>NW_006408646.1:3457909-3459991 GCF_000296735.1 Chrysochloris asiatica
AAAAAAAAAAAAAAAAAAAAAACCTATGGCAACTAAGACAATTCCAAGTCCTGGAATTGACTTAACTGTGTGCAGAGTAAAATTGCTTCATAGAGTTTTCTTGACTATAACCTTTACAGAGCAGATTACCAGACCACAACTTTAGGTTAGTCATCACATGTGAAGTGTTTGTATCACCTGTGCCACACTCCAGAACTGGTACACTTTTTTTTAACCCTTGGACAAGAGAGGACGAATTTCCTGGCCAAGCCTTTACCCATGCCATTCCTACTGCCTCTAGCACCCTCCCTTCCTTACCTTCCTGATTCTTTGTCTGATTGACCCCTATCCCTCCCTCAGGTCTCAGTTGAACCTGTTTTCCCACCCTGCCCCACCCCACCACTTGTTGGTTAGAGCAATGATGACCCTAACTGCTAGTCTTCTTGTCTCCCATCAACCCCACCACCACCACCACCAATGTCCCAAGGGCAGGGAGTGTGTCTTCTTCAATCAAACTTCACAGCAGTGACAGCAGTGATCACAGGATGGTGAGGAGATTAGGGGGTCGGTGGTAGGATTCTGGACTTCCATGCAGGCGACCTGGTTTGGTTCCAACCAATGCCCCTCATGCATAACTCCAACCCATGTGCCGGGGGGCAGAGGTGCACGTTGCTGTTCTACAGAATATGTTGCACCAGGGCATACAGACTAAGGAATCAGACAAAAGACCTGGAGCTCTACTTCCAACAATCAGCCAACAAAAACCCTATGGATCCCAACAGTTAGATCTGAAATCATCCATGTTTGCATAGGACTAGACAGTTCACAACTGGACCAATGTTGTTGTTGTTGTTATGTGCCGTGGAGTCGGTTCCGACTCATAGCGACCCTGCACAGGGTTTCCGAGGCTGTTAATCTTTACGGGAGCAGAACACCTCATCTTTCTCCCACGGAGCAGCTGGTAGTTTCGAACTGCTGACCTTGCGGTTCGCAGCCCAATCCGTAACCACTACGCTACCAGAGCTCCAATAGATAGCATCCAAGACTTCATTTTGCTTGATTCCACAATCAACACATGAAAGCAGCCATCAACAAACCAAATGTTATATTGTATTAGGGAAAATCTTCTGCAAATGACCTCTTCAAAATGTTCAGGACCAAGGATGTCACTTTGAGGATTAAGGTATGCCTGACCCAGTCATGTCAGATGCATGTGAAAGTTGGACAATGAATAAGGAAGAATCGATGCATTTGAGTTATGGTGTTGGAGAAGAATATTGAAAGTACTGTGGACTGCCAGAAGAACAAATGAATCTGTGTTGGAAGAAGTACAGCCAGATGCTTCTTTGAAGGGAGGATGGCAAGACTTTGTGTCTCTTACTTTGGACATGTTATCAGGAAGGGCCAGTCCCGGAGAAGGACATCATGCTTAGTAAAGTGGAGAGTCAGAGAAAAAGAGGAAGACTCCCAATGAGATGGATTGGCACAGTGGCAGCAGCAATGGGCTGAAAGATAACAATTGTGAGGAAGGCACAGGACTGGGCAGTGTTTCTTCCTGTTGTACAAAGGGTCACTATGATTCCATAGCACTGAACAACAGTCAGTTTTGCATTCCATTGTGAATGAAGTTGTCATGAATAGAGCTAACTGGCTGCAGCTATCAGCAACAATTGTTGTTGTTAAGTGCTGTTGAGTCGGTCCGACCCATAGCAACCCTGTATAGGGTTTCCGAGGAGCAGCTGGTGAGCATGAACCGCAGATGTTTTGGTTCAAATCGACTTTGCAGTCTGCTGCATTAACTCACAGTGCCACATCAGGACTCCATCAATAAATAGTATTCATAGCCATCATAACACAGATGTATGGTGCACCTACCCTGTGCCTGGCACAGTGGCTTTTTGAGGCCTCCTAATTTTGAGGCCTCCTAATTTAGAGGTCATATTTTGGCTCTTGTAGACTTCTTTTCATTTTCTTCAGTTCCAGTTTGAATTTGCATATCAGTAATTGATGGTCTGTTCCACAGTCTGCCCCTGGCCTTGTCTTCACTGATGAAATGGAGCTTTTCCATCTTCTCCTTCCACAGATGTAGTCAATTTGATTTCT
>NW_006408646.1:3460761-3491791 GCF_000296735.1 Chrysochloris asiatica
CCGACTCGATGGCACCTGACAACAACAATTTAGAGGTACAAGGAGCTCTGGTAGCGTAGTGGTTACGAATTGGGCTGTGAACCGCAAGGTCAGCAGTTCAAAACTACCAACTGCTCTGCGGGAGAAAGAGGAGGCGTTCTGCTCCCGTAAAGATTAACAGCCTCGGAAACCCTGTACAGGGTCACTATGGGTCGGAACCGACTCGACAGCACTTAACAACAACAATTTAGAAGTACAAATCCTCAGAGAGGACACGTTCGCCATAGTCAGAGGAGTACTCCCAATCCTTTGTTGTTACCAGGAATGCAAACCTACCTATTTCCCTCAGTCCCAGTGGAGGAGGGGCCTCCAACCCACTGGGTCCTGCAGGGAGGCATGAGTGGTTTGAAATCAGCAGCTCCTAGAAGTTGGTGGTTCAAATCCACCCAGCGTCTTCCTGGGGTCACCATCAAGCGGTGTCTACTAACAACTCTTGTAACTAAGGACCCACAGGCCAACTAAATTAGAGTCTGGAGACTTGTTACAAGTCATAGTGTAGAGTAAACGGTCGTAGGAGACTTCTTGAGGCCTAGGTCCTTGAGAATGTCCCAGGAAGCCTCCCCTGCGGTCACATTAGACCTGAACTTAATGGGACACCCCTGTGATTTTTACCTTTGTGTATTCAAATCCTAAGACTAGAGAAATACGGAGAAAAGGATAAAAAGGCAGTGCCAGAGGTTTCCCTGTTTCTCCTAACTCTCTGGTGTGTCTAGTATAGCTGATTTTAACCACCATTGAAGAAAGCCCTCTTCAATGAAGGGTAGAATCGGGGGGGGGGGGGGGGAGCCCTCCCTCCCCTCCCTGTCCACTACACACACACATGCAAGGCTTCTCCCCTCCCCAGCTGTCTGAAATTCCTTTAGCCAACATTGGCTCATGACTCTGTTTGCAAAGCACTCTTTGCCATTATCATATTTAGCCTTCCTTCTCTCCTCAGGTTCCTGGGAGGCACAAAGGGTTTGCGCTTAGCTATTAGCCAAAATGGCTCTGTAGGACAAGCACTAAACTACAAACCACAAAGTCGGCAGTTCCAGCCCACTAGCCACACTGTGGCAAAAGATGAGGCTTTCAGCTCCCGCAAAGATGTACAGCCTTGGAAACCCTATACAGGGTCACTATGAGTTGGAACCAACTTGATGGTACTTAACAATAACAAATTAGTCAAAAAGCAATTTAGTTAAAGCACTCAGTTGTTAACTGAGAGGTCAGTGGTTCAAACCCACTAGCCTCTCTATGAGAGAAAAATGAGGCAATCTGTGTCCATAAAGATTGACAGCCTTGGAAATCCTCCAGGACAGTTCTACTCTGTCCTATAGGGTCACTATGAGTAAGAATGACAACAGAGCTATTAACCAAAAGGTTAGTGGTTAAAATCTACCCAGCAGAAAGGAGGAAGAAAGACCTGGCAATCTACTTCCCTCCTTCCATAAGATCACAGCTACTGAAAACTCTTATGGAGTGCAATTCTCTGACAGGCAAGGAATTGCCATGAGTAGGAATCAACTCAACAGCATGTTTGCTTGTTTGTTTTTTCTTCTAGGTCAGCGGCCCTTATCCTCAACAGCCTTGAAAGAATCAGCGTTGTAGCAGACATGAATCACATGGACCCAGACTAAGCAGGTCAGGCCAGCCCAGCCCAATGTCATAGGTCCAGTTTTCCTGATTTCTCTGTGTCCCAGCCAGACAGGAGTAGCTGGTCTCAGAGATGCACAAAGTCCTGGATTTCCACTGTGAAATGTGAGAAAATCTCCCACTTTGTCATGGATTAAAATTCCAGGTTTGACATCTTGGTCATGGAGCCTTGAACTGATTGTCAGACGGAAGCAGAGCAGGGACTGCACGTACCAGGGGGCCCCTGGGACCCCATGCCAAATGTTCTCAGGAACCATGACCCTGACATTTCAGGAAGTGTGGTCTCTGTGTATTAGAGAGCATTGAGCAGATGGGGTAGAAGCCTCGGAGTCTGATCCTCTGAAGGTGACTAGTGGGCTACAGGACACCACCCCACGTGCAAATCTTTTCCAAAAAGAACTCACTGTTTTCTCATTTAAGGGACAATGCATTTATTGGATACTTTTTAGAAAGTACCAATAACTGAAAAAGGCATCAAGGAATAAAATTACCAAGTCTGGAACTCACCAAGCTCACCATGTTATTACTGCCTTAGTTTATGTAGACCTGCTAGACTAGAAGTACCCCAAGAGGATGGCTTTAGCAAACCAGTTAATTTTCTCACAGTTTGTTGTTGCTGTGAAGTGCCATCGAGTTTGTTTCAGCACATAATGATCCTGTGTAGGGTTTCCAAGGAGTGGCTGGTGACTTTGAATCGCCAACCTTACAGTTCAAACTGACTTTGCAGTCTGGCACATTAACTCACAGCGCCACACCAGGACTCCTCTCGTCGTTTAGGAGGTGAGATTGTCAACCCTATGGGAAGCCTATCTCTCTGTGTCACTTCTGGAGAAAGGTTCTTGTTTCTTTGAGCTTCTGTCCTGGAACGACCTTCAGGTGGCTTAACATCCATCTTCCAGTGGGTCTAGGAGGTTCTCAGCATAAGAATACACTCCCTCTCAGTTCTTCTCTCTTGGTGGAAGTAGGTTCCTCTGAGCTTGGCTTACTTGTTTGATCTCTTTTATATCTCAGAAGAGATTGACTCGTGATACAACTGAATCCTGCAGATTGTATACTGCTCCATTAACACAGCAGCCTCTAATTTTGCCTCATTCACATTATAGAAACTAGGAATTACAACACATAGGATAATTACATCAGATCAAAAAATGGAGAATTACAGAGACTGAGAATCATAGCCAAATCGGCACATAATTCAATCCATAAGCATTACCTCTAAGCAATTTTTCTTCTCTGTACAGACATGATGCATATTTACACAAAATGAGATAACAAGGTTATATATATACAGTGGAATGTGCTTTTGTAACTCAGCAATAATATAAAGATCTTGCTATGTTGGTAAACATTCATCCATTCACTAGTTCAAATGATTATTGAGAGCCTACTATGTGTGTTCAGAGTAAAGATAACTGTATAAGGAGTAAATTTTGCTTGGCTCAAGCCAAGGTATTTTCAATAGCCTCATATGCATTTGAAAGTTGGACAATGAATAAGGAAAACCATAGACGAATTGATGCATTTGAGTTATGGTGTTGGAGAAAAATTCTAAAGGTACCAGAGACTGCCAGAAGAACAAGCAAATCTGTACTGGAAGAAGTATAGCCAGAGTGCTCCTTAGAAGTGAAGATGGCGAGAATTCATCTCTCATACTTCAGACGTGTTGTCAGGAGGGACCCGTTCCTGCAGAAGACCATCATGCTTGGTAAAGTGGAGGGACAGTGAAAAAGAGGAAGATCCCCAACAAGATGGATTGGCACAGTGGCAGCAGCAATGGGCTGAAATATAATGGCAATTGTGAGGATGGCACAGGACTAGGTGGTGTTTGGTTCTGTTGAACACAGGTCACTATGGGTAGGAATCAACTCAGTGGTACTTAGCAACATAACACTATATGCCAGGAGCTATGCTAGATCCAGAGCATATAACAAAGAAAAACACAAATGGATCAATAATACCTTTGTCCTGAGAACAGACAAGATGGTGGATCAGGTAGAAGTGCAGTGAGGAGCTCCATCAGCAACAACACAGAATACCGGACCAAGTAGGCTCAGGGGATGGTGCCAGAACTCTGAACCACATATAAAGAAATATTTAGAAGGTTGGAAGGCTTACATCTAGGGGAGTTTGTAGCAGAAGCAAGAAATCCATTGCTTTCTAATCCAAGACTCTCAGCTGCTCCAGGAACCGCCATCTTGGGTGAGGCCAAGCAGGGGAAAGCTCAGAGCAGCCACAGATGCCTGACAGAACCACGGAGATAAAGGTGTGGAAGGTGTGGACATTCTTTTTTTTTGTATCTCCTCATTGGTCTCTTGCTGTCTGCACACCTCCATTCTGGTGATTAGAGGGGGTGCCTGAGTTAGTGGACACCCCACCCCCAACCCCAGAGGGTTCTACTACTCATGCACACAGATCTCCTCAAAAACTAAAGGCACAGTTTCTACTTAAAACCTAACAGCAGTGCAAAATGGCCACAGCTGGCCCTGAACTGTTTATCACTAGGAAAAAGGCCTGAACGGGAATTGTGGAGTGGGACAAGCAGAATAAAAAGGAAATAGGCCAAAAATTAAATCTTGAGTTACTTAACTATGACCAACAGTGGCATCTTGAAATGTCTCAGGAAGAAGAGTGAAAAGGGAGGAAGCCATCTCCTGTTCACATCTACCTGGAGGCTATCAGAAAGCATAAACAATACCAAAATACACACCCATCTTAGTATTAAGGCCACAGATAACTCCTGAATATGCTTATTTTTTCTTTTTTTTTTTTTTTTTTTTTTTAAGTTGGTTTAGGCAGAATTCTCCTCTGAGCAATAAAGACCACGCGCTGTCCACTGACCTTTTTCTCCAGTTCACATACTAGTCGGACTTGGATTTTCTGGAAATACTTCAGTTGAGGAACAGGAACAAAGATTCTAATAGTGTTTCGACCACCACCAACTTCAATTTCCTTAGTTGCAGTTATGGTCAGCTCTCTTAACTGAGCCTTTAGGTCCGAGTTCATCTCTAGCTCAAGAAAAGCCTGAGAAATACCAGACTCGAATTCATCCGGCTTTTTGCCATTTGGCTTCACAATTTTCATGCTTGAACTGAAAATAGCCTTTTTCTTGCTGAGCGCCGGCCGAGGAAGAGCTCTTATGCTGGTTTTTGTCTTAAAGTTTACCTTATCAGAGATCAGAATTGCTACTCCTGCTTGTTTATTGTTGCAGTTAGCTTAGTATATTTTTCCATCCTTTAACTTTTAGTCTGTTTTTGTCTTTGTGTGTAAGGTGTGTCTCTTGCAGGCAGCACATTGAAAGGTCTTGTTTTCTTATCCATTCTGCCACTCTCTGTCTCTTCACTGGTATATTCTATCCATTGACATTCAATGTAATTATTGATAGGTATGAATTAATTGCTGCCATTATGTTAATTTTTTGATAGTGCTGTTCATTCCTTTGTTCTGCATGCCTTCTTGTGCTGAGTTTGTGCTTTTTGTGCTATTTCTTGTAGCTTTTTTCTTAGTTTTCATGTTCTGCTTGGAAGTTCATTTTCACGGTTAAGTTGTGAAGTATTAACTTTCTTTGGGGTTAACTTATAGTCTATTAACTCTTCTCTCCGTTTAAGATAATCTATTGTATCCTGTAATCTACCTGGCCTCCTCACCACCTGGATCTCTGTTCCTACATTTTCCCCTTCTTTGACATTGATATTATTTTGATCTTTGGTTGACCTCCCAGCTGCTTTGAATTTGTTGTTGTAGTTTTATTGTGTTCTGGACTCTGCTATCTGTCATCTGAGTTTCAGGCGGTGTTGCCGTGCCTGTCAATATCTGTTCTTGTTGGTTTCCAATCCAAAGAGCTCCCTTTAGGATGTTTTGAATTGCTGGATTGGCTTTGACAAAATCTCTTAGCTTCTTAGTTTATCCTGGAATATTTTGATTGCATTATCGTATTTGATTGACAGTTTTTCTGGATAGAAGATTCTTATTTGGCAGTTTTTTTCTTGAAGGGTTTTGTATATCTCCCCATTGCCTTCTTGTCTGCATGGTTTCTGCTGAGAAGTCATAGTTTAATCTGATTTGCTTGCCTTCATAAGTGACACTTCTCTTCTCCCTGGTTGCTTTTAGAATTCTCTCCTTGTCTTTGATTTTGAAGAGCTTGATTATTATATGTATTGGTGATTTTCTTTTGGGGTTCTATCCTTCCTGGGGTACATTTGGCTTCTTGAATGTTTATCTTCTCATCTTTCAAGATGTTAGGGAAATTTTCTTCCAGAAGCTCTTCAACTATCTGCTTCCATAAAGATTACCATCTTGAAAACCCTACACAGAGTCACTATGAGTCGGAACTGACTTGACGGCACTTAACAACAACAAGATAAACAGAAATTAGGGGAATTTATAAAAACCAAACCAACCTGGCAAGTAATGCTAAAGGAAGTCCTTTAGATAGAGAATAAACAGCTAGAAATTAAGACACACAACAATATCACCCAAAAATCAACTCAGAAAGACTGAAAATAGGGAACCAGAGACATCAATTTAGGAGTGATGAAAACCACAAAGCAGTAACAGGGAATAAATGATGTAGTCACAGGCTTACAAATGGAGAGGAAGTCAAGACAATGTCAAGATAGAATGGGCTGTTTTAAACTTGGAAAGATAATAATAATTCATAGAATAATCTCAAAGAAAATTTATAAACCTTCTCACCAAAATAAAAAAGAGGGCACTCGAGAAATCTTAATAAACACTAAAATAGCCACAAAGGAAATGATAAGAAAATCTGTAAATAAAATCAACCCAGCACAGAAAAATATGTGGAACCAGGCAACCAACAACACCACAAAACATACACACACAGAAAAAATGACAGCAATAAATTCATACCTATCAATAATCTCAAGGTGCTCTGGTAGTATAGTGGTTACGAATCAGGCTGCTAACCTCAGGGTCAGCAGTTCGAAATTACCAGCTGTTCCACGGGAGAAAGATGAGGCTTTGTGTTCCCATAAAGATTTACAGCCTCAGAAACCCTGTACAGGGTTGCTATGAGTTGGAACCGACTCCACAGTGCATAAACACCACTATCATATCTACCACATAAATAAAAGAAAAATACCACATGGCTATATCAGTCCATGCAGAAAAGGCATTTTACCAAATCTCATACCCTTTTCTAATAAAATCCTTCAACAAAGTAGAAACATAAGGGAAACCCCGCCCTCCAACATAATTAATGGTTTTGGTGCTATAAGTGCTGGAGTGCTAACCAAAAGATTGGTAGTTCAAACCCCACACAGAGTTGTTATGAATCAGAACTAACTCGACAGCACTTAACAACAATAATAACATATGAAATTAACAAAAAAAAATTAGGCTCAATGGATAGATACTGAAAACTGAAACTGGAGCCAGACAAGGATGTTCTGTATCACCACTCCTACTCAATATTGTATAAGGAATCCTGGTAGCATGGTGAGTTATGCATCGGACTGTTAAGTTCAAATCCACCAGAAGATCCATGGGGAAAAGATGAGGCTTTCTGTTCCCTTAAAGATTTACAGCCTCAGAAACCCTCTACAGGGTTGCTATGAGTCAGAACTGGCTTAACAGCACACTACAACCACCATCACCACCACCACCACCACTGGATATTGTATTAGAAGACTGAGCCAAGCAATAAGACAAGAAAGGAAAATAAAAAGTACTCACGGCACTGTAGGATAAGCACTCGACCACAAGGTCAGTTCAAACTGCAAGGTCGGTGGTTCACCAGCCACTCCTCTGAAAGCTTATATGGGTTGCTATGAATTGGAACTGACTCAACAACACTATACAACAACAACAAATTGGGCAAAGAAGTAGTAAAACTGTATTATTTAAAGATTATATAACCCTATATGTAGAAAGAACTCCTGGTGTGTGTGGCGCTGTAGAACAAGCACTGGACTGTGAATCCCAAGGTCGGTGGTTCAAACCTACCAGCTGCTCCTCCGAGACTTTATAAAGGATCATTATGAGTTGGAACTGACTTGACAGCATTTAGCAGCACCAACAACATGCATAAAAAATCCCAGAGATTCAACAAGAAACCGAATGGAAATTACAGAATGATTCAGTAAAGTGGCTGGGTACAAGATCAACACATAAAAATGAACTGGATTCCTCTACACTAACAAAGACAACTATGCGAAGGATATTAGAAAGATAACAACATTTACCACAACTGCTCAAAAGATGAAGTGCTTAGGAATAAATCTAACCAGAGACACAAAAGACTTACACAAAGAAAACAAACGCTATTACAAGAAACCAAAAGAATATGTCATGTACATGGATAAGAAGATTTCAATACAACTACTCAAAATGATCTACAGATAAAATGCGATCCTGATCCAGATTCCATCATCGTTCTTTAAAGAAGAGGAAGAAATGATCACAGATTTTATATGGAAAGGAAAGAAACTCCAAATAAGGAAAGCACTCTGGTAGCGTAGTGGTTACGAATCGGGCTGTGAACCTTAAGGTCAGCGGTTCGAAACTACCAGCTGCACCGCGGGAGAAAGATGAGGCTTTCTACTCCCGTAAGGATTTACACCCTCGGAAACCCTATACAGGGTCGCTATGGGTCGGAACCGACTCGATGGCACATAACAACAACAACATTGGTATGGTACTGTAAAATAAGCACTGGACTGTTAATCCCAAAGTTGGCAGTTCAGCTGCTCCTCAGAAACCGTATACAGGGTCGCCATGAGTTAGAACTGACTCAACAGCACTTAATCAACAACAACAACTAAAGAAGGGCAAAGTTTGTTGTTGTTGTGTGTCGTGGAGTCAGTTCTGACTCATAGCGACCCTGTACAGGGTCTCCGAGGCTATAAATCTTTACAGGAGCAGAACGCCTCATCTTTCTCCCATGGAACAGCTGACCCTGAGGGTAGCAGCCTGACTAGTAATTACTAAACTACCAGAGCTCCTTAAAGAAGAACAAAGTAGGAAGCTTCAAACAATTCCTGATCTCTAAACCTGCTATACAGCCTGGTACCATTACAGTGACAAACACAAAGACCAATGGACAGAATTGAGAACCCAGAAGTAAATCCATCCACTTAAGGAATATTGCTGTGGCATTGTAGGATAATTCACTGGACCAAAAGGTCAGTTTGAACTGCAAGGTCAGTGGTTCAAACCCACTAACCGCTCCTTGGAAACCCTACACAGGGTCTCTATGAGTTGGAACCTACTCGACAGCACTTAACAACAACAATGGACTGCTGAATTTTGACAAAGACCAAAACCCAATAAATAGAGAGGAGAGTCTCTTTTGCTAATTGTGCTAGCAAAACTAGATATCCATCTGCAGAAAAACGAAACAGGATTCATATCTCCCACTACATACAAACACCAAATCAACATGAATCAAAGAGCGAAATGTAAAACTTAAAACTATGTTGTTGTTGTTAGGTGCTATCAAGTTGGTATGGACTCACAGTGATCCAATGCACAACAGAACAAAACACTGCCTGGTCTTGGGCCAACCTCAAAATCATTGCTACGTTTGAGCCCATTGATGCTACCACTGTGCCAATCCATCTCCCTAGGAGTCTTTCTCTTTTTCTCCAACGCTTTTACCAAATATGATATCCTTCTCCAGTGATTGGGACAATATGTCCAAAATATGAAAGACAAGGTCTGGCCATCCTGGCTTCCAAGGAGCACTCGGGCTGTACTTCTTCCAACAAGGATCTATTTGTTCTTTTGACAATCCATGGTACTTTGAATATTCTCTTCTAACACCATAACTCAAATACATCAATTCTTCTATAGTCTGGTCTTCCTTATTCACTATCCAACTCTTGCATGCATATGAGGTTACTGAAAATACCATGGCTTGGGTCAGGCACACCCTAGTCCTCAAACTGACATCCTTTCTCTTCAACACTTTAAAGGGGTCTTGTGAAGCAGATTTGCCTAATGCAATGCATCGTTTAATTTCTTGACTGCTATTTCCATGAGTGTTGATAGCTGATTCGAGCAAAATGAAGTCTTTGACAACTTCAATCTTTTCTCCATTTACATGGATGCCGTTTATCAGTGAGGGTTTTTGTTTTCTTTACATTGAGATGCAACCCATACTGAAGGCTGTAGTATTTGATCTTACTCAGTAAGTATTTTAAGTCCTCTTAACTTTCAACAAGCGAAGTTATATCATCTGTATATCACAGGTTGTTAATGAGTCTTCTTCCAATCCTGATGCCACATTTTTTTCGTATGATCCAGTTTTTCAGATTATTTGTTCAGCATACAGATTGAATAAGTATGGTGAAAGAATACAACCCTGGTGCACACCTTTCCTAATTTTAAACCATTGGGTATTCCTTTGTTGTGTTTAAACAACTGCCTCTTGAGCGCAGTTAAATGTTCCAGAACACTCATACTTCACAATGTTGTTCGAACATTCCACACAATCGAAAGCCTTTGTGCAGTCAATAAAGCACAGGTAAACATCTTTCAGTCAAGATCTATCTGATACCAGCAATGCTATCCCTCATTTCATATCCTTTTCTGAATCCAGCTTTGGAAGTTCTCTGTCAATGTATAGTTGCAGCTATTTTTGCATTATCTTTAGTAAAACTTTACTCACATGAGATATAAAGGATATTTTCCAATGATTTTTCTCATTCTATTGGGTCACCTCTTATTTGGAATGGGTGCAAATACAGATCTCTTCCCATCAGTTGGCCAGGTAGTTGTCTTACAAGTTTCTTGACATAGATTAGTGAGTGCCCTCTGTGCCACATCACTTTGTTGAAAGATTTCAATTTGTATTCCATCAATTCCCAGTGCCTTATTCTTTGCCAATGACTTCAATGCACCTTGGAATTCTTCCTTCAGTATCATCGACTCTAGATCATATGCTGCCTCTTGAAATAATTGAACATTGACCATTTCTTTTTGGTACAGTAACTCTATGTATTCCTTCAATCGTCTTCTGATGCCTTCTTCATCATTCAGTATTTTGCCCAGAGAATCCTTCAACACCGCAAGTCGGGGTTTGAATTTTTTTTCTTCAGCTCCCTAAGCTTGAGAAAATGCTGCATGTGTTCTTCCCTTTTGGTTTTCTAACTCCAGGTCTTTGCACATTTCATTATAATATTTGACTGTGTCTTCTTGGGGTGACCTTTGAAATCTTCTGTTCAGCTCTTGTACCTCCTCACTTCTTCCATTTTCTTTAGCATCTCTACTCTGTAGAGCAAATGACATCCATTTTGGTCTTTTTCTTCTTTCTTTTCTTCTTAATGACTTTTTGCTTTCTTCCACAAATCTTGTGGTCTTCGGTTTTAGTGTTTAACGTATCAAATCTGTTCTTCAGATGATCTCTAAATTCAGGTGGGATATATTCAAGGTCATATTTTGACTCTTGTGGCAGTATACAATAAGGGGGAATCCTGGACTGCAAACTGCAAAATCAGCAGCTGAAACCCATTAGCTGTTCCTTGGAAGCCCTATACAGGGTCACTATGAGTCAAAACCAACTGGCAGCACAAATTGATCAAGCAAAGGAAGTCACTGGAAGAACACAAGCATTAAAAGCAGCAGAAGTAAATATTATTACATATACAGTCCTGGTGTGGCGCTGTAGGATAAGCACTGGACCGCAAGGTTGGTTTGAATAGCAAGGTCAGTGGTTCAAACTCACCAGCCGCTCCTCGGAAACCCTACACAAGGTCTCTATGAGTCAGAAAGGACTCGACAACACTTAACAACAACAAATGAGTGGATAGATAGACAACCAAAATGAACAGAGGTGGTAAGTCAATGGGACTACATCCATAAATATATATTGGTTTGACAGAGGATATTTGTTCACATGTGTGCTGCCAATATATTCATGAATATAGTAAGGCACACAGGGACAAACTTAAAGAGTCTCTTGACTCAGAACCATAATTTCAGGGACACCAAGGTCAAGTGACATAACACAGTCCACAAAGATAGTGTTCCGTATTCTACTCTGCTGAGTAGTGACTGGGATCCTAAAAGCTTATGAGCAGCCATCTAAGGTGCAATTTTTTTTCTGAAGTTTTTATTGTGAATTGAGTGATAGTTTACATGGGAGAACACCAATTTTACACTATTCTATCATATTTTGTTTCACTGCAATGGTTACAATCCCTCTATGCATTATCATTCAACAGTATTTGCTTCTATACTTTTTGGGGTTTGTTTTTGTTTGGGGAGGTACACAAAAGCACTCAGGACTATATAATCATCTAAACAACCAAAGGGCACATTCTGCAAGCCTGCCTCCTAGCCACCAGTACACAGCCTTTCTCTTTACATGAGTCTAGAGTCCTCAGCTGCTTTCTCTCTCCATGTCATCATCTCTGCATCCATCTCTGGTGTCACTGCTTCTCTGGATAGGATCCCACATTCCTATCATGCTCTTCTTTCTTGAGGATCCTAGGGTCCTCTGTTCCTGGACTGTAACATTAACTACTCCCCACTTTATGATACAAAACTTCTACCTTTACAGTTGTGATGATCACAATTAGTCATGATAAAAATTACTCACTATTGAATCATAAGGATCTTATCCCCATCTCCTTTCACCAGATCTGTCTAGAAAAGATTAAGACTATTCCGTGAGGATTCTATCTCCCCCCACCCCACCCTGCACACTTCTTTGAAACTAAACACTCTCTTGAAAACTTGTAAGCCAGTCACTTTGTGCCTTTGTAGCTTCCCCATTTTAGGTAGCCAATGTCTAAGTTGCCCGTCTCTATCCCCTCTGCATACAGAGGTGGTAGGATGAAGACTCCTTCCCTCTCAGTTGGTATTTTGAGCGACTACATCCATTAAGTATAGGTCAAGTTCCTCAAATTGTAGCAATTTACACTCGTTTCCTTTATCAAAAATGGTTGTGTGTGTGTGTGTTTTTATCTTCCTCTAGTGAAGTTCTGATCATCAAGCCAGTGAGGCTAGGTCAAATGGATACTGTCTGAAAGTTTGGGCATTCTTGTTCTCCCCTCAGTACGTATCAGCTGGATGCTTCACTTTCAGCTCTAGCCCCCTGTGGCTATGTCCTTGTCCATAGGCTCAGGTGTCCCCAGGTCTTACCACACTTCAGACCAACCAGCCCTTCCTCTTCTCTCTCTTATCTCCAGGTCAACAGGAGTCTATGTAACATGACTGAACTCAGCCCATATCTTTCCTGCCTCTCCCCCTCTTTCACTCACTAGCAGATCAATGTGGTCTCCAGCCCGCTTAAAGGTGCAACTATTGATCTCTCCCTATCCAGAGCAAAGAAGAGTGAAGAAGATCAATAACACAAGGAAGCAATTAGTCCAAAGGACTAATGGACCACGTGGCCCTCAGCCTCCGTGGTCATGAGATAAGAACTAGATGATGCCCAGCTACCACTCCTAACCACACTGAAAAAGGTCACATTAGGAAGTACTGGATAGGATGGGAGAAAACCGTGGAACAAAAGTCAAAATCATACTGTCAGATAGAGACTGGTGGCCCCTTCTGAGACGATGACCCTCAGTCACCCTTCATGCCTGGAACTGAACTCACCATCATGACTCAACTTTCAGGCAAATGATAAACAGGACTGATATTGGAGGAGTAATAACACCAGGGAACCTCACGCTTCTTAGAACAACAGGCCAGATGAGATCAAAAGGGCATCATTTGTCCAGAGATAAAGCTCAGAAGGCTAGGAGGATGAATGGAAATGGGAAACACCGGGAGGAAGTGCAAAGACTGATGTTCCATTGTGGGCAGTGCAGTCAATGTTACAAAATGTGTAGGAATCTTTGAACAGAAAGCCAATTTGATCTGTACACTTTTACCCAAAGCACAATAAAATGTTAAAAAAATAAATAAATAAAAAAGGGGGGGGGGTGTTATTAGATAAAATACTGGATGCCCAAGTAAATTTTAATTTCAGATATGCAACATTTTAGTTTTTAGTTTCACTACATCCCAATATATGGAGCTCTGGTAGCCTAGTGGATATGAGTCGGGCTGCTAATCTCATGGTCAGCAGTTCAAAACTACCAGCTGTTCTGTGGAGAAATATGAGGCTTTCTGCTCCCGTAAAGATTCACATCCTCAGGAACCCTGTACAGGGTCGCTATGAGTCGGAACCAACTCCATGGCAAACCACCACCACTATCCTATCCCAATATTGCATGGAACATACCTTTACTAAAATGTATTCATTGTTTATCTGAAATTCAGATTCAACTGGGTGTCTTGACCTTTTATTTGCTTAAAGCTGACAACCCGAAAAGCAAAATATTATTTCTAAAGAAAAAGAGCTTCTGACTAGGAAGATCTAGATTCCAGTCCCATATCCAGCCCCTACCCCTACAACCTCAGTTTGCTGATCTATAAAATGGGACTACTGTGATGATGATACCCCCAACCACACATGGACTCCATCAATAATAAATAAGTGAAGGTGTTTGCACCATGTAGAAGGCTGTGCCCAACAGAGGAGACTGCTCTCCTGGCCCCCCAATCCACAGGGTAGGGATGAGTGGAGAAAGGCGATTCCTGGGACCCAGCCCAGATGGGGCCTAAAGTCTAATTCCAGCGGCACCAATTTCCCCTGGCTCATTATCCCAAACCAGATTAGAGGCATTCCAGGCTGTACTCCTTGTGGCTTAATTGGGGCTCCCAGATGCCCCTGCTCATGCCTCCTTTCTTTCCCACCCCTGCCCCCAGCCGGGCATGCCTTGGGGAAGCCAGAGGCTGCCCAGGCCCCACCACCTGGGCCCACGCAGACGCCCCAGCGTAATCAATTAGACCCAGCCCAGCCGGCCTCGTAATGGGGCAGGCTGGGCAGCTGGGCCCAGCATCGATCCAGGCCCCTGGTGACCCCAGGGAGGCCAGGCAGCCGAGACAGCCATGCAGATGGCTGTCTGCAGGCCCTTCTGCCCCCGTAGCTCCCCAGGGCCACCAGGCTGGGTGGATGGAGCCGGCCGGACACTCGGGCCTGTGCACCTGGTGGACCCTGGCTGAGCCTGGCGGCTGGAAGTTGGTGTTTGTTTCCCGAAAAGAAGCTAAATATTCAGGAAATACTGTGCTGGGTCCTAGCCTACTCCCAATCTGGAGCACCCTTCACCCCTCAGAGGTACCGTCTCCTGTCCCTTTTCTGGACAGGGCCAGCCCTGGGAGGAGGGGGGCTGCTCTGAACGCAGCTGAAGATGGGGGGTCGAAGCCTTTGTTTAAAGAAGCTGCTCAGGACCTCCCCCATCACATTATAAAGGCAGTGGCTGCCAAGCAGCTGAGGGGGTCTCAGAGGCCTGTGTACTACCACTGATGCTCGCTGTACTCACTGCCCACCCTGCACCCCAGGAGACTTGGAACCAGGAAGAGTCTGAGTGAAGGAGAACAGGCCATGGAGACTCAGAGGTGTGCCTTGTGTATTGAGGGGCTTGTGGTTTTAGGGAGACACTTACAGATCAAATAACTGTATGCAGAATGGGTGTTCTGTGGGGTCTGTTTGTGAGCTTGCATAAGTGGACCAGGGAGGAGTGTGAGCGTGTCCATGTAGGGCTTTGCTCCCCTGGGTGAGTACAAGTGGCTGCGGAAGGACCTCAGGTCTTTGCCTCCTACTTGGAAATCCAGCCAAAGAGTACCCACCCCAGGCAGGTCCCAGTCTTGGCACTTGCTCCCTGGCAAAATATACTTTAGGGGAATATGAGGTGATGTCAAAGGCATTAAGTCAAAATCATCTCTAGGGACACCTTGTAGAATCTGCCTGAGTCTGAGCCCTCACTGTGTGCCTCCTTGGAGCTCACAAGCCCCTTGAGACAGCTCCCAGCATGGGCCCATTTTGCAGAGGAAGAAAGTGAAACTGGGAGGGTTGAGGACTCAGAGCTGAGCTACTGAGTAGGGAAGCGAGGACCAAATGAAAACTAGGTCTTGGGGGAACAGTGTTTTGCAGACAGAAAGGAACTTGTGTTTCCTGAGGGGCTGTTGCTCCTTGGGAATTCATCTTGTATATTTCATATTCATTACCCAAAGTCTGTGGAGTCCTGGTGCGGCGCTGTGGGTTAATGCATTGAACTGCAAAGTCGTTTTGAACCACAAGGTCAGCAGCTCAAGCTCACCAGCCGCTCCTCGGAAACCCTATACAGGGTCACTATAAGTCGGAACCAACTTAATGGCACTTAACAACAACAAACCAATGTTTGTGAAATTAAATTGAACTGAATGCTTTCTATTAACTGGCTATGTGACCTTAGGCAAGTTCTTCAAGCTCTCTGAGCCTTCACTTTTTCATTGGCACACACCCAAACAGCTTAGACTCCACAGAGGGTTCAGCCCACCTTCTCTCCTGAAACAGGACAGCCCCAACATCCTATAAAAGATCTTCCCCCCTCCAAAAAAAATAAAATAAAATAAACCCACTGCCTTCAAATCTATTCCAACTCATAGTTACCCTATATAAGATTTCCAAGCAGACAGACTCATCTTTCTCCCCAGGTGGATTAGAACCACCAACTTTGTGGTTAGTAGCACAATCCACTGTGTCACACTGCTTATACTCCTTGACAGAGGGGAAGCTCACTCCAACCCAAGGCACAAGGTTGCACTAGAGATGTATATGAACTTGGAAGCCAGACAGTCTGTGTTCAAGTCGTGCCTCTCATTATACCAGCCATGTGACTGTAGGAGCAAGTCACTAGTCCAGAAGTGCCTCAGTTGTCTCATCTGTAAAGTGGGAATGGAGTCCTGGTGTGGCACTGCAGGATATGTGCTGGACCACAAGGTTGGTTTGAACTTCAAGGTCAGTGATTCAGAAATTCTGTATAGGGGTCTCTGTGAGTCTAAATCTTATTAACAGAGAAAAGATTGAAGTTGTCAAGGACTTCATTCTTCTTGGATCAACCATCAACACTCATGGAAGCAGCAGTCAAGAAATCAAACGATGTATTGCATTAGACAAATCTGCTGCACAAGACCTTTTTAAAGTGTTAAAGAGCAAAGATGTAGCTTGAGGATTAAGGCGCCATGGTATTTTCAATAACTTCATATGCATGTGAAATCTGGACACTCTTTACAAGTGAATAAGGAAGATCATAGAAGAATTGATGCATTTGAGTTATGGTGTTGGAGGGAGAATATTGAAAGTGCCATGGGCTGCCAAAAGAACAAACAGATCTGTATTGGAAGAAGTACAGCCAGAGTGCTCCTTGGAGGCCAAGATGGCCAAACTTCATCTCTCATACTTCGGACATGTTGTCAGGAGGGACCAGTCACTAGAGAGGAATATTATGTTTGGTAAGGTCAGAGAAGAGGAAGACCCCCAGTGAGATGGATTGGCCAAGTGGCAGCATCAATGGGCTTAAGTGTGGCAACAATTGTTAAGGTAACCCAGGACCGGGCAGTGTTCGTTCTGTTGTACATAGGGTCACTATAAGTCAGTACTGACTCAATGGCACCTAATAACAACAACAAGTCGGAATTGACTTGACAGCACTTAACAACAACAAAAGTGGAAATAGAAATGCACCTACCTTCTAGGATTTAATGGGCTCGCCACTCTGACTCTGCCTCATTGATGCCGTCAATGAGATCTGAGCTGCCTTGTATCCTGCAGAAGGAAGCTTCAGACGAGGGGAAGGTGGCGTGCAGGGTTATGGGGAGTGGCAACTTAATCAGTAAAGTCGATAAAGCACATAGAATAGTGACTGACACAGAAAAAGTGTTCCTTGTTGTTGTCAACATTTTGTTCATTACTAGTGTTATAATGCCTCTGATTCTTGTCACGTCCACTCATTAGTCCCCACCTCACGTATTGACTCACCCACTTTACAGATGAGGAAAATTGAGGCCCGAGGTCACCCAGCAGCCTCCTGAGTGTGAGGTTGCTGCCAGCCCTGGGGGTTGGTCCTGCTAGTCCCTCCTTGTTGATCCCAGGCCCAGAGTAGGTTAGGAGGAACGAGGGGGACATAGTGAATGGGGCCAAAGCTGCCCTGGGGCTCTGCTAGTTTGTGGTGCTGCCAAACATGAAGACTGGGGCCCAGCCACCAGACTGGCTAATTGCCGACGCGCGGCCACTGCCCTGGACTGTGACACTGAGCCCTGACAGATGTGATTTATGAGGGCCTGCGGCAAAGCGGAACCCACTCAATTGCCTATTACTTCACTTAGCAGACACCTTGTCACCGCCCGAGAGCCGGGTGTTAAAAATACAAACCAGGCGGCCGGCTGGCCCTGCACGAGGCCCCTCCACCTGCTCCTCTCTAGATAGCAGCCTCCCCGGTGGCTGGCCTCCACTTGGACGGTGCTTTGGCCAGATTAAAGATATAGATGTCAACAAGACATCTGTGGGTGGTAAGCAAAACCTCCTGAGCAGGGATGTTCCCAAAAGTCTAGAGCAGTCCATCTTCAGTTGCCCATTGCAGAGATGGGGACAACTGAGACCCAGAGAGGTGGAGCCGCCCGTCTGATGGATGCCAGGTAGCCCAGATCCCCATCCCTTTGTTGTATCTGAACCCACCTTTACAAATAATGATGCTTTGCAGCAAATCAGTCCTCAGCTTCCCAGGATGTCCCTCAGGGTCTAGCCTCCCAGCCCTTCCTGGCCAGCCTCACACACCTTGGGGTCATTGCCTGTCCAACACCCTCAGCAAAGGGCAGTGGACTTTCTTGACTGCTCTCTGTGGTTGCAGTGTGAGCCACAGGGCTGTGTTTTCCTGGGGAATCACGGAGAACCTGTTGTATGATTGCAAAGCCCATTCGGAATGACAATACAGGACCCCCTTGCTCAAGGTGGAGACAGGAGAGCACCAAGCCAAGCCAGATTCAAACTGGGAGCCTGGCTTTTGCTTAGCATTGTTGCCTAGCAGAACCAGTCACCTAGGAAAGCTACAAGCCTGACCCTCTTGCTATGGAGCATAGAAATGCGTGCATCCAAGTGTGTGTGACCGTGTGTGGATCTATGAATGTATATGTCTATGTGTCTCTCCATGAACATGTATGTATCTGTGTGTTTATGAATGTGTGTATGCATGCATGTGTCTGTGTCTGTGTGTCTGTGTGTCTGTGTGACTCTACATGTGTCTGTGTGACTCTACATGGAATGGTGTGTGTGTCCTAGCAGATGTTTTCAAAGAGCTGAAGATAAAAATCAGATCAAAATAGTTGAACCACTGGGTGAAGCCTGACCCTTTACCTTGAGTGATAGGATCCTCCCCACTCCACCCCACACTAGTTCAAGAGAAAAGTCTGACCACGTGGGGTCATTAGCCAGCATCTGTGTAGACTCTCAGTGTGGGACCATTTGGGGCAGATGGAGCTATCCGTGGGTCCCCAGGTACCAGGGTCTGCAATATCCACTCTCTGCTCTCTGAGAGTGAACAGAGGGGTGGGAGAGAAGTTACACAGACCCTTCACTTAGTCAACAAGCACTTCTTGAGAACCCCCTTTGCACTGATGAGCTAGAGTGGGAACCAGATACACCCCTTAGTGGGGGGTTCAGATTAGTAGGCAACTCAGGTGACACAGAGGAGCCTCAGCCACAGGAGTGGAGCTGAGGAAAGCAAGTGGAAGACCAAGAGCAAGAAGAAAGGGTCAGACAGAGGTTAAGCCCAGGCCAACACCTGGGGGCCCCAGGGGCAGGTGGACTGGAGCATCCCACCTGGAGACGACTTCTCCACTCCTCTTTGGCCAGGCAACTTTGCTCGGATCTCTCCCAACACCGGTTCCTCATTCAGGTTAGTTTTGCTTTGCTTCCTCCAGGAATCCACACATTAGAACAAACCTTAAAAGAACTCTCATCACTGGGCCTGGGAGCTCAGGACCCTAGTCAGGGGGACACCATGTTCAATTGGCACAACATGGTACACAAGGACAATGTTCTAAATCCTACTTTGGTGAGTATTGACTGGGATCTTAGATGGCTGGTAAGCAGCTATCTAAGGTGCAATTATTGGTCTTGTCCTGTCTAGAGGGAAGAAGAGTTGTCTTGGTCTCCCAGAGCTGACATGGACGCTCGTATGTGGAGGAGGGGAGGTTTGGGGAAAGTTTTTAAAATGCAAGAAAGTGTTTCAAGCAGAAGGAACAGACCATGTAAAGACCTGAAGGCTGGAGAGAATGTGGAAAACTCAAAGAAATGCAGCAGGACTGGAGCAAAGTGTGTAGCAAGAGAGGGGTGGCTTTTCCCATGGGCTCAGACCCACCCTCTTTAGAGGGTAATGCCAGAGAAGGAATCAGTCATTGGTTGATCATAGAACAGGCCTGGGATGGGGCCTGGGGAGGAGAACAACAAAGGCACACCAGGAAATGATCAGAGGAAGCCTAAAGGTTGGGGGTTCAGTGGGTGGGCAAGGCATCAGGGAAGACTGCCTGGAGGGGGAGGCTCCCCAAACAACTGGAAACACCTTCTGGTGCCTCTAAATGTCAGAGGGAAAATCAGGCCACAGTTCTCTTTGTTGTAGGAGGTGAGGAAAGTCCAGAATTCTTCGTTAAGCTGCATACTCAATCATTCATTCATTCTTTCTTTCTACCCAACCTGGGCTCAGACAGGCAGAGGTCATTCAGACTTGGGCCCTGCCTTTGGTAGTTGTGATAGTTGTGCTCCATGGAGTTGGTTCTGAGTCAGAGCGACCCTGGGTAGGTTTCCGAGACTGTAAATCGTAGCAGGAGCAAAGATAGGTGCAAGAGATACATAGATAGCCTCATCTATCTTCCATGGAACAGCTGGTAGTTTCAAACTACTGACCTTGCAATTGGCAGCTGGACTCATAACCTACTATGCTACCAGAGCCTGGCTTTTGGGGCTCCCATGGCTGCAGGCTGCAGTCAGAGGGACAATGGCGTGAAGAAACCAGGACAGGATTTACTCACAAGCTTTGTGAAATGCAGTTTTCACAGGCCCCAGACTCCACATCCCAGGATCAGGCCTGGGAATCTGCATTCTAAAACTTCTCTGGGGTTGGAGACTGCTTAGCCTGCCTCCCCTTCCCCCCATGTCAATTCAATTCAAGCTGTGCCAGGAGTGCTTAACCTGCCCTCCCCCCCCCCAGGGAGTTGAGCCAAATTCCGTGGCAACCACTGGCAGGCCACTACTGACCTCAGGTCCTCAGGTCTTGTGTGAGCCTCTGGTATGTTCCTAAGAGATCCGGTAGGAGGTGTTGTTGTTGTTAAGTGCAGTCAAGTCAGTTCTGACTCATAGCAACCCTCTATAGGGTTTCTGTGAAGTAGCTGGTGAGTTTGAACCACTGACTTTACAGTTCAAACTGGCCTTGCAATTCAGTACTTATCCTACAGCTCCACACCAGGACTCCTCTGGTAGGAGATAATTGAGTATTTTACGGGGGCATTTGCATAGGTATTTTCAGTCTAGAGAGTCAGCTTGGTCCTAGTGGATGGTGCAGGCAGAGCCCGGGCGAAGACGTTACATTTAGAGATGGGGCAGAGGTTACTATGACTCTATCAGTCCTACCATATGGTGACCTGCACAGCCCCCTCACACTGAAAAGATGGGTGAGCTTGGGGCCCCGTCCCATTTACAGATGCAGAAACCGAGGCTTGGATACCCCAAGTCAGATACCCCAAATCTTCATAACAAGCAACTAGATCTTTGCTGGAAAAGACAGCCCCAGTGCCTAACCAATGCCATGCAAAGCTAATGAGCAATAAATCACCAACACGCAGTTAATAAGTGAATAATCAATAAATGATATTAGGAATTGCCAACATGCACATGGCACCTGTATGTGCCAGGCACCATTCTGAACATACAACATATTTTACTACTAACTCCTCATCTTTTTCACAACCTACAAAGTATGTAGTAATAATATACCCATTTTACAGATGAACTAAAACCGCCATCCCACTTGCAAGTGAGGTAGAATGACCCATTGGGGTCCCGAGACTCCAATTGAACCTTTTGCTCTCCAGAACACCTCCCAAACCTTCCCAGCCCCATAACTCCTCTGAAGAAGCCCCACCCCTACCCAGATCTGCACAAGGATTTGCAAGAAGCACAGCCCACTCAGGGTTCGGCTTATACCTGACAGCTAAGCGCAGAAAGCAGCCAGGGTCTATTAGGTCAAGTGGGTAGGAAGCTTATAGCCTGGGTTTAAATCCCAGTTGGAACATCATAGAAAAGCTACTGTCTTGTTCTCAGCCTCAGTTTCCTCCTCAAGAAGTAGATCCAATTCATTCAATACTATGGAGAAAGGGATAGGGAGAGCAGAAAAAAATTGCCTGCCCACAGATGAGAAGACTGAGGCTCAGAGAGGGTTTAGGAGATGCCCAAGGCTTCCCAGTTGGGCAGGAGCTAAGTAGGGAACTATTGTCAATCATATGCCCCTGTCAGAAATGACAATGGAAGGGAGCTGAGGAGCAGCTAGAGGACAGTGGACAGTGGCTAGAGGGGCAGTGGCAGAGGTCCATTCCGGGTTGGCCCTCCTCAACAGCACAAATCCAGGACAGCAGACATGTTGGAGTTTAACCCCATTTTCTATTCACCAACTAGGTCCCTGAGTGACTGAAATGGTTTGCACTAATCCTGGTGTGATGCTGTACAATAAGCAATAGGCAGCAAGATCCTTTTAAACCACAAAGTGCACAGTTCAAATCCACCAGTTGTTCCTCAGAACCTCTATGAGTCAGAACCAACTCAATGGCACTTAACAACAGCAACAACATTCACCTTACAAGGAACCCTGGTGACACTGCAGGATAAGCACTGGATTGCTTATCACAAGGTTTTCAGTTCAAACCCACCAGCTGCTCCATGGAGAAAGATGAGGTTTTCTACTCCTGTAAGGATTTGAAGCCTCAGAAAACCGAATAGTGTTGTTATGAGTCTGAACCACCACTCATCTGTCAGTTTGTCATACTGTGGTGGCTTGTGAGTTGCTGTGATTCTGAAAACTATGCCACCAGTATTTTAAATATTAGCATTATAAACCTGTCCATGTTGGACAGGTTTCAGATGAGCTTCCAGACGAAGACAGACTAGGAAGAAGGAGTGATGAATTACTTCCGAATATTTAGTCACTGAAAACCTTATGAATAGCAGAGAAACACTGTCACATGTTTCTCTGATAGAAGATGGAAGGAATACATAGAGTCACTGTACCAAAAGGAAATGGTTAATGTTCAACCATTTCAAGAGGTAGCATATGATCAAAATCCAATGATACTGAAGGAGGAAGTCCAAGGTGCATTGAAGGAATTGGCAATAAACAAGGCACCAGGAATTGATGGAATAAAAATTAAAATCTTTCGGAAAAAAGTAAGGCAGCACAGGAGACACTCACTCTTCTCTGCCAAGAAATCTGGCCGGCTGATTGAAAGAGATCCGTTTTTGTGCCCATTCCAAAGAGAGGTGACCCAATGACATGCGGAAATCATCAGACAATCTCTTTAATATCCCATGCGAGTAAAGTTTTACTAAAGGTAATACAGAAACGGCTGCAATCATACATTGACAAAGAACTTCCAGAGGTTCAAGCCGGATTCAGAAGAGGCCGTGGAACGAGGGATATCATTGCTGATGTCCGATGGATCTTGGCCGAAAGCAGAGAATATCAGAAAGATGTTTACCTGTGCTTTATTGACTATGCAAAGGCTTTCAATTGTGTGGATCATGCCAAGCTATGGACAACATAGTATGAGTATTCTGGAACGCTTAATTGTGCTCATGAGAAATCTGTATATGGACCAAGAGGCAGTTGTTTGAACAGAACATTGGAACACTGAATGGTTTGAAATTAAGAAAGGTGTGCAACAAGGTTGTATTCTTTCACCATACTTATTCAACCTGTATGCTAAGCAAATAATCCGAGAAGCTGGGTTCTATGAAGAAAAACGTGGCATCAGGATTGGAGGAAGACTCATTAACAACCTGTGATGTGCAGATGATATAACCTTGCTTGCTAAAAATGAAAAGGACTTAAAACATTTACTGATACAGATCAAAGACCATAGCCTTCGATATGGATTACATCTCAATGTAAAGAAAACAAAAATCCTCACCACTGGACCAATAAACAACATTGTTATCAATGGAGAAAAGATTAAAGTTGTCAAGGACTTCATTCTTCTTGGATCAACTATCAACACTCACAGAAGCAGCAGTCAAGAAATCAAACGACGTATTGCATTAGACAAATCTGCTGCACAAGACCTTTTTTAAGTGTTGAAGATCAAAGATGTCAGCTTGAGGACTAAGATGTGCCTGACCCAAGCCATGGTATTTTCAATAACCTCATATGCATGTGAAAACTGGACAGTGAATAAGGGAGACCGTAGAAGAATTGATGCTTTTGAGTTATGGTATTGTAGGAGAATATTGAAAGTGCCCTGGGCTGCCAAAAGAACCAATAGATTCATTTTGGAAGAAGTGCAGCTAGAGTGCTCCTTGGAGGCCAGGATGACCAAACTTCATCTCTCATACTTCAGACATGTTGTCTGGAGGGACCAGTCACTGGAGAAGAATATCATGTTTGGTAAGGTGGAGGGTCAGAGAAAAAGAGGAAGACCTCTAGTGAGATGGCTTGGCCAAGTGGCAACATCGATGGACTCAAGCATGGCATCAATAGTGAGGTTGGCCCATGATCAGGCATTGTTTTCTTGTGCTGTACATAAGGAAGCTATGAGTCGGTACCAACTCGATGGCACCTAACAACAACAACAATGAGTCTGAATCAATTCGATAGCAGTGAGTTTGAACCCATCTAGAAGCACCACAGAACAAAGGCCTGGTGGGGTGCTGGAAAGTCATGGGAGGTGAAGGGACTTCCCCAAGATCACAGCTGTTATGAAGCCTAGCATGCAGGTATTCAAACATGTGTCCCACAGGTCTGAGGATGGAGTTGATATAGCCAGTGAAGGTGGAGGGCAGGAGAGGGGTGAACCAGGGCAGGGGCATGAAACTGCAGAGCGATTGGCATTTGTAGAGGTGGCCCAGAAGGACATTCCTGGAGAAGACACCAGTCTAGGCAATGTCCCAGAGCCAGGATGACTTGGAGCATACGTGCAAAAGAGTGAATCACTCCATTGGATAAAGCTAAGGAAGAGTGAGGGACTGCTAGGAGGAATGTGAATGGGAGCTTTTTCCTGTGTGTGTGTGTGTGTGTGTGTGTGTGTGTGTGTGTGTGTGTGTGTGTGTGTTTTCTCTGCCGCAGATACCCCCATTAACGCTCCAGTATTTGTTTGCACAGTTCTGGCTCTCTTGTCCCCCCCGCTGCCTCATTGCACCCCGTTTGCCAGTCTACTCTCTCCCTCTCCCGGGGGCTCCACGGGTCATTACAAGTGAAACAAGCCCCTGCTCTGATGCTTAAACCAGATGCCTGGGCCTCACCCGCCCAGGTCCCAGCTAGGGACGGAATGAGTGATGGAACTGCTGGGGAGGCCCTGCTGGCCTCATCAGACCGTGGGGGGGGGGGGGAGCCCATATCCCGAGAGGGATGGGCCAGACAAGAGGAAACCCAATCCCTGACACATGGAGATCATTTGCAAAAGGAAGAAAATCCGTGACCAACTCCAAATGGACACAGAGAAGAAGGGAAAAGGGCTGGTTGGTAGCACACAGGGACCAGTAGAAGAGGACTGACCCCAGTTCCAGAGACTGGGCAAAGCTCCCCCTCCCTAAGCCTCTGTGTTCTTCCCTGGAACTGAAGACTGTAAGAGGCAATTCCGGGCAAAGCCCATCCCTCCACGGTGTTCAGCAACCCAGAGAGATTATGTAATTTGCCAAAGGCCATATAGTACATCAGGAGCAGGACTGGAATCTCCAGGAAGGCTCTGGGAAAATTCCTACATCCTCAGGGAATGGTCATCGATGACCTTCATTTGCCAAATTGGAAACACTGTGAGCCCCATCTCTTCCACAGCACCAAGACAGTGTCTTCTTCCTAATCAGCTGGAGACCTCAGGAAGCCCAGCATGGCCCTCAGGGTCTTTGAGATCCCAAGCGTGTGTGAACACAAGCATCCTGCAAAGCTGTAGGATTGCAACCCAGCCCTCTTCACCTCCACCGGGATCATTGCAGAAGGTTTCTTCCCTCCACCTCAGTTCTCCCAACACCTCCTTGAAGTGAGATCGTCTCCAAATGTCTCGACTCCTCGAACCCACACATAGCTCCCCAATGCTCCCAAGATAACACCCATGGGCTTTGTGCCCTCCATGATCTTTGCTATGAATCAAATTTCATTCCCCCAAAAAGATGTGTCAACATCCTTATCCCTCTACCCATAAATGTCCTCCTTTGAAAATAGTCTTACCAATTAGATTACTCCAAGAGGGTGAGTCCTAATCCTATATGTCTACGGTCCTTATAAAAGAGGAGGAAAGATGCAGAGACAGGGGGACAGAAATGGGACACCAGGTGATGCTGTGGCTGCGACCACGGATTGCCCACTTACTGCCATGGAGTTGAGTCCGACTACATGCTTTACGGGAGTAGACAGTCTCATCTTTGTCCAGAGGAGTGGCTGGTGGGTTTGAACAAATGACCTTGTGGTTAGCAACCAAATGCTTAACCTACTGAGCCACCAGTGCTCCTTAAAAAATGTCTCCAAAAACGAAACCAAACTCACTGTCACCAAGTCGATTCTGACTCATAATGACCCTGTGAAGGGTTTCCAATCGTGTAAATCTTTCTCTCAAGGATCAGCTGGTGGGTTTAAAGTGATGACCTTGTAGTTCACAGCCCAGTGTTTAGCCCACTGAGCCACCAAGACTCCCTTAAGGAACACCTGGGGCCTCCAAAAACTGGGAGAGAGGCATGGGCCAGATTTCCCTTTAAAGTCTCAGAAGGAACAAACACAGTAGACACCCTGATCTTAGACTCCAGCTTCCAGAATTGAGAAATAATCCTGGATTATTTAACAGAATTATTAACAGAAATAATTCTGCTGTCTACGGCCATCTGTTTGGTGGTATACTTGACAGTGACCCCGAAAGGGACCTCTGCCCTCCCTGACCTCTGGCTGAACTAGTGTCCCCTCTGAGGCCCCACCCCACCTCTGCCCCCATCAGAACACAGGACCTATGTGCTGGGGTTTCTGCTGATTCAGCCTTCCACCAACTTGAGTGGGAGCCTCGTGAGGGGACAGACAACATCTGACTTACGCCTCTTTTCTATTCTGTGCTCATGAAGTAAATGCATTTCATGGATGGAGACACTGAGGTTCAGAGACAGAGTTAACCTGCCCAAGGACACACAGCTGGAGAACAAATCTGTCTGATTCAATAAGACAGTGGGTGGGAGGTGCCTGGCACAAAGCATTGTTGTTGTTGTTGTTGTTGAGTGTTGTGGTCCCATATGACAGAGTAGAACTGCCCCATAGAGTTTATAATGAGCCCTGGTGGCAGTGTGGGTTAGGCACTGGACTACTAACCACTAGGTCAACCTACCAGCCTCTCCTTGGGAGAAAGATGAGGCTATCTGGTTCCATAGAAATGTACAGTCTCAGAAACCCTAAGTAGAGGAAATCCATTAAGTTAAATTGACTCCATGACAATGGGTTTGATTTGAATAAGGTTTTCTTAGGCTGGAATTTTTATGGGAGCAGATAACCAGGTTCTTCTTCGTCAGAATCACTAAGTAGAATTAAACCACCAACATTTTGGTTAGCAGTGCCATGCTTAATTATTGTATCACCAGGACACATAGTAGGTATTTGGTAGATACTAAGTGCTTGTTTCCTCACTTTGACAGTATAAACAGCCCTGGCCCTGGCCCTGGCCCTGGCCCAAGCCCTCCCTCTAATTCTCACCATGACTGGTAAGAATTCCACCTCTCTGGGCCTAGTTTCTCAGCTAAAGCCTGGGGGTGGCTTCTCCAGCCACTCCCTTCTCTGATTCCTCCCAGCTTTGTGAGCCCCCCTCCTGCCTACAGGTAATTAGAAGAGCACAAAGGGTGGAGGGCCAGGGCCCGGGATGCCCCAGCAGGGGCTCCTTCCTCTGAAATGGGCCCCTCACCACCAACCGCCCCACTCCTGCTGCAGGAACAAAAGGTCTTGTGGAGGTTCAAAGCAAGGCGCTGGGCAGGAGGCCAGCGTGGGCGGCTGCAGAGATGGCCATGGGGCTCGTGGCAGGGATGGCTGGTGACTGGAAGCTGTCCCCATCCATCAGTCAGTGGTGACAGCTCCCGGGGCCCCGAGGCCCCCCATGGCCCCGCCAGCTGACTGCCCCAGGCTGTGGTGGGCCCTCCCTCCTCTGCCTGGTGACTCCAGACTGCTGACCTGGATAATGGAGCCATCTTGAGTGTCCAGCCACCCGGACAGACACGTTATGGCCCACACCTCTCAAACCACTCTGCTGAGTTTTGCCTTTTCAGCTGCATCCTCAGGCACCTACCCCCAACATTTGGAGATCCACCAGTCACAGGTCACCTGCTTCCAGATAGGGCAGTGGATCCTGAGCCAGTGTGACCTCAGAGTCCACAGAATGACGGCACAGTGGCCTTGCCTATTGCTGTTATGCCAGGCAACCCTGGGCAAATCTTGACCCCTCTCTGGGTCTCAGTTTCCCCTTTGTGAAACAAAAATGTCATCTCCACACTCCAGAGTTCCTGTGCGGTACAAATGGTCATCGTGCTCAGCAGAGGTTCTAGCCCGCCTAGAGGCACCTCCGTAAACTTCTGAAAAGCCATCCACTGAAAGCCCTGTGGAGCACAGTTCTACTCTAACACCCACGGGGTCAATATAAGTTGGAATTGACTCCACAGCAACTGGGTTTCCAGGCTCTGAAGTGTGATAAGAAGAGTCAGGCAGACTGGTTTCAAACCTTGCTTCCGCTCACCCATGTTGGGTGACCTTGGGCAAATTACTTCACATCTCTACACCTCTCCTCCCTCCCCACCATACCTCCCACTTCAAGAAATAATAGTGAAGATTAACTGATATCCTATTGGTAAGACTATCAGCATGGAGTTAGTAGCAGCGGACGAATGATTTACTGATTACCTACTATGTACAATGATAGGCCAAGCATGGAGGATTTAAAGATGAACAAGACCAAGGTCCTGCCCCTATAGAATGCACAGAGATTAAACCCCTACCCAAACTATTAATTCATTGTAAGTGTATTAAGTGCTGGGAAGAAACAAAGTAAAACAGGAAAGGGCCCAGTATTGGAGATGAAACCTGGAAAAGCATTCTGGGCAAAGGAAACAGCTGGTAAGGATGCTCAGCATCAGAGCCAAGCAGAGCATGTTTGAGGGATACGATGGTGGCCACTTGGGACAGATCAGAGCAATGTGTGGGGGTGATGGGGAGGTACTCCAGGCAGTACAGGGCAAGGGTAAGCTCAGAGAGTCTTCTGGCTCCCCCTTCCTAGCTGGATGTCCTTGAGGAAGTCTCCTGGCATCTCTGGTCTCCATGTTCATGTCTGTTACCCAGGAACAATGCTGGGGTCTGTCATAGATTCTGAGGACAAAGGGCAACCATGGACTAAAGGGCTTGGAACAGTCCAGGAATGAAGTCAACACTCAATCCCTGTCAGTTGTATTTTTCTCCTCATCGTCTGGTAGCGTAGTGGTTACGAATCGGGCTGCGAACCTTAAGGTCAGCAGTTCGAAACTACCAGCCGCTCCGCGGGAGAAAGATGAGGCTTTCTACTCCCGTAAAGATTTACACCCTCGGAAACCCTGTACAGGGTCGCTATGGGTCGGACCCGACTCGATGGCACTTAACAACAACAACAACAACGTCACCAGCCCTGCAGACCACATTGAACCATTTGATAGATATTGTTGGGTTTCTGTTCTTGGATGTTTTGCTTTTTAGCAAACCCTGCAAGAAGTCGCAGTATCTGCTGCTGCAAGAATGTCCTTCCAGCCTGGGTGGTAAAAGGAAACTATTGGAAACCACCTCAACGTCCATCATCTGGAGGGTGACTCGATGAGTAGTGACATATTCATAGTCCAGAATCCTCCACCACGGTGACAGTGTGTCAACTGGAGCATCACGTCTCAACAAGGATCAGCCTCAAAAGAAGAGGTTGAGCCAAAAAAGCAATCACAGGATCTGCATATGGGATGCTTGTTTTCATAGAAAGCTTCCCAACATGTAGACCATCGACGAAAGCACAGGAATGACATAAACCAAGTCAGGTTAGCTGTTCTCCTGGGACACTGACAACCCCAACCCTCCCTGCCTGCCTTCTCAGCTTTATTCTCATCACTCTGACAGGTAAGTCTTGTACCGTTTTATCTCCTCGTCTTGTTCATTGCTGGCCTTCCTTTCGCTAGAACAGAAACTCTGGGAGGGCAGGGAAGCTGGTCAGATTTTTTCAGTACTGTATCCACAGTGTCTAGAACAATACCTGGCACATAACAAGTGCTCAAAAATATGGTAGAAGGAAGGAAGGAAAGTGGAGACAGAGGGAAAGAGAGGAGGAGAAGAGAAAGAAAGGAAACAGAAGGAAGAAGGAAGGAAGGGAGAGAGAGATGGAGGAAGAGGCGTTAAAGAGGGAAGGAGGAGGGGAGGGGAGAAATAGACTAGAGGAAGGAGACAAGATAAAAAGGAATAAAGAATGGAAAAGGAAAGAAGGGAACGAGAAAGGGAGAAAAAAGGAACGAATGAGAAGAAAGACATGCATTACAGAGGGAAACACAGGTCTTCATTATACAAGAAAACCCAGCAGGGAGCCCACCTTAGTGCAACCACAGTGAAATCAGAGAGTTGGTCTGGGGGACAGGAGCAGGACTGTCCCCTCCATCCCACTGACCCCCAGAGTCCTACCTCCCTGCCCGTGGCCCCCACACTCCTCCTCTCGGCTCCCTAGCCTCTGGTGCAAAGCAGCCCTGGTAGAGACAGGCCAGAGGTGGGATCGCTGTGGGGCAGCCACTGTCTGAACTAGGAAACTCCTCAACAATGGACTCAAACATACCAACACGATCATGAAGACGGGGCAACGGCTTGTTACATTGTACATGAGGCCACCATGAAACAGGTGCGGATGACTTGAGGCTTCCTCAGGATATGCGCAGACCTCAGCCACTTCTTGCAAAGAATAAAGACATAGGAAGTTTATTGCCAGTCTAAATACTTGGCCAACCCCACCCGTAATTCCCTGACCAAGTAAAGTGAGCGTGATATGGCTGATAAAATGGCATTCAAATTCCCTTCAGTCCGATTTACTGACAGAAAAAAAATAGTGGGACCCTAAATCTTGAGGAACATGAAATAGAGCCAGCGGGACTAGGACCACACTGCTGGGAGGAATTGAGAAAGAGGCAATCGCAGTCTAATAAATTGTCCCAGGGCTGATTCTAAGAATGTCCTTGAGGGTCAGCTCAGAGGAGGCAACCTGACTCCAGGTAAATCCAGGGGAAAAGGAGATGTATAAGGGCAGTGGGTGCTCAAGGGGGCGGGGGGGG
>NW_006408646.1:3491891-3545123 GCF_000296735.1 Chrysochloris asiatica
CTCCCCTGCACACACAACCATGCTTTCACCAGCTGTGTGGATGGACCTGAAACGGGACTATAAGATCAACAACCTTTCAGTCCACCCCACACAATTAATTTATCCACCCTACAGCCACCCCAAGGATTCTTGGTTGTGCAATGACTGAGCGCTTGGCTGCTAATCAAAAGGTTGATGGTCTGAACCCAGACAGCAGCTCTGTGGGAGAAAGATCTGGTGATCTGCTTTTGTAAAGATTGCAGGCTAGGCAACCCTCCAGGGCAATTCCACTCTGTCACGGGGGTCTCTACGAGTAGGCATTGACCTACAACAACAGCAACCCCAAGAGGAAGGCATTTTCATGGTTCTCCTGTTCCCATGCGGGGAAACTAAGGCTCAGGGGTGGGGGTGGGGGAGTGACTGGCCCAAGGTTACACAACTATTTAGGGACCTGGAGAGGCAGGCCGAGACAAGATAGGAGGATTTCAGGGCAATGTGCAGAAGTATTTAAATGACATATTTTCCTTTTCCATTCTGTTTGTCTTCTTACAGCTATCTGTCTGTCATTGGTGACTCCAACCCTTGCCAGTTTCCCTTCATAACAGAAGGGGTGTGGAAGAAGAGGCAAATAACAATATCACGCCAGACTTCTCATATAGCGTTTTGTGTCCCATTGTATTTATTTTGGCAATTATCTTCTGTTGGTGGCCACTGGTATTGGTGTTTCATTCATTTTAACATTAGAAACTTCCCTTTAAAAATATCTATTTATGTGTTTAAAAGCACTTGATTTAAATATTAAGTAAATAATACATGTGGTACTTGGCTAACACCAAGAATCCATAGTTACACTTTCTAACCAGCCACATCATTTGGTTATGGGTTGTGGTTCTATCTCCTCCCTGGGGTGAAATCAAAAGTAAAGACCAAACCAGTTGCTGTTGAGTCGAATCTGACTCATGGTGGTCCCATGGGTGCCAGAGCAGAACTGTGCTCCACAGGATTTCAGTGACTACGTTTTTGGAACGAGATTGCTAAATCTTCCTTCTGAGATGCCTCTGGGTGTGGACTCGAATCTCCAACCTTTTTTTAGCAGCTAAATACCTGACTATTTGCATCACTCAGGGACTGCAGCATAAAACAGTCCAAAGAATAGGATTTTTTTGCTTTACATTCATGGATTTATTAATCTCAGATGGCCTAGAATAGTTCTTGGTACTTTGTTGCTGTTGTTAACTGCCATCTAGTCGGTTCTGACTCACAGTGACCCTGTATAGGGTTTCCAAGGAGCCGCTGGTGGGTTTGAACTGCTGACCTTCTGGTTCTAGTGCTGATCCTACAGAGCCACACCTGAAGTCCTTGGTACTTATTAGGTGCTCAATAAATGTTTGCCAGATGAAGGTAGTGGACTGGAAAATTGAACCATGTGGTTAACAGTGATGGGAGCTAGTTATGAGCTATCCTTTCTTTGAATTTCAAAAATCATTAAAAACCCAGTGTTGAAAACCCACTGCCATCGAATCAATTTCAGTATCTCAAATTTCTGCTATTTTCTGAGATTCAATGAGCCCTGATTCCTGGATTCTAGGGTCCTTGTATTCCAGGATTCTTGACTCTGTGGTTCTTACATACCATTGTTCTCAATTCCTCAGGCATTCGGAGTCATGGCTGTAATGATGCAGTTACTATAAGAATCTAAGAACATGGCTATGTGTTATGTGATCTAAGAGGCACCTCTCTCAAGATAGTGAGGCCAGTAACTCCAACAAAGTCTGAGAGGGAGAAAAGGAAAGTGAGAGAGAAGATAGAAGAAACTGAGAGAGAAAGAGGAGAAAGGAGAGAGACAGTGGAAGTGGAGAGAGAAGGGAAGGGAAGAATGAAAGAGAAAGAAGAAAGAAACACAGGGAAAGGCAGAAAGAGAGAAAGATGTGGAAAGTCAAAGAAAGAGAGAGGGGTCCCCCCTCTACACACAGCCAGCCCTCAGGCACTCTGCTCCCAGGCCTTCACCCGAGCACCACCTCCTCCCTGCAGGCTGTGGGTCAGCTCAGAGGCAGCAACTCTTCCCTCTCCCTCTGTAGGTCTGGTATGATGTGATGGCCTCTAGGGAATGAACTCTAAAAGCTTGCAGACTAGAGAGAGGAGTGCTGATGGCACTAATTCTGAGAGCACTGTTGACGGAGCTTCCTCAGGAAGTGAGTACACACCATCTCTTGTAATCCTCACAACAGGCCCATGAAGTACAGGAGAATGGACTGCAGTACCACCAAATTATATGAACTGGCCACGGCAAATAAAAAGACCTTAATAAATATTAGATGAATGGATGGATACCTGGATGGATGGGTGGTTGGAAGACTGGTGGCTGGGTGGCTCGTTGACTGGGTGGATAGATGAGTGGATGGATGGATGAGTGAGTAGATGGGTGGGTAAGTGGGTGATAGATGGATGAATGGATGAATGAGTAGATGGATGGATGGATGAGTAGATGGATGGATGAATGAGTGGGTGGATGTATGGATGAGTAGATGGATGGATGTATGAGTGGGTGGAAGGATGAGTGGGTGGGTAGATGGATAAGTGGATGGATGGGTGGGTGAGTGGGTGGATAGATGGATGAATGGATGGATGGATGGATGGATGGATGGATGGATGGATGGATGGATGTGAAAGAGGATTGTTGTTTTTATTAAATGCCATTAAGTCAGTTCCAGTTCATAGCAATTCTGTATAGGATTTCCAAGGCTTCAAATTGTCAACCTTGCGATTAATAGTCCAGTGCTTATCCTACAGCACCACACCAGGACTCCATGGAAGAGGATGTTGTTGTTAAGTGCCGTCAAGTCGATTCCAACCCATAGCAACCCTGTATAGGGTTTCCAAGGAGCAGCTGGTGAGCTTGAACCACCGACCTTGAAGTTCAAATGGCTTTACAGTCTGGTGCATTAACCCACAGCGCCACACCAGGACTCCATGGAAGAGGATAGAGGTAAGATAATTTAATGGACGACTGCATAATAAATGACCTTTCCCAGGGAAGAATGCCTCTCTCCTCCTCCCAGGTCATCCCAATTATCTCTACCTTCCTCATCCCAATCCTGTCCCAGATATGTCCCCACCACTTCATATCAAGGTAATGACTACAAAACAAAACCTTAAGGAGATGCAGGAAATATATCAAAGCATGGTGAGATCTGTCAGATGGAAGGGAACCAACCCTGAGGATACAAAGAAGTGGGCACCTAGCCACACTTGGCATGTCTAAGGAGCAGAAGTGATAGCAAAGGGCTAAGGTGCTGTGAATAAGAAAACAAAGAAGGCATTACAGGTCAACAAGGGTCCACACTTTAGTTTAAAGTCACAGGTTTTAGAAGACAGAGAATTGGTATGACCTCATTAATTTGCCAAGATCACAGTTGCTCCTGAGTGGAAAAGCAAGTGGCAGGGGTGAGGGAAGGCAAGGGCAAGGGGGTCCACAAAGGGTTATTGCAGGTGGCTGGTGAGATGTGGGGTTTAATGTAAAAGTAAGCCAATGGTGAGTTCAGAAGACCCTTTGAAGGTCAAATTGTCAGATCTAGGTGCTGAGTTAGTTATGGGAGAAATCAAAGGTGACTCTCAGATTTCTAGATCCAGGTTTTGAAGGTCATAGTGGAGACATGGATTGAGCTGGGGAAGACTGAAAAAAAAAGCCAGTTTCAGGTTGAGGTCAGGGCAAGTCCTTTTGTTTATTTATATAAAAATATTTGTGGCATAGCTACAATCTACCTGGTACTGTGCTAGACTCATGAAGAATGTACCAACTCCCCACCTCCCAGCCACCCAGCACAGCATGTCCCTGACCATGTTACTCACCCGCTCACCAAATCCCCCTGGGAGTGACAGGACCAAGTGTCCAGGGGTGTCAGGTTGCCCACACACACATAAGCACACCAGTTGGACCAATAGCTTCCACGCCAGCCAGATTCCCAGGGAACAGCGGCCTCTTCCAGTGCTAATCCTTCACCCTTGCTCCTAAACATGCACACACAAGACTTGTAGATTGGTGGCCCAGGCCACCCTCCAGGATCTGTACCCTCATCACAGAGAGAAACACTACCAACTGGTCCTTGTTGATGTGACTTTGCATGGCTACATCCCAAAGCATAGCTCCTCTGGAAGATGTCAGCCATTTAACCGATAATTGCTGGGCACTTTCTATGTGTCTGTCAGACTTGAAGGGAACAAAACCTAAGACACACACACCTCCTTCCTGCTTCAGGGGTCTCCTCCTCAGCTACAGATTAATCATCATAGATTTCTAGAACTAGGGCTTCTGGGGAAACTCAAGGGAAGATATAGTTCATCCCAGATCACCCAATACCCTTCCATTCATCTATTCTTCACAATACCCTGAAGCCTCTTGGGTAAATGAGGAAAATGGGCCCAACACACCAAATGGTCTTGTCCCAAGTCACATAGAGTCCAAAGTGAGCCAGGTCTCCACCCCACATCTTATGATTTCTAGCTAAGTGCTTCTGTCCTGACACGGGAGTCATCTTATCAAAAATGGGACAGATCAGGAGGCACTGGAAAATAGAGGGATGATTAAGAACTGGAAGGTGTTTTATGGGAAGACCAGGAGAACCTGAGGGTCCTTTGCCTCCACCATTCTGATCAGTCCAAATCTGCCCCTTCAAAAAGGTTCTGAGAGGTCCCCAGAGCCCACACAGGAGCCAGGATTGTAAAGATGAATCGCCCAGGGTTAGAACAGGCTTTGCACGTTGCTAAATTTAACAAATTGCAACGTGAACCTCAGGACAGAATGAAAACACTCAGCGGGAGAACTGGGGTCAAGTGGAACGCCTCAGACACCTCCCAGGGCCTCAGGACACCAGAAGGGAGAATGTTCCAAGGTGGGTTCAGAGAGAGGCTCCCAGGCCAGTCTTGCAGATAACAGATTTACTCTCCTATGGGCCTTGCCAGCCTGTTCTGACCACATGCACACGTTGTTCCTGATTTCAGACTGAAAGGAGAAGGAGAAAGAAACCTTTTTTTCTTAGCATGCCTTGAGACAAATGTTGACACTTCCTACAGAAGGAGAAAATTCTATTTCCCTACAAGTTTATAAATATTCACACGTAAATGAAGACATTCATCAAGCTACGAACACCACTATGAACCGTCTGGAACGAGCCACAAATTCAAACTCTACAAACATCTGTTGGTCACTGGATTTGACCTACTCATTACACCTGCATGATCCACATGTGATGCACACAGGTGCTTCTGACATGGGTGTGTCCATGTGAGCACACATACGTGTGTACAAGCATATAGCTGCACAGACATATACGGGATACGTGAAACATGTGTACCTGCTCATGTAAGACTGCAGACCCAATTTGCTGCAGGCATTCATGCACACACACACACACACAATTACGTTGTTGTTATTGTGTGCTGACAAGTTGGTTCCAACTCACAGTGACTCCATATAGGGTTTCCCTGAGCATGTTGTGGTAACCAGTCCTGTGCTTATAGAGAAGCTGTAAAACAAAGCAGTTGCCATCAAGTTGACACTGACTCATGGCAACCCCATGTGTGCCAGAGTAGAACTGTGGTCCTTAGGGTGTTAAGTGGATATTTTTGGAAATAGATTGTCAGACCGTTCTTCCAAGGCACCTCTTAGTAAACTTGAACCTCCAAACTTTGGTTAGCAGATGAGTTCATTATCCTTCTGCACTCAGGGGCTCCTAAAGAGAGATTACTGTGAATCTAATGGCATTCACAATAGTTCATACATATTAATTCATTCAGCTATTACAATAAAGGAGCCCTCATGGCATAGTAGGTTAAGCATTTCTGAAAGATTGGCAGCTTGAACCCACCAATCACTCCACACTTGAGAAAGATGAGGCTGTCTCCTTCTGTAGAGATTTACAGCCATGGAACACTATAGGGTAATTCTACTTTGTCCTATAGGGTCCCTATGAGTGGGAATTGATTCAATGGCATTGGGTGAGTTTGGTTTTTGTTACTATGAGTCAAACTCCTCAGCAGGAAGGGAGAACTAAAAGGAATCATCCTTGGAGGTAAATCGAGGCCCAGAGGGCAGGGAAGAACCAGACTGGACAACAACTGACCCTTGCTGGTCCATTGTAGCCTTTGGCATGTGGGGTCTGGACAAGGCCTGGTGGATTTGCAGTGGGAATAAACAAAGGAGCTGGAGCACAGAGGTTAATGTGTCTAGGTGCCCTGGGCACTGTCTACACAGTTCCTATGGAATTCTCAAACAAGCATATGTAAGCCGATGTGATTGATGGCTGCTATTTTAAGGAGCTCTGGTAACGTAGTGGTTACGAATCGGGCTGTGAGCTGCAAGGTCAGCAGTTCGAAACTACCAGCTGTTCCTCGGGAGAAAGATGAGACTTTCTGCTCCCATAAAGATTTACAGCCTCGGAAACCCTGTATAGGGTCACTATGAGTTGGAACCGACTCCACAGCACATAACAACAACATTTTACAGATGGGGAATTGGAGGCATGGAACCCCAATCACCTGCCCGAAGTCCTAGTGCTTGCAAAGGCCAGGCTGGGATCTGGGCAGTTCCTAGTTCTGCTCCCCAGCCAGCCCTGGGGCCTGTCCTGCATCAGCTAGCAGCCTCCCTCCAAAGAGTGGCATTGTCTTTCCTTGCAATGGCCAGATGTCTCTTTGTCTTGAGTGTTTCTTCCTTCCCTTCCCTTTTTTCCTGCTTTCTTTCTTTTTACCCTCAACTCAGGGATGAAGGAGCACCTCCAGGGATGTCCCTGAAAACAAAAGAAGCTTCAGTCAGCTGGCTGTTGGATGCTGGGGGAGATGGAAATGAGTTTTATATATGCAAATGTTGCTCCTGTGATTTGCACGGAGCTGGCCCGGCCCTGGTGGAGGTGAAGCAAGTGAGGAGAGCTGTGGGGAATTCTCCCAAGCCTCCCCAGGGAAGGCTTCCCTGAATGCAAGAATTACCTGGGTAGTTGTAGGGGTTGAATCCTTCTGATCCATGTCAATAAAATTAAAGTTCTGTTTTTACTGCATTGTGCAAACACAGGTCTGGTTGTATCTTTATCAAAGTGGGTGAGTGCGTTTAGGGTGATCTGACTTCATAAATTTTCCTGTTCCTACAACTGAATAGGGGAAACTACCACAGAAAGGTGCCATGGTGGGAAATATACAGAGGTGTCCCCTCTGAGCCCTGGGAGGAGAGTCCCAAGACAGTCCTTGGTATACTTTGGGTAATGCTATGGAGCAGGAGCAGTGTGAAGGTAACAGGGAGGCAATGGGTTTCCTCAGCAGTGCCAGAGTGAGGTGGATGATGGATGGATAGAGGAAGGATGAAGCAGAATGATGGATGGATGGGTAGAAAGAAGAAAGGGAGGGAGGGAATTGAAGTATGACAGATGAATACTGGATGATAGATGGATGGAATGATGGAAGAAAAGAAAGATGATAAGTGGATGAAAGAAAGGATAGATGATGGAAGAAAAAAATGAAAGAAAGAAGGGAAGGGATGGAGGAAAAGAAGAAGAAAAGATTGAATTATGGACAAATGAATAAGTGCATGATTGAATGGATGGATGGATGGATGGATGGGTGAAATGATGGGTGGACAATGGATGAAAGAATAACAGATGGATGAATTGATAGGTGGATGGGTGAATGGATGGATGGACAGATGTGCAGGTGGATGGTGAAGCTGACCTTCTCCCCTTATTTCTCCGAGCTTTTCTGGAGCACCTGCACTGAGGACCAGGCACAGGGAAGGAAGCAGACATAGCCCCCACCTTCACAAAGCTCATAGACACCTTCGCTCTCCCTCAAGATTTGGTATCCCTTGGGTCTCCCTAGGGTCTAGCAGAGAATGATCTGGCATAGAGATCCAGGCTGTGCCATTTACTGACTATGTGACCATAGACAATGACATCTCTCTCAACATCCCAATCTCCTTATCTGCAAAATGTTGTTATTGTTGTTGTTAAGTGCCGTCAATTCAGTTCCTACTCATAGCAACCCTATATAGGGTTTCTGAAGCTCTATATCTTCACAGGAGCAGAACGCCTCATCTTTCTCCTGCAGAGCACCTGATGGACTCTAACCCATTACACCACCAGGGCTCCATCTGTCACTTATTATGAGTTAAGTGTCCACTATTATAGATGCTGTTGCCTTTGCCACTGGTTTACTGTGTGATCTTGGGCAAAACCATGCCCCTTTCAGAACTGAGCTCAGTTTCCTCATCTGCAGAATGAAAGCCACAATGGCAGCTCCAAAGGAATAGTCATTGGATGTATATGCAAATGAGACAAAGGAGACACTAGGCCATGTAAACTGTGGCATGCTCCCTGATGGTGAGAGTCCGGGCTTTGGGGAGGCCTCAGGCCTATAGCACAGCTACATTGTATATGAATCTGTGTCGCCCAATAGACTGCAAGCTCCTGGAGGGCAGGGACTAGTGACAAACTTACCTCAGCCCTCAGCCCTTGTCACCATTACCCAACACAGAGAAGGCAAGCAGTGGCCCTGTGAATGCACCTTGAATTAACCAAATGAATGACTTTGACTAATGACCTTTCCATACACAGTGTTAGAAGGAAAGCATATACATACAGTTCTAGGTAGCTGAGACCACCCCAGAAAGGTCACACCCTCCTCACTACACCTGGCTTGGCCACGGTCCTTCCCTGGGCTTTTATTTCCTTCCCTGTAAAATGACAAGTCTGGTTCTAGCCTTCCACCCAGATAGCTCTTCCTCTTACCAGGCTCCTTCTGAGCTTTGGAGAACTCAGCAGAAAATCTAGAAGTTCTATTAGCCCATTGTATGATGGAGGCAGTGGTCTCAAAGTTGTATTCCAGCATCAGAATTCATTGATTATATCACAGCCAGTAGCCAACACCCCACCCCAGCACTGCCCACGTGTGGACAGAAACCTTCATATGACTCCAATTGTCCCCTTTGTGTCTGCCTCTGCTGGACTCCTTATCAATCCCCTTACCATCTTTCTGGCTCCAGACATGCCCACTGGAGACAGCCAAACTTCTGGGTGGTGTCCTTACTACCCAGCTGTCTTCACTGGGTTCTTCAGATGGGTTCCCTGTGGGGTGAAGTTTTCATTCTTATTCTGTAGATAAGTAAAGTTCCTGGGGCCTACATTTTCATGCAAATGATCTTGAGCATCTGAAAGGAGGAAAAATAGCTCATCTCTAAACCACAATGTCTTGTAGTCTAGGATTCTGTGACTTATAGTTCTCTCCTCTTGGCTGCACTTGAATATTAAATGTTGTATTAATAGCTCACTCTTAATTATCCATGAGTAATGTACTACGGCTCAGAAATTAATGAAGGGAAGGACCCAAACGAGAATATTTCCCACTCCTCTGGGTACCACGGGACTGTTGGGAGGGGGGATATTTGCATATGATTTGCATGAGAGGCTGTGGGTTTGGTGGCCCTAGCTGGGAAGTGGAAGAAAGATATATGGGCTCAAATGTGGAGGCTGTTGTAGACCTAGTCACTTTCTGGAACTTTTCAGAGAGTGAACTCACTACCATCTGTCATTCTCAGACTTCCTGGCTTTTGTCGATGTTGATGCCCCTGCCAAGAATGTCCTTCCCACCTGGCTCGACATGTAGGATAAAAGCCATCACAGTAGCTTCTGTTTATGAAGGACTATTTCACACATGCTGTTGTTAGGTATCATCAAGTCAGTTGTGACCCATAACGACAATAGAATGAAACACTATCCTGTCCTGCACCATCCTTACAATTGTTATATTTGAGCCCGTTGTTGCCACCACTGTGTCAATCCATCTCCTTGGGGGTCTTCCTCTTCTTCGTTGACCCTATACCAAACATGATGTCCTTCTTCAGGAACTGGTCCCTCCTGATGACACCTACACAAATGTGTTTACATAACAAAAACATACACAAATACACACAGTCACTATTCATATATTTGGGGAAAGTTTGGTAGTTCCCCACAATATGAAACCTAGGGATGCCATCTGATCCTGAATTCCACCTCATGGAATATACCCAAGAGAAATTAAAGTATATATCCACATAAAAATGTGTACGATGATGTTCACAAGAACCAAAAGCTGGAAACAATCCAAATCTCCATCCGCTGATGAATGTGAAATGGCACATGGTTCATCCATGCAATGGAATAGGTGTTGTTGTTGTGAAGTGCCATCGAGTCGATTCTGACCCATAGTCACCCTGTGTAGGGTTTCTGAGAAGCTGCTGGTGAGCTTGAACCACCGACCTCACAGTTCATACGGCTTTGCAGTCTGGCGCATTAACTCACAGCACCATGCCAGGACTCCGTATTCACCTATGAAATAGGAATGGAGACCTAGTACATGGTAACACAGCATGGATGAACCTTGGACACATGGAAGAAGACACACACACAAAAGGCCACGTGTTACATGATCCCATTCATATGAAATGTCCAGAGGAGACAACTCCATAGAAACAGCAAATAGGTAACTGGTTGCTTAGCATTTGCAGTGAGGATATGGGGATAGCTAAAGGCATGTGGGGTCTCTTTATGAGGGGATGCAAATGTTCTAAAGTGAATTGAAGTGATGGTTATACAAACTGTGTGCATATACTAAAAACTGTACACTTAAAATTGGTGAATTGTAAAGTATGTGATTTTTTTCAATAAAACAGTCATTAAAAAATAACAAAAACCATAATTTGCTCACTGTCACATCTGCCATCATGGATGAATTGGTTCTGATTCATAGCGACCCCGTGGACAGAGCAGATATGCTCCCACTCAGCTATCACCACAGCTTGGAGACCTTGTTTCTCTCTGACCCCAGTCCCTTGCAGCTCTTCTTGTCTCCATTTCCCAGTCTCTGTCCTGGCTGGATTTCTCACCATCTCCCCATACCTCACACCCCAGCACAGATGTCACCTCCCGGAGATATCATTACTCTATCTGCCCTGCCTTCTCTCAGCCAAGCGAAGCCCACTCTGGACTTCACCACGTTGACTCTGAGAGCTGAGTAGAGGCAGATCTATTCTGAGTCAGAACCACCTCAACCATGATGGTAGACATGGCAGTGTGTCAATTAAGTAAGCTTGGTCACAGTTTGGTTGAAATGCGATCCATGCATCTCCTCCTGTGACTCCCATCCCAAACCAAAGCTGTTTGATCATTTGTCTGATGAAAGCCTGGGATTTTGCAGAATGGAGAGCAGGATGGGGTCTGTCTGATTTGACCCTGATTCCTCAGGACTGACCCAGTTCCTGGCACACAAATGGTGCCCACAATGATTGCCTCATAAATGTTCCAGTTCAAGTTCTGCCCCTGATTTGTTGAGTGGCCTTGAGCAGATCACAGCCCTTCTCTGGTCTATGGACCTTTTTGGAAGCAGAGGTATCTCCTGTTCCAACAGTACTATAGATGGGCCCTCAATGATCACAGCAGCTAAACACAGAGCTATGTGGGTTTGAGGTGAGGGTCTGGGACCCTGGCCATGCAATTCCTCCTTGCCATCCCCACCCACCATTCTTAGATCATAGGGATTGATGAAGTCGCTCACTGGAACTCCACACATTGCAATATTCCACTGCCCCATTTACATCCAGCTGGACTTTTAATAACATGACATCAAAAGAGCAATTTGCAAGACTGTATGTCAAGTATGATGTCAACCAGCTAAAGAAAACCAAACCTGAAACTTACTTCTGTTCAGTAGATTCACACTCACAGAACCCTGTAAGACAGTGTAGAACCACTCCAGAGGATTTCCAACACTGTGAATCTTTATGGGAGTAGACTGTCTCCTCGTTCTCCCATAGAGTGGCTAGTGGGTTCAAACCACCAACCTTTCAGTTAGAAGCCCAATACTTAACTCACTCTCCCTCCAGCGCTCCTTAAAGCAAACCACAGATGACAAAACCCCTAGAAGGTAATATGCCCATATGTCAACCTTCTTTGCTCTGCTGGTAGAAATATGAAGGAGGTAGGGGAGTCAGTGAGGCCATTGGTGGCTCAGTGGTAGATAGAGTTCCTGCCTTCCATGCAGGAGACCCGGGTTCAAACACTGGCCAATGTACAATGCCATATGTAACCACTACCCATCTGGAAGTAAAGGCTTGTATATTGTTAGAATGCTAAGCAAGCTTCAGCAGAGCTTCCAGATTAAGAAAAAATAGGAAGAAAGGTCTGGAGATCTACTTCCAAAAATCACCGTATGCATCACAATGACCTGATCCCATCATGCTTGAGGTGACCAAGAGTTGAGGCCAACCTGACAGCAGTTTGCAACAATACGAGGGAGTTCTGCAACTTCCTACTTGATCGGTTTTCAAATGTATCACTATGAGCACAGTTCTTTGTTCATGAGAGTGAACAGACCATTAAAAAGTAAAAACAAACATCTCACAAAATCAGCTAAGAATGTAGGACTAGATCATTTCTCAGGGTTCCACAAGATCTGAAAATCAAGATAAGGAAGATCAGCAAAGGGAAGCAGGTATAGTCCCAGAAAATGAGCTCCTCAGGTTGGAAGACACTCAAAATGACACGGGGAAGAGCTGCCACCTCCAAGTACTGTTGATGGTGATGACACAAATGGGCTGAAAGCAAAGAAGAATGGATCGGTTGCTGGAAAACATGGCCTTGGTGATAAAGCCCAATATTATAATGAAATGTGCAATAGAAAACCGAAAAGGAAGAATTCATTCAACACTTCTCAAACTGAAAAATAATCGAAGCCTCAACTTTAAATGTTGAAGCTTTCTATGCTTTGAATGATTTGGATTGAATGAAATGAATGAATTGAATGAATGATTGAATGACTATGGATTGAATGATTCAGAAAGCATCAAAGGAAGATGGAAGGAATATAGAATTACTGCACTGCAAATGGTTAATGTTTAACCATTTCAAGAGGTAGCATATGATCAAGAGCTAACAATACTGAAGGAAGAAGTCCAAGGTACACTAAAGGCTTTGGCAAAGAACAAGGGTCTGACAATTAATAAAATACAAATTGTAATTTTTCAACAAAATGATGCAGTATTGGAGGCACTCACTCATCTATGACAGCTATCTGGTCAACTGATCGGAAGAGATTTGTATTTATGCCTATTCCAAAGAGACGGGACCCAAAGGAATGTGGAAATCATTGGACATGATCATTATCTCATGCAAGTAAAATTTTGATTAAAATAATTCAGAAATGGTTGCAGTACTGTATTGACAGGGAACTGCTTCAAGCTGGATTCAAATGCTGATGTGGAACAAAGGTATCATCACTGATGTCAGATGGATCTGGGCTGAAAGCAAAGAATACTAGGAAGATGTTTACTTGTGCTTTGTTGACTACACAAAGGCTTTCAGTTGTGTGGATCATGACAAGCTATGGACAACATTGCAGAGAATGAGTATTCTGGAACGCTTAATTGTGCTCATGAGGAACATGTACATAGACCAAGAGGCAGTTGTTAGAACAGTACACGGGAACACTGAATGGTTTAAAATTAGGAAAGGTGTGCATCAGGGTTGGATTCCTTCACCATACTTATTCCATCTGCATTGCTAAGCAAATAATTCAAGAAGCTGGATTATATGGGGGGGGGGGGGAAATGTAGTATCTGGGTTGGAGGAAGACTCATTAACAACCTTACTTGCTGAAAGTGAAGAAGACTCAAAATACTTATTGATGAAGATCAAAGACCACAGCCTTTGATATAGGTTACATCTCAATGTAAAGAATATAAAAATCCTTATCACTGAACCAATAAATAACATCAAGATAAATGGAGAAAAGATTGAAATTGTCAAAGACTTTATTTTGCTCAGATCAACCAATAACACTCATGAAAGCAGCAGTCAAGAAATCAAATGATGTATTTCATTGGGCAAATCTGCTGCACAAGACCTCTTGAAAGTATTTAAGAAGCAACGACGTCAATTTGAGGACTAAGGTGCACCTGGCCCAAGTCATGCATGGTATTTTCAATAACCTTATATGCATGTGAAAGTTAGACAATGAGTAAAGAAGAACATAGAGGAATTGATATACTTGAGTTATAATGTTGGAGGAGAATATTAAAATTACCATGGACTACCTAAAGAATATAAGGCGCTCTGGTAGCGTAGTGGTTCCAAATTGGGCTGCAAACCACAAGGTCAGCAGTTCGAAACTACCAGCTGCTCCGCGGGAGAAAGATGAGGCTTTCTGCTCCCGTAAAGATTTACAGCCTCGGAAACCCTGTACAGGGTCGCTATGGGTCAGAACCGACTCGACGGCACTTAACAACAACAACAACAACCTACAGAATAAGCCAATCTGTGTTGGAAGAAGCACAGCCATAATGTTCTTTAGAAGCCAGGATGACCAGACTTCCTCTCTCACACTTCAGACATATTATCAGGAGGGAACAGTCCCTGGGGAAGGACATCATGCTTGGTAAAGTGGAAGGTTGGAAAAAAAGAGGAAGACCCCCCAAGGAGATAGATTGGCACAGTGGCAGCAACAATGGGCTCAAACATAACAACAATTGTGAGATTGGTGCAGGACCGGGCAGTGTTTTGTTCTGTTGTACTCAAGATTGCTATGAGTAGGTACTGACTCAATGGCACCTAACAACAACAACAAAACTGGTGGTCAGGTGTGGCTGACACATTATCAGATACCAAGTTCAGTCCATTAAATGCTCACATTTATCAGGAGCTCATTTCTGGCCAGAGTTTCACTCTGCACAAGAATCACTGAATCTTTTTTTATTGTGTTTATTTTGGTAAAAGCCAACACACGGCCAACGATGCATTGTGCACCATTTCAACAATGTCTACATCCACAATTCAACGACACTGAGTACATTCTGCAAGTGGTGCTACCATTTCACTCTTCTTTTCTGAATAATTCCACCATCATTACCTTAAAGTCACTTCCCCCTAAACTGTCTATCCAGCCCTCTGATTGCCGTAGTCAATCTGACTTCACATAGAACATTCTTTTAAAAAGCACAGTGCTCAGAGCACATATACTTTACTAATGAAGATAAGTTGTTTGGGGGGTTCAAAGAAGACTTCAGGGACTAGTAGTGGCTTCAAGGGTAAAGCTTAAAGTTTGTCTCAGGGCAGTAGTTTGGGGGGTTCATCCAGCCTCAATGGCTCCAGAATGCCTGGAGTCCAACGAAATTTTTAAAGTCTGTTCCACATCTCTCACCCACTTTGGATCAGGTGGCTCCTGGGTTTTCTTCTTTTCTTTCCTTTCCTTTTTAAAAATTAACATTCGTGGTTGGTGTGCCATAGAGTTAGTTCTGACTCACAGAGACCCTGTATAGGGTTTCTGAGGCTGTAAATCTTCATGAGGGCAGAAAGCCTCATCTTTCTCCTATGAAAGGACTGGAAGTTTCGAACTGCTGACCTTGCGGTTAGCACCCAGACTCGTAACCCACTACATTACCAGAGCTCCTTTAAAATTAGCATTAGAGGTCTTTTTCCCCTAATTTTTACCAAACTAGCATATGCTTATTGCCCATGGCATGGCAATTTGGAGAATTGCAAAATGTGCCAACTTTGCCGCATGAAGGAAGGGACTTTGCCTCTCAAATCCTCAACATAGTCATCTGTGAAATGGAGACATTGAATTCTCCACCAATAACTCTTTGAGATCAGTAATTACTTCACAGGTCCACTGGGAAAAATAAAGAAGACCCCAGATGGATCCGTTGAAGAGCACAGAGAACTCAAAAAGAAATGCCTTAGCATTCAAGAGGGAGCCTAGTTCCCGATAGTACCGGGGAAGGTAGAATCTCCACTGAGTGGTTTCCAATCTGTTGGGACAGGACTGGTGAAAGGAGATGGGGATAAGACTCTTGTGGTACAATAGTGAATAGTTGCTATCAGGACTGACTGTGAATGTCGGAAATGTAAAGGTTGATGTTTTGTAACGAAAGGAGGGGAGTGATTGATTTTGCAGTCCAGGAGCAGAGGTCCCTGGGACCATAAAGTAAGAAGAACAGAGTGTGGGACCCTACCCAGAGAAGCAGTGATGCAAGAAATGGAGGAAGAGACGATGATGTGGACAGATGGAGTGGCTGGGGACTCTGGAATCAGGAGGGAGATAGGCTGTGAGCTGATGGCCAGGGGGCAGGCTTGCAGAGTGTGCCCTTTGTTTGATGATGCGTGGAGGAGATTGTACTCTATGCAATGAAATGAAATACAATAGGATGAATGTAAAGCTGGTGTTCTCCCATGTAAACTATCACGTAATTCACAACAAAAACTTCAAAAAAAGAAATGCATTAATATGAAAAAGACAAAAAGAACCCATAACCCCATGATCTGGGACAAACCCAGCTAATATTTTTAATTAACTCCTTCCAAATAGTTTTCTCTGTTCATATAGCAAGAGACAGTTGGTGGTGGTAGTGGTGGTGGTGGTTATGTGCCATGGAGTCGGTTCCAATTCATAGCGACCCTGAATACGGTTTCTGAGGCTGTAAATCTTTACGGGAGCAGAAAGCCTCATCTTTCTCCAGTGGAACAGCTGGTAGTTTCAAACTGCTGACCTTGAAGTTAGCAGCCTGACTTGTAACCACTACGCTACCAGAGCTTCTTAAGAAACAGAGAAATAAAATGTTTTTTACAAAAATTGGAATCACGTTCTATTTTTTTAGCATACTTAACTGTATCTACTTTATTTTATTTTACTTTTTATTGTGAATTGAGTGAAGGGGACAATATCATCAGTTTTACATTCAATAAATTATACACTTTGTTTCATATCAAAGATTACAATCCTCTCCCTGTGATAACAGTTATCCTACTTCCTTCCTTTGTTTTCCCTTTTACATCTTATATTTCACAAAGGAACAAAGCAAACTAGATGATGTACACATACAAAACAAAAAATACATAGTCATTTAAAGGGCATATTCTGCCAGCCAGCCTCCTGCCCATAGGCACACAGCCTGACTTAGTCTGTGGACCTACAGCCCACAGCTGCTCTGTTTCTCCATGCCATTACCTCCTCCACCCTCTCTGCTGTCACGGTGTTTCTAGGTAGGATCGCACGCTCCACTCATACTCTTCCGTCTTGATGGTCTTGGGATCATCTGTTCCTGAAATGAAAGATTAACAACTCTCCACTTTTAGTTACAGATCTTCTACAATTACAGTTAATCACATTCTATTTTGTAATCTTTTTTTTTTTTTTTTTTTCATTTAACAGTCTGGTCATTTTGTTGTTGTTGTTGGTGCCATCGATTCAGAGCCAACTCATAGTGACCTTATGCTCAGCAGAATGAAACAATGTCCGATCCTGGGCCAACCTCACTATTGTTGCCACTCTTGAGCCCATTGATGCTGCCACTTTGCCAGTCCATCTCACTAGGGGTTTTCCTCTTTTTCTCTGACCCTCCACCCAACCAAACATGATATCCTTCTCCAGCGACTGCTCCCTCTTGACAACATTTCTGAAGTATGAAGGACAAAATTTGGCCATCCTGGCCTCCAAGGAGCACTCTGGCTGCACTTCTTCCAAAACGGATCTATTGGTTCTTTTGGCAGCCCATGGCACTTTCAAAATTCTCCTCCAACACCATAACTCAAAGACAACAATTCTTCTACAGTCTTCCTTATTCACTGTCCAGTTTTCACATGCATATGAGGTTATTGAAAATACCATGGCTTGGGTCAGGCTCACCTTAGTCTTTAAGCTGACATCTTTGCTCTTCAACACTTAAAAAGGTCTTGTGCAGTAGATTTGCCTAATGCAATATGTCGTCTGATCTCTTGACTGCTGCTTCCATGAGTGTGCCATAGAGTTAGTTCTGACTCACAGAGACCCTGTATAGGGTTTCTGAGGTTGGAAATCTTTGTGATCTTCATCAGTAAATATTTTAAGTCCTCTTCACTTTCAACAAGTAAGGTTGTATCATCTGCATATCACAGGTTGTTAATGAGTCTTCCTCTAATCCTGATGCCACGTTTTCCTTCATAGAACCCAGCTTCTCAGATTATTTGCTCAGCATACAGGTTGAATAAGTATGGTGAAAGAATACAACCCTGTCACACACCTTTCTTAATTTTAAACCATTCAGTGTTCCCATGTTCTGTTCAAACAACTGCCTCTTGGTCCATATACAGATTCCTCATGAGCATAATTAAGTGTTCAGGAATACTCATACTTTGCAATGTTGTCCATAGCTTGTCATGATCCACACAATAGAAAGCCTTTGCATAATCAATAAAGCACAGGTAAACAACTTTCTGATATTCTCTGCATTCAGTCAAGATCCATCGGACATCAGCAATGATATCCCTTGTTCCACGGCCTCTTCTGAATCTGGCTTGAACCTCTGGAAGTTCTGTCAATGTATGCTTGCAGCCGTTTCTGTATTACTTTTAGTAAAACTTTACTCACATGGGATATCAAAGATATCGTCCGATGATTTCCGCATTCTGTTGGGTCACCTTTCTTTAGAATGGACACAAATATGGATCTCTTCCAATCAGTCGGCCAGATAGTTGTCTTCCAAATTTTTTGACAGAGATGAGAGAGTGCCTCCTGTGCTGCCTCACTTTCTTGAAAGGTTTCAATTTTTATTCCATCAATTCCTGGTGCCTTGTTCTTTGCCAATTCCTTCAATGCACTTTGGACTTCCTCCTTCGGGATCACTGGCTCTTGATCATATGCTGACTCTTGAAAAGGCTGAACATTAACCATTTCATTTTGGTACAGTGAGTCTGTGTATTTCTTCCATCTTCTCTTGATGTTTTCTGCATCATTCAATAATTTGCCCAGAGAATCCTTCAATAATGAAAGTTGAGGTTTCAATTTTTTCTTCAGTTCCCCCAGCTTGAGAAATACTAACTAAGCCTGTTCTTCCTTTTTGGTTTTCTGCCTCCAGATATTTGCACATTTTGTTGTAATATTTGGCTTTATCTTCTCAAGCTGATCTTTGAATATTTCTGTTCAGCTCTTGGACCTCCTCATTTCTTCCATTTGCTTTAGCATCTCTACGCTGGAGAGCAAGTTTCAGTGTCTCTTCTGACATCCATTTTGGTCTTTTCCTTCTTTCTTGTCTTCTTAATGACTTTAATGGCAGTAAATTCTTTACTACATTCTGAATTTGGAGACTGATCTGCATTTCTGCACATCTTGATTTATTTAAATGTAACAATTAGTAACGATATGTTGTTGTTGTTGTTGTTGTTATGTGCCATGGAGTCAGTTCCGATTCATAGCAACCCTGCACAGGGTTTCCAAAGCTGTAAATCTTTATGGGAGCAGAAAGCCTCATCTTTCTCCCGTAAAACAGCTGGTAGTTTCGAACTGCTGACCATGAAATTCCTAACCACTGTGCTACCAGAGCTCCTTGTAACGATAAGTAACAATAGTAAAATAAGTAGCAAAGGCTGCTTTCCCATTGGATGGTTAGATCATTTGTTTCCATTTGTTCATTATAAATAATATTGCAATGTACATCATTGATGATCATTGTTGATAAATCTTTCTCCACAAAGAATAATTATTTTTAAGCATTCCTAAGGCGTTCTGGGGAGTTCTGGTGTGGCGCTGTAGGTTAATGTGCTGGACTGCAAAGTCGCTTTAAACCACAAGGTCAGTGGTTCAAGCTCACCAGCTGCTCCTTGGAAACCCTATACAGCATCGCTATGGGTCAGAACTGACTGGACAGCACTTAACAGCAACAACAAAAGGAGTTCTGGTGTGGCACTGTAGGTTAAGCACTGGATGGTCAACTGCAGGGTTAGTAGTTCAAATACACCAGCCACTCGGTTAGTAGTTCTAATACACCAGCCACTCATTAAAAATCCTATGCAGGTCAATCAAGTTAATGGCATTTTACAACAACAAAGAAATCCGTTTATACAGCTGAGAACACAAAGAAGCTACTCTGAAGGTTATTGCTCCTTCATGCTTATAGCTAAGGGAATCAGACACTTGCTGATTTGATGTTGTTTTTTTAAGGGTCAGGCATTGTTGTTGTTAAGTGCCTTCAGTTGAGTCAATTTCAACTCATAGAGACCCTGTATAGGGTTTCTGAGGTTGGAAATCTTTGTGAGAGCCAAAAGCCTCATCCTGCAGAGTGACTGATGGGCTCGAACTGCTGACTTTGTGGTATGCAGTCCAGTGTTTATTCTACAGAACCACAGTGTTCCTGATACTTGATTCGTTGCAATTTTTTAGGGGTCAGGCATAGTGCTGACCATGTGACCAAGACTCCCCGCCAATAACACTGTGAGATCAGTATTATTATTCCCATTTTCCAAATCAAAAGACTAAGTCCCACAAAAATTTACAGATAATATAAGCATAAGGAATTGAGGACTCAGTAGTAGGTATGGTGCTGTAGGATCATCACTGGACTTTGAACCACAAGATCAGCAGTTCAAACCCACCAGCTGCTTCTCTGGAAACCCTATACAAGGGTACTATGAGTCGGAATTGACTCGGCAGCACTTAACAACAGCAACATGCAAGAGACACAGGTTGGATTCCTGGCCAGTGTCCTCCATGCACAGCCACCCCCCATCTGTCAGGGGATGCTTGCATATGCCTGTGATATTTAACAGGTTTCAGCAGAGCTTCCAGACTAAGACAGACTGGGAAGAACGGTTTGATGGTCTCATTCCAAAAACCAGATGATGAAAGCTCTGTGGATCCCAACATAACATTGTTAGGGCCAACTGAATGGCAGTTCACAGCAATAGCAATTTATGTAGCCTTTTCATCTTTTAGTTATTTCAAGGAACCCTCAAATGTTTAGTAAACTTCTTTCCTGCCAATTATGTCTGAAAGAAGGCTTGTTTCCCACGCCCGCATCAGCACCAATGTTTTGACTTGCAGGCTAGCCCGAGCATCTTCACCTAGCAGAGACAACAGTGTTCTAAGACAGCAAGCAGAGCTGCCAGGCCTCTTGAGCCTAGGCTCAGAAGTGGCACTACATCATGTCTGCCATGTTCCATTGGCCGGACCAAGTCACATGACTGAGTTCTGATTCAGGGTATTGGGACATAGACTATGGCCTGATGGGAGGAATGGCCAAGCCACATTGCAAAGGGGTAGAGGACTGAGAACGTGTTTGCAATCAATCACATTATTTTCAACCTTTACCAACTTCATAACTTTAAAAAATATATGTTTTAATGTATGTTTCTTGGATTACCTAGTAGGAAATGACCCTTCTTTTTCTTTCATCTGGTTATTGGTCATTCATCAATTGATTCCTTGTATTCAAACACTAGTCTTCACATTCACCCTAGCCCACACTCCCCTTGGAAGTTCTGCCCAGGTCTCTTCCGGAAACAACCATCTCCACACATCAGCTCCCCCTCCCCATAATAAATAGCTCGGGAGCCCACAAGAGAGAGAGCCCTGCCTGCCCACCGCCTGCGCTCCCCCTGGGCCAGCCCCATGATGACTCCATCCGTCACTGCCACCGTCTGTGGCTGGGTGCCCCGGGCCTGGCCAAGGAAGGAGGAAATGCTGCCCACAGCTCAGTGGAGCCCTTAATGATTACATCAAGTGGCAAGCCATTTATTAGTCTCCTTAGCAGCCAAAAAAAATAAGGCCTGAGAAGCCGGCAAGCACATCGGGGGATGGCAGATTTATCTTTTATGACTGCTGGAAACCTCAGACATTGAGGGTGATGTGGGCAGGGCCAGCGAGCCATGGGCAAGGAAGTAGGAGTCTTGGGCTTTGACCTGCCTCTGTCCAGAAACTGTGGGCACAGAGAGGTTACACAGGTTGCCCAAGGTCACACAGCTCCCAGCCCAGAGTTCTGCCACTGGGCGATGTTGCGCCTCGCCTTGCATCTGTGTGAACTGCACTTGTGTTTGATTGTAAATTCCCTCAGAGCCTTCTTTGGAGATCAAAACCCAGCTGTCATTGAGTCAATTACAACTCATGGTGCTTCTTATGTGTCACAGCAGACCTGTATTCCAAAGGCTTGTCAATAGCTGATTTTTTCTGAAGTAAGTCACCAGGCCTTTCTTCCGATTTGCCTCTGGATGAAGTTAAACAGCCAACCTTTTAATTAGTAATCAAGTGCTCAATTTGTTGCCTCAATTGTATGAATTAGACCTGAGCAAACACAGGACCTGGGTGAGTAAAGCCTCTAGACTAAGACTAGGAAGAAAGACCTGGTGATCTACTTCTAAAAACCAGCCAATTAACCCTACAGATCACAATGATTTGATCAGTAACTGATCAATAAAGACTGAGAACATCAGTGCTCAAGTCCATGCATTCCACTTCCCTGAGCCTCAGTTTTCCATCTGTAAAATGACCACCACCAGGGCTGGCCTTGGGCACATGGTCAGAAGGGCTCTCACTTAATTTAATGCTATTAATTATATTGTCGTCATCTTGAAATTCGTAATCATTTTCTCTTTTAGCCAATGGAGTGCACATATGAGTAGAAGAGAAAAGCGGAAGAGACAAGTTTGATATGTCAGTCCCTTGCTCTACACATTCTTCCTGCTTGTTGAACAAGGAGCCTGGCATTTTGATTTTTGCACTGAGCCCTGAAAATGACCTAGTGGTGGGTCCTAGCCTTGATGACCCCTCCGAGGCCAGACTTTAGGAAGGCACCTAGTACATTCCTTTAGACTAACTCCTCCTGTGAGTCAAAGGCCTCTCCTCCTTCAGAAACCAGGGTTGTTATCCTGGACGGCCCTTCCTTCTCTTGCTGCCATCCACACAGACTCCAGGTCCTTCCCTTCTGCCTCTTCCTCTGGGCTGACACTGCCTTTACCATGGCTTGCTGCTGTTGTTAATGGCTGTCAAGCTGGACCCTGACTTGTGGTGACCTCTACACAATGGAAGCGACCAAAAAACTGCCACGACCTGTGTCATCCCCATGCGGTTTGCATTGATTGATTTTTAGGAGAAATATGCCAAACTTGTCTTCCTAAACTGGAAGCCAGAGGCAGGAGGCTAGCTAGTTACATTTTTCCAGAGCCAAGAAACTTTGAATTATGGTATTGGTGAAGAATGTTGAATAGACGGTGGATTGCCAGAAGAACAAACAAATCTGTCTTGGAAGAAGTACTGTCAGAATGCTACCTAGAAAGGAGAATGGCGAGACTTCATCTCCAGTACTTTGGACATGTCATCAGAAGGGACCATTCCCTGGAGAAGGACATCATGCTTGGGAAAGTAGAGAGCCAGCAAAAGACAGAGGAAGACCCTCAACGAGATGGATGGATACAGAGGCTTCAAAAACAGATTCATTCAGACACAGCAATGGTTATGAGGATGGCCCAAGACCGGGAAGTGTTGCATTCTGTATCATTCTGGTATACATAGGGTTTCTATGAGGCAGAGCAGACTTGATGGCAACAATTATCACTTGTCGCACTGTGGTGGCATGTGTGTTGCTGGAATCTATGCCTCTGGTGTTTTAAATACCAGTAGGGTCACTCATTGTGGACAGGTTTCAAATGAGCTTCCAGACCATGACAGACTAGGAAGAAAGAGAGGCAGACTCCTTCCAAATGTTTAGCCACTGAAAACTATAGAAACAGCAGCAGAACATTGTCAGATAACATCAGAATATTGAATATTGAAATATTATGAATAACACCAAAATACTGTCAGAAGATGAGCCCCTCAGGTTGGAAGGCAGTCAAAACACGACTGAGGAAGAGCTGCCTCCTTAAAGTAGAGTTGACTATAATTATGCAAATGGAGCAAAGCTTTCAGGAAATGGAGTAAAATGTTCATTTGCTGGTAGGATATAACTCAAAATGAGGAGAAACAGCTACACGCTTTCATTAATAATCATAATATGGGGTGTATGAAATATGAATCTAGGAAAATTGGAAGTTGCCAACAAATGCAATGGCATGCATAAACATCAATATCCTAGGCAACAGTGAGCTGAAATGGCCTGGTATTGGCTATTCTGAATCTGAAAATCATTTGGTTTACTATGCTGGGAATGAAAAAATGAAGAGGAATGCCATTGTAGTCATCATCAAAACAATCTGTCTTGAAGTACAATGCTGTCTGTGGTACGATAATATCCATACACCTACAAAGAAGGCCAGTTAACACCACAATTATTCAAATTTATATACTAACCACTAAGGCTAGGCATGATGGAATTGAAGAACTCTACTACACAGGGTCGCTATGGGTTGGAAACTACTCGACGGCACTTAACAACAACAACAAACCAACTTCTTTAGTCTAAAAATGAGTAAACATGCAATCAAAATGCACTGAAAATTACTGGAGATTGGGATGCAAAGGTCGGAAACAAAGGAAAAGGATCAATAGTTGGAAAAAATGCCCTTGGTGATAGAAGTGATGCTGGAGATCGCATGACAGAATTTTGTGAAACCAATGACTTATTATTGCAAATACCTTTTTTTAACAATATAAAAGATAAGTATGCACATACACCTCATCAGGTAGAATACACAGAAATCAAATTGACTATGTGTGTGGAAAGAGACGGTGGAAAAGCTCCATATCATCAGCCAAAACAAGGTCAAGAGTTGACTGTGGAACAGACCATCAGTTCAGGCTGAAACTGAAGAAAATTAAAACCATCTACTAGAGCCAAAATATGACCTTGAATTTATCCCTCCTGAATTTAGAGATCATCTGAAGAACAGATTTGATGAATTAAACACTAAAGACCGAAGACCAGAAGAGTTGTGGGATGACATCAAGATTACCATACAGGAAGAAAGCAAAAAGTCATTAAGAAGACAAGAAAGAAGGAAAAGACCAAAATGGATGTCAGAAGAGACTCTGAAACTTGCTCTCCAGCATACAGATGATAAAGTAAATGGAAGAAATGAGGAGGTGAAAGAGCTGAACAGAAAATTTCCAAGGGCAGCTTGAGAAGAAAATGCCAAATATTATCATGAAATATGCAAAGACCTGGAGTCAGAAAACCAAAATGGAAAAATATGCTCAGCATTTCTCAAACTGAAAGAATTGAAGAAAAAATTCAAGCCTCAACTTGAAATATTGAAGGATTCTATGGGCAAAATATTGAATGATGAAGAAAGCATCAAAAGAAGATGGAAGGACACTTGAAAGGACAAACAGACCAGCCTGGAGCAGCTAGAAGAACGGAAGATACTTCTTGAAAGAAAGACCAGCAGGAAAAATACAAAACAATAATGGCAGTTCACCCAGGAGCCATCCAGGCAAGCGGTCAGGTCTCCTCAGAGCAAACCCCCTTCTAAGACTAAGACTCAAGGGGAATACATGAGCAGGCATGTGGTCTGACTGGTGACGTTGGTCACCGATAAGGGGAAGTGGGGGAAAAACAGCAATGAAGTTGTGAGCTAAGTCCGATCACATTCAATAGACTCCTGTGAACATGGGTGGAGACCTGGTTGGCCAGCAGTATGGCAAGACCTGGGGACTCCTGGGCCCAGAGGCAGTTACATGGCCACAGAGGACTAGAGCGGAGAGTGAAGCATCCAGCTGATATGAAAGGAGAGGAGATGCACAAGAACATCCATACTGTCAGATAGTACCCACTTGACCTGGCTTCAATGGTTGGATGATCAAAACTCGACTAGAAGAAAGAAGAGGGGACAAAAAGAATAACCCGTTACAATTTGGTGAAATTTACCTATAATTATGGATGTAATAGCTCAAAAAAGGGAACAAATATTTACAGCGAGGATCATTCCCATCCCCTCAGTACACAAGATTGACAAGGATGGGCAACTTAAACATTGGCTACCCAAAATGGGGGGCTACAAAGGCCAGAAGTGATGGGCTTATAAGCTTTCAAGAGCAAGCCTAGATCCAGATGGAGCGGGGGAAGGTAAATCTCCACTGAATCGTTTCCAATCTGTTGGGACCGGGCTGATGAAAGGAAATGGGGATATGACTCTTATGGTACAATAGTGAATAATTGCTGTCAGGACTGCCTGTGAGGGTCAGAAATGTAAAGGTAGATGTTTTGTAAAAAAAAGGAGGGAGTGATTGATTTTGCAGTCTAGGAGTAGAGGTCCCTGGGACCATAAAGTGAGAAAAGTGGAGTGCGGGACCCTACCCAGAGAAGCAGTGACGCCAGAAATGGAGGCAGAGATGATGAAGTGGACAGGTGGAGCAGATGGGGACTCTAGACTCAGGGAGAGAGAGGGGCTGTGTGCTGATGGTCAGGGGGCAGGCCTGTGGGATATACTCTTTGGTTGTTAGATGATACATGGAAGGTGTTGTAATCATTGCAATGAAATGAAATATGATAGGATGTATGTAAAGCTGATGTTCTCCCATGTAAACCCACATAATTCACAATAAAAACTTAAAAAAAAAAAAAAAGAGAGAGAGAGAGAGAAGAAGCTGGAAGGAATATACAGAGTCACTGTACCAAAAGAAACGGTCAATGTTCAACCATTCCAAGAGGTAGCATATGATCAAGAATCAATGGTACTGAAGGAAGCAGTCCAAGGTACACTGAAGACATTGGCAAAAAAAACCAAGGTTCCAGGAATTGTTGGAATACAAATTGAAATCTTTCAACAAATTGATGCAGCACTGGAGGCACTCACTCATGTATGTCAAGAAATTTGGAAGACAGCCACCTGGCAAACTGATTGGAAGAGATTGATATTTGTACCCATTCCAAAGAGGGGTGACCCAATGGAATGCAGAAATTACCAGACAATATCATTAATATCACATGCAAGTAAAATTTTGCTAAAGACAATTAGAAAAAGACTGCAACAGTCCATTGACAGGGAACTACCAGAGGTTCAAGCCAGATTCAGATGAGGCTATGGAATGAGAGATATCATTGCAGACATCAGATGGATTTTGACTGAAAGCAGAGAATACAAGCAAGATGTTTACTTGTGCTTTATTGACTACGCAAAGGCTTTTGATTGTGTGAATCTTGACAAGCTATGGACAACATAGCAGAGAATGAGTATTCCAGAACAGTTCATTGTGCTCATGAGAAACCTTTGCATAGACCATAAGGTAATTGTTCCAAAGAATAACAATGGTTTGAAATTAGGAAATGTGTGTGTAAGGATTGTATCTTTTCACCATACTTATTCAATCTATATGCTAAGCACGTAATTCAAGAAGCTGGATTATATGAAGAAAAACGTGGATCAGGATTGGGGGAAGACTCACTAACAACCTGTGACATGCAGAGGACTTCAAATATTAATGAAGATCAAAGATCACAGCCTTCAGTATGGGTTGCACCTCAATGTAAAGAAAACAAAAGTCCTCACCACTGGACCATGTTGTCAAAGACTTCATTTTGCTTGGATCCACCATCAACACTCATAGAAGAAGCAGTCAAGAAATCAAATGGTGTATTGCATTAGGCAAATCTGCTGCACAAGAACTCTTTAACGTGTTTAAGTACATAAAGATATCAATTTGAGGAACAAGATGTATCTAGCCCAAGCCATGGTATTTTCAATAGCTTCATATGCATGTAAAAGTCAGACAATGACTATGGAAGACAGTAAAAGAATTGATGCATTTAAGTTATGGTGTTGGAGGAGAATATTAAAAGTACCATGAACTACCAAGAGAACAAACCAATCTGTATTGGAAGAAGTACAGCCAGAATGTTCCTTAGAAGCCAAGATGGCCATACCTTGTCTCTCATACTTTGGACATGTTATCAGGAGGGACCAGATTACTGGGAAGGACATCATGCTTGGTAAAGTGGAGGGTTGGAGAAAAAGAGGAAGACCCCCCAATGAGATCGATTGGCACAGTGGCAGCAGCAATGGTGAGGTTGGCACAGAACCAGACAGTGTTTCAATCTACTGTGCATTGGGGCACTATGAATCGGAACTGACGGGATGGCATCTAACAACAGCAGACCAGCTCCATAATCTCCATAGGAATTCTCCTCCATACACTTGCTAGTTAGTCCTTCTCCAGGAATGTCCTCCCTCTCTCCCTCTCTCCCTCTCTCCCTCCCTCCCTGCACTCATTACCCATGACTTCACTCAGCCTAACTACTTCAGCATGAGGCTGTGGTGGTCTTCGTGATCGAATTATGTCCTCCATGAGTGAGACCGGGGTTCAATTCTGGCCAATGCACAGCCACCACGATCTGTCAGTAATGGTGGGGGTGTTGCTGTGATGCTGTGAATAAGTTTCAGTGGGACCTGCAGACTAAGACAGACTAGGAAGACAAGCCTAGTGAGCTACTTCTAAAAGCAGTCAGTAAACTCTATTGACTACGACAGATTGACCTGCAACTGATTGTAGGGACATGCAGGAGCAGTCTGTGTTTCATTCCTTCGTGCTTAGGGCTGAGATGAGTTGGAGACTGGTTTAATACTCAGCTAACCCCAAGCTCCTAAAAAGTTTTACAGCCTCAGAAACACTATACAGGGTCACTCTGAGTCAGAACTGACTTGGTGGCACTTAACAACAACCCCAAGGTTGGCGGTTGAAACACACCAACTGCTTCAAAGTAGAAAGATAAAGCTGTATGCTACCGTTAATGCAAACAGTTTCAAAATCCTTATGAGTAGGAATCAACTCAATGGCAGTGAGTTTGGTTTGATTGTTTTGTTTCGCTTTTTGCCAACAACAAGTGCTTCTCTCACGGCCATCATGTCAATTCTGAATCACAGGGACTCTGTGGGCCAGAGTAGAACTGCTCCTGAGAGTTTCCAAGGTTGTAAATCTTCGCTGGAGAAGTCAGCCTCATCTTGTTCCCACCAAGCAACTGGTGGAACCACTGGCCTTGGGGTTAGCAGCCGAACCCTTAACCCAGTATGCCACAAGTGTGAGAATGAGTGATCTTGCCCTCTGCCTGCTGTGTAGCTCTGGATAAGTCACTTTCTGTCTCTGAATTTCCATTTCCTCTTGAATCCAAAGGGGGTGAGCCTAGTGAGGCATCAAACCCCCTGGAATTGGCTGCAGCTGCTGCAGGGGGACTTGAGGGCAAAGTGAAGGGGGTTATCTGTGCAGCCAAGATGCTATCTGGGCCGTGACTAAGCATGTCCAATCCTGTCCCATCTGTCTGTGGGGAGAAAGCAGAACCACATGACACCATCTCCCAAAAGCACCAAGACTTTCCTGGAGCTAGGAGGCTCACCTGTCTACTTGTCCTTCACTCAACCCCAGGCCTGTAGCCCCACTGGGCCTCACACCCTGCCTTCCGGTGTACGAAGGGCCAGGAAGAGCTCTGGGCTGAGATGTTGAGGAAATTCTAGCAACCCAAGGGCCATTGTCCTCCACACCATAATAACCTGAGCCAGGCTCTGGGCTGACTCTGTCTCTTCCAAAAGGACCTATAAGGTGGATGCTCATATTCAACCCATTTCACAGCAGGGGAAACTGAGTGTAGAGAAGGGTGGAGCCAGCCGGTTACCACACACACACTGTCTGGCCACCTAGCCCAGGAGCCTGAGGACTTGAATCACTGGACTTTACTGCTTTCTTTGTGCCAGGCACTGGAGGACGTGGTGACCAAGAGCAGACCCACAGTCCACCTTCAAGGTTCTTCCATGAGCCATGCTCATATGGGAGTCACACCTCCCCACCCTGAGACAGTTAGGGACAAGTCGATGGGCCTCTCCCTGCAACCTTCACTACCCCACAAGCATCTATCTTCATTCCCTACCCCAAGTTCAAGCTGTGTGACCCCTGGTCAGTTGCTTCCCCTCTCTTAGCTGCCTTTTTGCTCACTCATCAGTATATCTTTCAGACACAGTCAACCACATTGCTTATGTCACCCATAGAGGCTGACGCAGGATTTCCACTATACAGATGGGGAAACTGAGGCTCAGAGAAACGGGAATGACTTGGCCAAGGTCAGGAAGCTTGGGAAGGGCACAGCAATGGAGATGGGCGTCCACGGGGCATAGGTGCTTCCTGCCCAGAGCTGGCCAGGCCAGGCCTTTTCTGGTCCAGCTCCTCCCTCCATCCCCACCCTCCCCCTCCTGAGGCCTCCAAACAAAGCAGCCTTTATCCAACCGTAGCTGCATTCCTCAGTGACACTTGAGGACAAAGGCAGGGGCCACCGGCAGAGACAGGAGAGCCCTTCCGCCCCAAAGCAGTTTACCGCCTTCCCACGCCCCGCCCCCACCCAGGGGGGCCTCCCCAGGGCCTCTTAGCTCAGTTCAGAGGAGCTCCTGGGAGAAAGTCTCACTCTGCAGGGCCCTGTCTCCCCATCCCCATTAGAGCTACTAGATTCTATGCACCTAAAGTCAGAGCTTGATTCTGTTTGTACATGCTGTGAGGAGTGGGGGTAGGGAGGTGGACTTGCGCAAATGTCCCCAGTGCTCCCCCACCACCACCACCACCTCCTTCTCTTCCTCTATGAAGCAGGAATGGCGGAGGGGAAGGGTTACTGACATTGCGCTGAGGGCCAGGCCCAGAGGGAAGGCAGTTGTTGTTACTGTTACTGTTCTCCTAGGCCCAGCCTGCCTGCGTTTCCTTCTCACCCAGAGCCTTTCAGGTGCTGTTCCCTCTACCGAAACACTCAGATTTTACACTCTTCCAGGCAGTCTGTCCTGAATGCCACAGCCACGGCTGATAGAGGGAACTCTAGTGTCCCCTCACAGTATGCAATGCCTCAAAGACCACACTACTGACCCCAGAACACCCCAACTAGACTCAGAGCCTCTGGAAGGCAAAGCCAGGACTGTGTTTGTTCCCTGTTGTGTCCCCAGAGCCCAGCAGAGGCCTGAGATATTTCAGCCAGTGTTTGTGGGTAAGAGCAGAGGGGATAGATGGATGGATGGATGGATGGATGGTTGGATGGATGGATGGATGGATGGATGGATGGACAGATGGATGGATGGAAGAACAGATGAATGGATGGATTAGGGGGCGGATGGATAAAGGGACAGATAGATGGATGGGCAGACAAAAAGACTCATGGTTGGTTGGCTGGCTGGCTAAATGGATAAGGTAACAGGTGAACAGGTGGGATCCCTGTTTCCTGGGTCTGGCAGACCCAGAAGAAGGAAAAAAGGATGGGAGGAAGAAAAGGAAGGAGAGAGAGAGGAGGTGAGATAGGGTCCCTGAGGAGGAACAGGTAGATTAGAGCAGGTTTCTTTCCAACCCACTGGACTGGGTGGCAGTGCAGGAGTGCTCTCTGAAGCCAAAGTTGGCCCCTAATCCTAATATATCCCACCCATTTTTACCTTGCCAAGGTCCTGATGTCAGACTGCAGGGACAATTTTAAGGCATTAGAGTGTCCATACAAGTACAACACCCTCTTCCACACACACACTGAGCCCAATTCTCCTAGAAGAATAAGCCATGTTCTCACAGCCACAGCCCTGCAACCCGTTCCATGGTCTGGAGCCGGGACATTGCTAAGGATCCACTATTTCCATGTTTGTTCATGTGTATCAAGCAGGGGAAACTGAGTCCAGTTCCCCAGGAACCTACAGCCTGAGAAAAGACCTTTGAGATGATCTAATCAGACCAGAGAAGAACATTCACAGCAAAGTGAACATTGGGATCCAGGGTCTGGAGTTTTGAAACAGTACTCCCATCTTTAAGTACATGTCCAAGTGGAGAGAGAGATCAGGTGACAGAGACAAAAAGGGATGGGGGAAGGAGGACAGAAAGGAAGAGGTCCCAAACAGCTACTGTGTGTCCAGACCATGCCAGGCTGGCTTAATGAACCCCCACAGATAAGAATATTGAGGCACAGTGGGGAGGGACAGGGCTGTGATTCAATCCCAATTCTGTGAATTTCATAGCCTGCTTTTTCAACCACAAAAATTTGTCCATGATTCATTCCTATAGACAGAGAACAAGGCTCTGGAACTGCAAGTGCCTGGCTCATTGTATGTTCAATAAATAATGTTGAAGGAAGAGAAGAAAGGAGCAGGAAAAGGGGAGAGAAAAAATGAGGGGAGGGTGGAAGGAAAGAAGGAATGGTAGATGAATTAAATAATGGATGGGTGGAAGAATGGCAGGGAGGAAAGAACAAAGAAAAGAAAGGTGATGGGTGGAAAAAAGAAAGATGAGTAGAAGAAAGGATGAAGTGAACAGATAAGATAAGTAAATGGGTATGTAGATGGAGGGTTAGATGACTCAGTGGATGGATGGATGGATGATGGATTAATAGAATGGTGGGTAGATGGATGGTTGGATGGATGGATGGATAGAGGAAGGGAGGGATGGAAGGATGGGTGGATGAGTAGATGGAAGGATGGGTGATGAATAAAATGGTGGATGGGTGGAAGGACAGAGGGATGGATGAGGGATAGATGGATGGATGGATGAGTGGATGGCAGAAAGGAAAGACACATGATAGATAGATTAAAGGAATGATGACGGAAGGAAGAATGCAAGGATGATAGAAGGAAGGAGGAAAGGAAAGATGATAGAAGAGGGGAGGAAGGAAAATAATAACAGGTGAAAAGAAAAGATAGAAAGAAAAAGAGGAAAGAGCATGAGCAGCTCCCAATCCAAAAGTAGAAGTACCCCTATCTTCACACGGCACAAATAGCCAGCTTTTCTAGGGCCATCTCAAGGTAGGAAGTCCTCCATGGTTCCCAGCATGGGCACAATGCCTGTCCCACTCTTGGACATGGAGGCCCAGCCCAGCCATTAGCCTGGCGATCAAGTGTCCACAGGCTGAGAGCGATCTTCAACTCAGCCTGGATGGACAGCTCTGGGAAGTGAGGGGCCTTTCAGCTGGACATAAACACTGTGTCGAAAAACAAACAAACGATTTCCGGGGCAGAGGGCAGGGAAGTGGCTCCAGCCTGGTGTTTGGGCAGTGCTTGAGCTATTCACTCAGTCTCACTGGGCTGGGAGGGGAAGGCAGAGTATCAATCATGGGCTGTGTGTGTTTGCAGAAGGAGGTGTGTGTCTGTGACAGCAATGAGAGCCTGAGGGAGGCCCCCTGGGGACACGTGTCCACCACCTGGGCTCCCATGCCTGCTGCGCCCCTGGAGGCGATGACTGATAACATACAGATTCCCAGGCCCCAGGCCACAACTCCACAACCAGATGGCCTGGGAAATGGGGGACCAGGACTCTGGAGTTCCTTGGAGAGTCTTTTAGAAGCTTTTGGGGATCAGCCAGACTTGAGAACCCCTGCCCACCTAAGGGTAAGACAAAGGCAGAGGAGAGAATTACAGAGCCTGATCCAGCAGCTAGATCTGCTGTGGCTGGTGGGGGGAGGGGGAGTCACCTCTCCCAGCCTCAGTGTCCGCATCTGTAAAATGGGATTCGTGAGGACAAGAGTAAGCATGGATTGGTAGGTGGTTTGTAAACTGTAAAGGACTGTGTGCAGAAGCAGTGGCCTGGCTACTAGTCATCTGGGAGCATTTGTTGTTTACATGCTATCGTGTCAGTTCCGATTCACAGTGACTTTGTATAGGGTTTCCAAGGAGCAGCTGGTAGGCTTGAACCACCGACCTTATGATTAGCTGTTTAGTGCTGATCCTACAGTACCACACCATTTACTAGAGTGAATTTCATGGGTGAGGAAGAGTAGCTGGCAGGCATGCAAATGCTTTCCCACAACAACAAACAAGAGAATCTGGGAGGACCCAGATTCCTGGGTCCACCCAAATTCCCTCCCCCAGAAGAAATGGGGTGAGGAGGCCCTGGCTCTGCCTCCTGGCCTAGCCTTTCTCCCTCCCTTGGCCTCGGTATCACTACCTACAAAGTGGGGGGTTAGGTAGCACCAGCCGCTGCTGAGGCTGTCATAGGCTTACCTGAGGTCATGCACTTTCCTTGCCCGGCTCATGGCAGAGATTCCACAGGTGTCAATGGCTACTGTTACTATTATTGTTGTTGTTGTTATTTAATATCTGGACACTTTTCACCCATTTCTACTTTGGTCCTCAAACAGCTCCTCTGAGAAGTCATGAATATCCCTACTTTGCCCCAAGACAGGAAGTTGCCTGCTTAAAAGCTTGACTTGAGCACCAATGTTCAGGACAGCACCGTGTACAATAACCCAAAAATGGAAACAGTTTCAGTGTCCACCAACAGATGAATGGATAAACGTGGTATTTCTATATAGTGGGGATTACTCTGTCATGAAGAGAAATGAACAAAAACCTTAGGGCGATCAGCACAAAGCAGAATGAATGGGCCGCTGTGGGAAGAAGCATCACGGACTGGGGTTGCCCCCGGAGGCACCCAGCCAAGCAGCACAGGGATTGAGGGTTGAGGGCAAGGGTCCAAGTAGAAGGAACTGCACGTCAAAGGCTTGCAGGCTAGAGGGAATGTGGCCCATTAGAGGAACTGGAGGAAGTTGCTGGCAAAGCTCAGAGTGGGAGGGGAAGGGAAAAGGGATACTGACTAGGTGGGCAGGGACTGACAGTGCTCTGGGACCTTGGAAGCCAAGGAGGAGAGCTTGGGCTGGACTTGCACCGGGAAGCCATGGAGGGCTTTGAGCAAGGGTTTCGTTGGATCTGTCTAGGGGAAAGATCTACCGTGACCCTCAGCCTGGTCCCTCAACCTTTGCCAGTCTCTCTGTCATTGTTCTTTCTTCTCCTTCTGACTCATCACCATCAACATCATCTTCTTACTTGTGTCTCCCTTGCAAGCATGGTCCAAGGGAGAACTGACCACTGGCCCCCACCTCCATCCAGTGTCTGCAAAGATAAGAGCCATGGAAGCAATCATTGCACAGACTGGGAATCAGACTGGAAAGTAGGGGGTACTGGCGCAGGGTCACCCCGAAAGCCTGTGGTAGTCCTCATCATCTCAGTCTGGGGGCAGCGGGAGTCTCTCTCAGTAAACCCAATGCCATCAAGTTGATTCGGACTCGTAGAGATCAGTTAGGACAAGGTAGAACTGCTCCTTATGGTTTCGAAAACTGTCAACCTTTATAAAAGGAGCAGAAAGAGCTACCTCTTTCTCTCCCAGGAGGTGATTTAAAATCCAAGGCAGGGGTCCCCATCTTGTTCAAGTCCATCCCATCCCTCATGGGACAGAGAAGAAAACCGAGATACAGAAGGATGAGGTGATTTGTTCTGATTCATAGCTACCCTATGCACCAGGTTGGAATTGCGAGTAAATTTCATGTTTTCTGACCCAGTCCTGACTTCCCAGGTGGTGCCAGGGCAGCTGGAGATGGAGGTGATTAGAGATGAACTGTCAATCAGTAAAAAGTTTGGTCCCTAATGTGCTGGTCTCCTAGCATCCTATCACACACAAATCTCACCTGGACTAGTTTAACTAGGAGCTCTGGTGGCGCAGTGCTTCAGCACTACACTGTTAACTGGAACATCAGTGTTTGGAATCTACCAGTCACTCCTCAGGAAGAAGGTGGGGCAATCTGCTTATGTAAAGAATGCCAACCTTGCAATTCCTGTGGGAAAATTCTACTCTATCCTATAGGGTCGCCATGAGTTAGAATCAACTCCACAGCACACAACAACCAACAACAACAAACTGAACTAGGTGTCCCTGGGTGGTATAAATGGATAACACATGCAGGTGTTGATGGAAAGGTTCAAGTTCACCCAGAGGCACCTCAGAAGAAAGACCTGGCAATCTACTTCTGACAAATCAGCCATTAAAAACCCTTAAGGAGTATAGTTCTACTCTGGCACTTACAGGGTTGAAAGTCAGAATGGACTAGCAGGGAAATGGTTCCATTTGAATTTTTTTTTTAACCTCACTGAAAACGCATTTGCCTCTCCTCCCCAAACGAGATGATATCCTGGGTGCAATTCCCCACACTCCTCACCTTGCAGACTGCCTGCCTTGAGAAAGCCCTCACTTCTGGTCCTCTGTCTCCCTGTATGTCACACCGTGTGACCGCAAAATGCGAGCTGCTACTTCATCTGGGGTTTGATAGAAGAAACGGCGATCTATTTCAAAGCGGGAAGGCAGACTGGCTGCACTGAATTTATCGAGCGATGACAGGTCAGCTCCAACATGATGGCTTCCCAAGGACTTTTCAAGGGCATTTTGACTGTACATAATTTTCCCTTTCCCCACCTGTCCTCTGCTTACCACACAATCCCATTGGATTTCCCATAATTCAAAAATAAAGACGAGGCCTGTCATTTTCGAACCTGTTGTTGTTGTTAGGTGCCTTTGATTGGTTCTGAATCATAGTGACCCCATACACAACAGAACGAAATACTTCCAGGTGTTGCGCCATCCTCACAATCATTGTTAAGATTGAGCCCATTACCTGGGGACACCTGAGCCCATGGACAAGAGGCTAGAGCCCATAGCCACAGAGGGCTAGAGCTGAGAGGGAAGCATCCAGCTGATATAAAGGGAGGGGAGATGCACAAGAACATCCAAACTTGCAGATAGTACCCATTTGACCTAGCCTCGATGGCTTGATAATCAGAACTCGACTAGAGGAAGATAAAAAATAAAACAATTTTTGGTAAAGGAAAGGAGGGTAAATTGCTACAGTTTCATGAACTTGACCTATACTCATGGAGGTAGTAGCTCAGAATACCAACAGGGAGGGAAGGAGTCTTCTTCACATCAAGTATCAATGCTATCTCCCCTCTGTACACAGGGTAGACAGGGACGGGCAACTTAGACATTGGCTACCTCAATAGGGGGCAATAAAGGCATGAAGTGACTGGCTTGCAAGGTTTTAAGGAGTTAGTTTAAGAGTGCATGGGGGAAGAAAACTACTGAATAGTTTTCATCTTGTCTAGATGGGTCTGGTAAAAAGAAAAAAGAAAAAAAAATTGAGACCACTGTTGCTGCCACTATGCCAATCCATCGCATTAAGGGTCTTCCTCTTTTCTGCTGACCCTGCACTTTACCAAGCATGATGTCCTTCTCCAGGGACTGGTCTCTTCTGATAATATGCCAAAGTACGAGAGACAAAGTCTCACCATCCTGGTTTCTAAGGAGCATTCTGGTTGTATTTCTTCTAAGAAGAGATTTGTGGGTTCTTCTGGCAGTCGATGGTATTTTCAATATTCTTCTCCAACACCATAGCTCAAATGCATCAACTCTTCTATGGTCTTCTTTATTCATTATCCAACTTTTACATGTAAATGAAGTTATTAAAACTACCATGACTTGGGTCAGGCACACCTTACTCCTCAAACTGACATCTTTGCTCTTGAACACTTTGAAGTCTTGTACAACAGATTTTCCCAATTCAATATGTAATTTGATTTCTTGACTGCTGTTTCCATGAATGTTGATAGTGGATCCGAGCAAAATGAAGTCTTTGACAACTACAATCTTGGCTCCATTTATCATGATGATTGTCTAACCTACTCTCACAAAAATACATCTGTGATGAGTGTGCAGATTAACATATGTCCACCAGTCACTCCTCAGGAAGAAGACGGGGTAGTTTGCTTATATAAAAAATTACAACCTTGGAATACCTGTGGGACAGTTCTACTCTACCCTATAGAATTGCTTTGCATTTTAATCAAAGCATAGTCAGCCCCTAGAAGTCCCCTCTAGTGTCCTCTGCTAGTCAGGCCCCCAAGTATAACCCTTTCCCTATCTCTTCTTGTCACAGATGATTTTTCACTGAATTATATACTTTTTTTTTACTCAGCACAGTGAGTTTTACAGTGAGGTTCATTCATAATATCAACCATATTCTATGTTATTGTCTTGTGTGACTACAGTATCATTCATTCATTTTGCTGTTGATTCATTAGCTGACAATTGCTAGGTAACAAAGAACCCCAAAATTTAGTGCCTTAAAACAGCCGCCATTTTGGCTTGGGATCTGCCAGGAGGTTTTTCTGGTCTAGGCTAGGGCAGACTGATGTTGACTGGGCTCGCTCGTGTGTCTGCCATCTGCTGCTGAGTCAGCTGGGACAGGCTGGTCAGAATAACTTCAGCTGGGAAACTCGTCTCTGCTCCACCCATCTCTCATCTTGCAGCCAGCTATCTCAGGCTCTTCCCGTGCTGCCAACAGAGTTCCAAGAGAACAAGAGGAAGCAGGAAAGCCTCTTGAAGCCTAGACTTAGAACTGGCCCACACCCCTCCTGCCACCTTCTATTGGCCACAGCCAACAACATGACCAGTCCGGAATCAAAAAGAGGAGAAATAAACTCCACCCCTTAAGGCAGGTGTGGTGGAAGTCTGACCGTTGGGCCGTATAAAGCCTGTGAAATCATTTGGTCTGGTCCTACCTAGGCAACCACAGTTCCAGACATCACAGTGTTATTGTTGTTACGTGCCATCAAGTCGGTTCCAACTCATAGCCACCCTGCATAGGTTTCCATGGAGCAGCTGGTGAGCTTGAACTGCCAAACTGACCTTGCAGTCCAGCACATTAATCAGCAGTGCCACACCAAGACTCTAGCCTTCACATTTGTTGTTGTTGTTAAGTGCTGTCAAGTCAGTTCCAACCCATAGCGTCCCTGTATAGAGTTTCTGAAGAGCGACAGGTGATCTTGAACCGCAGACCTTTTGGTTCATACCAGTGCATTAACCCACTGAGCCACACCAGGATCCATCACATTGTTGTTGTTGTTGTTGTAAAGTCGTCGAGTTGGTTCCGACCCATAGCAACCCTGTATAGAGTTTCCAAGGAGCAGCTGGTGAGCTTGAACCTCCAACCTTGAAGTTCACATGGATTTGCAGTTTGGCGCATTAACCCACAGTGCCACACCAGGACTCCATCACATTAGAGGTGAGTTGATTAAATGTTTGATCATTTAATCAAACATAAAATATAGCAGGCTAATTTTTAAGTTGATAATTTTGTATGGCCAGTGAATGATGTTATAAATTTCGGCAGAAAAAAAAAGGTTCCCCAGCCCTGCCTTAATGGGATGAGCTGCAAATAAAGGTGGCTGTTTTTGCAATCTACCAAGAAAGGCATTTGTGGAGTTTCCAGTGTATGGACAAATTGTACGGACAAATGCACAACACTGCTATGAATATGCATGTCTTCTGTTGTCATAAGTACTCGTTTCTAGTGTGTGTATCCCAAGGATCCGAGTAACTGGGCTTAAAGAATACCTTCATTCCACTCACATAGGTTCCATAGAAGCCCTAATGTAACGTCTTGTCAGATGAACAGTAGCTGCTCTGAGCTTTGTTATCATAGGGAATCCCCCAAAGGGGCGTGTGCCATTCTGAAGTTCCTCCAAAGTCCAGCCAGCCCTGTCCTTCTTGTAAGAAGAGTGCTATCACTGTGATTTTATCTCCCTGCTCTGTCCTATGGTCCAGAGTGGGAGCAAAGGACAAGTTCCCCCTTAGTTCCTTGTACTTGACCTTTTCATGCCGTTTGGGGTCACACGTGTAAGCACATTACTTTGGAAGATTTATCCCAAAGCACATACCCAGCATGCGCCCCATGCAAACACTCGCCTGCTGGTTTACGGTGATTTACTCTCAGATTACCCTCAGATGGGGGGGAGACCCAGCCGAGGAGCCTCTCTCTCTCTCTCTCTCTCTCTCTCTCTCTCTCTCTCTCTCTCTCTCTCGTACATCACAAAGGAAATCCTGAAGACATCCCAAGGAAAGCATCAGGGAGGAGAACCTGCCAACGCCATAAACTTACAGTGGAGTCAGATGGACCATCTGCTCCACACCCAGCTCCATATGCGCTGCTTGGTGGCTTTCCGCCACTCCACACACCGGGGACACCGGCTTCTCCTGCCATAATGGCAGTAGGGAGGCCCACAGGAGGGGTACATCACATCAGTGCATGGAGCAGCAGTCCCCATCACCCTGAGCCACTCCACTGCGTGTGGACCCCTGGGTTCGTTGCTTGCCTTCTCTGGGTTTCGGTTGTCTTGTAAGATGTAAGAACTGCCTTGAAGGACAAAGTGTTCTTCCTGGATCAATACATGGTACTCACTCTCAGCACTCCTGGTCCCGAGACCAAAACCCAAAGCACAAAAGAAATAAAGAACAATCATTTTCTTTCTTCTGAATCAGAAATATTCTTGAAACCAGCTTCAGGTGGGGCTAGATTCAGGGTCTCAACAATGCCAACAGGAAACGCTTTCAAATTTCCTCTCTGTTGATTTTGTTCTCAGGCAAGCTCTGCCCTCCTATTGGGGTACCAAGATGCTCCCCTGGAACTCCAGGCTTTTCCCCTGCACTTTAGCAAACTCAGCAAAACAGAGTGGGACCCTCTTAGTAGACACTGGACTGAGATGGGCATCAAGGATAGCAGGAAGAACCAAATGTCCAGACTCATATAGCAGGCTATGTGTGTGACATCAGTGGCTGCAACCACGTTCCCAAGCATAGGATCAGCTGTGAGAATGGTGCAGGACCAGCCAGTGTGTTTCACTCTGTTGTATGTGAGGGTCATTATGAACAGGACCTGACTCAACCACATCGACCAACAACAAAATATATCCATGTTTTGTTTTGTTTTTTTCTCACCCTAGCTAATCTCTGCATCCTCTCAGAAGAAAATATGCTCATCCACAGACTATGCCTCCTGCTTGGGGGTGAGGGAAAGGCACCACCCTCCATAGAATACCCTCTTATCTCCCAGACCCTCAGGTCAGGAGCTGCCCTGCTTCTGGGACTGATCACAGTCTCCCAGATTCTCCGTTATGATCTAAATGCTTTCCCCTGCGTTCTTCAAGGCTTACACATTTGGAGCTCAAAAGCCAGACTCTAGCAATTTACAACAGGCTTTTGAGACCCATAAGCTACCAACGTGGCTCTTTCTTATTTGCCTTCCATTGCTGAAACAACATCTCTGAGGCAGAAAATACAGTCAATCCCGTGAAAGCCTGAAATGGAGGAAGGATAGGTGTGGGGACATATGCATTACCTTGTCAAAGAGTTCCCCTGCCACCCTCAATGTATAGTTCCTTTCTGATTCAAAGCATGTCCCCCTCACACCCCTACTGCTAGATGCTGTCATCAGCAATCCTGATTGCACAAGACAGAAACCCAACTCACAGTGGCTTAGGAAATAAACAAACAAGAACCATCGTTTCCTTTCTCTTGTATCTCAGAAACTTGCTTGAAGTACAGCTTCGGGAGCAGCTGAATACAAGGTCTCAGCAATGCCCACAGGAAGTTGCCTGGAACACACCATTGAGTGAATCTGCATGCTTCTCTACTTCTCCTCCTCATCAACCCCATTCCAACCCTCCTGTCAGCTTAAATACCACTTCCTCCACAATGCTCCCCCTGGTTGTCCCAAATGAGAATGGTTTCCTGTTTTCTTCCTTCTCCATATTTTAAACAACCTGACATTTAAGAGTTCATATTATTGCTGTTTAGGATCATAGCTCACCTCTCCTAAGACTATGAGGTACTTGCCAGCAAGGACCTTGTCATAGTCTCCTTTGCATTTCTAATTGTGCCTAATTTGCATCTCTAATTACAATACCTGCCCTGCTTCCAGAAGACAGAAGAGGATAACTAACTCATTTACTGTGAGTAAGAGTGAGCTTCCCAGGAGGCCATTTAAGGGAAGACACTTAACCATCAGAACTGCCCCTCTCCCCTCAATGCAATGAGCACTCTCTTTCAGTGGTGAGCTCCCCGTCACTGGAGGGAAACAAGCAGAGGCTGCCTGGCCGAGATGACTGAGAGAGGATGAGCAGTGGATCCAAGAGTACCTATTTTTGCTCATTAATCTATCCTCAGCACTTAGCATAATGTATAGTTTATACAGCTCTCAAAATATGAGGGTATAAACCAAATAGTATTCAAACTCCTTGCAACGATCTCCATGGTCTTGCACCATGTGGCTCCCCTTTCCCTCTCCAAACCCATTTCCTCCCGCTCCCTACTGCTCTCCACCCACCTTGCCTCCTTTCTGTTATCACCTCAGGGCCTTTGTTCTTGTTGTTGTGGTTCCCTCAGTCTAAAATACACTTCCTACACAGCTTGGTGAGGTCGGTTTTTTCACAACCTTCAACCTTGGGACAGATACCATGCTCCATTTTCTAAGAAACCTTCTTTATCCCACTAATTAAAGACTTGCTCCGTCACCCCACCCCTTTCTTTCCCAAGATCCTGCTTTCTTTTTCTGGGTAGGCATGCCTTTGTGGTGCCCACAGTTAATGCGCTCCCTGTTAATTACACTTTGGGTGGTTTAAGTTGACCCAGAGGCACCTGTGAATAAGACCTACAAAATAAGGTCTAAAAAACTCCACCCCTGAAAACCGTATGGATCACTGTTCTAATCTGATATATACGGGGTTCACCTAACACCCCAACGCAACTGGTTTGCTTTTTTCTTGGTAGCTCTTAACATATCTGACATAATCCTATTTGTTTATTCTCTAGTTTTCCAACAGGAATGGAAGCGTTCTGCAGCCCTAAAGTACAACTATTGATCTCTCCCTGTCTGGAGGAAAGAAGAGGGAAGACAACTAAAGACACATGGAGACATTTAGTCCAATGGACTCACGGACCACAGGAGCATCGGTCTCTAAGACCCTGAGATAGTACTCGGCTGGATAGCAAGTAGAATGGTTGAATAGAGACTGGTGGAACCCCCGAGACTATGGCCTTTAGTCACCCTTCAGGTCCGGAAATGAACTCAGTTTTCAACCAATGTTGTTGCTCAGTGCCACAGAATCAGTTCTGACTCATAGTGACCCTATTCACAACAAAACGAAACACTACCTGATCCTGCACCATGCTCATAATTATGTTTGAGTTCATTGTTGTTGCCACTGTGTGAATCCATCTCACTGTGGGTCTTCTTCGTTTTTACTGACTTTCTACTTTGCCAAGCATGATGTTCTTCTCCAAAGACGACATTCACCAAGAGACAAAGTCTCACTATCTTCGCTTCTAAGGAGCATTCTGGCTGTACTTTTTCCAAGACAGATTTATTTGTTCTTGTGGAAATCCATGGTAATTTCAATATTCTTCACTAACACCATAATTTAGATGCAGAGATTCTTCTGTGGTCTTCCTTATTCATTATCCAACTTTCGCATGCATATGCGGTCACTGAAAATACTATGGCTTCCATTGTTGTTGTTGTTATGTGCCATGGAGTCGGTTCCGACTCATAGAGACCCTGTACAAGGTTTCCGAGGCTGTAAAACTTTACAGGAGCAGAAAGTCTCATCTTTCTACCATGGAACAGCTGGTAGTTTTGAACTTCTGATCTTAAGGTTGGCAGCCTGACTCATAACCTCTACGCTACCAGAGCTCCTTATGGCTTCCATTAGAGACAGCTTATTCTTCAAGTGACATCTTTGCTCTTCAGAATTTTAAAGAGGTCTTATACAGCAGATTGGTCAAATGCAATACATCATGTGATTTCTTGGTTGCTGCTTTCATGAGCGTTGATTGTGGATCCAAGTAAATTGAAGTCTTTGACAACTTCAATCTTTTTTCCATCATGGTGTTATTTATTGGTCCAGCTGTGAGAATTTTTGTTTTCTTTATTGAGATGCAATCCATATGGAAGGGTATATTCTTGGATTTTAAGTTCATCAGTAAGTATTTTAAGTTCTCGTCACTTCCAGCAAGCAAAATTGTGTCATCTGCATATCACATGTTGTTAACAAGTCTCCCTCCAATCCTGATACCATGTTCTTCATAGAATCCAGTATATCAGGCCATTTGCTCAACATACAGATTGAAAAAATATGGTTAAAGGATACAAACCTGCTACATACCTTCTCTGATTTTAAAGCTTTTTCTGTTCAAATGACTGCCTCTTGATCTATGTACACGTTGACCAGGTAGCTATTTTCCAAATTTCTAAGCATGGATGAGTGAGCAATTCCAGCAACTGCATCAGTTTTTTGAAACATTTCAATTTGTATTCCATCCACTTCTGGAGCCTTGTTTATGATAATGCCTTCAATGTAGGTTGAACTTCTTCCTTGATTACCATCCGTTCTGGATCATAAGCTACCTCTTGAAATAGCTGAGTATTAGCCAGTTATTTTTGGTACAAGTCTGTGTGTTCTTTCCATCTTCTTTTGATGCTTACTGCATCATTCAATATTTTACCCATAAAATTCTTCAGTACTGTAAATCAAGGCACAAATTATTTCTTCAATTCTTTCAGCTTGAGAAATGCTGAGTGTGTTCTTGCTTTTTGGTTTTCTAACTCCAGGTGTTTGCACGTTTCATGATAATACTTGACTTTGTCTCTTCAAATTGTCCTTTGAAATTTTTCTGTTTATCTCTTTTACTTCTTCCTTTCTTCTAGTCACTTTAGATTCTCTATGCTCAAGAGCAAGTTTAAGAGTCTCTTCTGACATCCATTTTGGTCCTTTCTTTCTTGTCTTTCTAATGAACTTTCCTTCCTCCAGTATAATGTTCTTGATGTCCTCCTACAACTCTTCTGGTTTTCAGTCATTAGTGTTTAATGCATCAAATCTGTTCTTGAGATAACCTCTAGATTCATATGGAATCTACTCAAAACCATATTTTGGTTCTTGAAGACTTGTTTCAATTTTCTTCAGCTTCAGCCTGAAGTTCCATATAAGCAATTGATGGTCTGTTCCACAGTTGACTTTGTCATAGTCCTGGCCTTGTTTTAGCTGATGCTATTGAGCTTATCCATCTTTCCTTTCCACAGATATAGTCCATTTGGTTCCTGTGTATTCTATCTGGTGAGGTCCATGTGTGTTCGCCTTTTATATAGTTGAAGAAAGATATTTGCAATGAATAACTCCTTTGTCCTGCCAAATTCTATCATGCAAGCTCTAGCATCATTTCTATCATCATGGCCATATTTTCCAACAACTGATCCTTCTTTTGCTTCCATCTTATACATTCTAATAACTAGTAATTATCAATACATCTTGATTTCATGTTTGATCAATTTCAGACTGAAGAAGTTGGTAAAATACTAAAATTTCATTATAAATGACTTTAGTGGTTGATGCTAAGTTTGAATAATTGTGGTACTAATTGATCTTCCTTGTTGTTTTTGTTAAGTGCCATCAAGTTGGGTTCTACTCATAGTGACACTAAGAGTTTCCAAGGAGTGGCTGATGAGTTTGAATTAATGATCTTGTGGTTTAAACCGACATTGTGGTCCAGTGCTTATCCTATAGCACCACACCAGAACTCCTATTGGTCTTCCTTGTAGGCATATGGATATTATCCTATTACAGACAGCATTATACTTCAAGATAAATTTTGAAATGTTCTTTTTTGATAATGAACGTGATGCCATTCCTCTTCAATTTGTCATTCCAGGCATAGAAAACTATGTTGTTGTTACATGCCATCGAGTCAGTACTGACTCATAACGACCCTATGTACAACAGAACAAGCTCTGTCTGGTCCTGGGCCAACCTCACAATCATTGCTAAGTTTGAGCCCACTGCTGCTGCCACTGTGCCAATCCATCTCATTAGGGGTCTTCCTCTTTTTCTCAGACCCTCCACTTTGCTAAACATGATATCCTTCTCCAGGGACTCACCCCTCCTGAGAATATGTCTGAAATATGAGAGACTAAGTCTGGCCTTGCTGGCTTCCAAGGGGCTTTCAGGCTGTACTTCTTCCAACATAGATCGGTTTGTTCTTTTGGTAGTCCATGGTACTTTTAATATCCACCTCCAACACCATAACTCAAATGCATCAATTCTTCTACTGTCTTCTTTATTCACTGTCCAAGTTTCATGTGCATATGAACTTTGCCTTCCTCTAGTATGTCTTGATGTCATCCTACAACTGTTCTGGTTTTCAGTCATTAGTGTTTAATACATCATATGTGTTCTTGAGATGGTCTCTAGATTCATATGGGATATAGTCAAAATCATATTTTGGTTCTTGTGGACTTGTTTCAATATGAGGTTATTGAAAACACCATGGTTAGGGTCAGGCACAGCTCAGACCTCAAACTGACATCTTTGCTCTTCAAAAATTTAAAGAGGTCTTGTACCACAGATTTACCCAGTACAATACATCATTCGATTTCCTAACTGCTGCTTCCGTGAGTGTTGATAGTTGATCAGAGCAAAATGAAATCTTTCACAATATCAATCTTTTCTCCATTTATCTTGATGTCACTTATTGGTCCAGTGGTGAGAGTTTTTGTCTTCTTTACATTGAGATGCAACCCAAACAGAAGACTGTGGTCTTTAATCTTCATCAGTAAGTATTTTATGTTCTCTTCACTTTCAGCAAGCAAGGTTGAATCATCTGCATACCACAGGTTGTTAATTAGCCTTCCTCCAAGCCTGATGCCACATTTTTCTTCATATAATCCAACTTCTGGAATTATTTGCTCAGCATACAGACTGAAAAAGCATGGTGAAAAAATACCATTCTGGTGCACACCTTTCCTAATTTTGAGCCATTCGGTGTTCCCTTGTTCTGTTTGAACAACTTCCTCCTAGTCTATGTACAGATTCCATGAGCACAATTAAGTTTTCCAGAATGCTCATTTTCTGCAATGTTGTCCATAGCTTCTCATGAGTCACACAATTAAAATCCTTTGTGTAATCAATAAAGCACAGGTAAACATCTTTCTGGTATTCTCTTTCAGCCAATATCCATCTGACATCAGCAATGATATGCCTCATTCCACATCCTCTTCTGAATCTGGCTTGAACTTCTGGAGGTTCTCTGTCAATGTATGGTTGCAGCCTTTTTTTTTTTTTTTTTTTTTTTTTTTTTTTTATCTTCAAGAAATTTTACTTGCATGTGATATCAGTGATATTGTTGATGATTTCCACATTCCGTTGGGTCACCTCTCTTTGGAATGGGCACAAATATGGATCGCTTCCAGTCAGTTGGCCAGGTAATTGCCTTCCAAATTTCTTGGCATAGATGAGTGAGTGACTCCAGTGCCGCATCAGTTTGTTGAAAGATTTCAACTTGTATTCCATCAATTCATGGTACCATGCTCTTTGCCAATACCTTCAAGGCACCTTGGACTTCTTCCTTCAGTATCATTGGCTCTTGATCATATGCTACCTCTTGAAATGGTTGAGCATCAACCATTTCCTTTTGGTACAGTGACTCTGTGTATTCCTTCCATCTTCTTTCTGTATAATTCAATATTTTTTTTCCATAGAATCCTTCAATATTTCAAGTCGAGACTTGAATTCTTTCTTCAGTTCCCTCAGCTTGAGAAATGCTGAGCATGTTCATTCCTTTTGGTTTTCTAACTCCAAGTCGTCACACATTTTGTTATAATATTTGACTTTGTCTACTGGAGCTGACCTTTGAAATTTTCTGTTCAGCTCTTTTACCTCCTTCATTTCTTCCATTTGCCTTAGCATCTCTGTGCTGGAGAGCAAGTTTCAGAGTTTCTTCTGACATCCATTTTGATCTCTTCCTTCTTTCCTGTCTTCTCAATGACCTTTTTTTCTTTCTTCTTGTATGATGTTCTGGATGTCATCCCACAACTCTTCTAGTCTTCGGTCTTTAGTGGCTAATGCATCAAGTCTGTTCTTCAGATGATCTCTAAATTCATGAACATGGGATATGTTTAAGGTCATATTTTGGCTCTTCTGGATTTGTTTTAATTTTTGTAAGCTTCAGTCTGAACTTGAATGTGAGTAATTGATGGTCTGTTCCATAGTCTGTCCCTGGCCTTGTTTTGGCTGATGATATGGAGCTTTTCCACCATCTCTTTCCTCAGATGTAATTAATTTGGTTCACCATCTGGTGAGGTCCATGTGTATAGTCATCTTTTATGTTGTTTAAAAAAGGTTTTGGCAATGAAAAAAGGCATTGGTCTGGAAAATTCTATCATACAATCGATCTGCAGCATCTTTTCTATCACCAAGCCCATATTTTCCAACTACTGATCCTTCCTCTTTGTTTCCAACCTTTGCATTCCAATTGCCAGTAATGATCAATACATCTTGATTGCAAGTTTGATCAATTTCAGACTGAAGAAATTGGTAGAATTCTTCAATTTCATCATGACTGGCTTCAGTGGTTGATGTGTAAGTTTGAGTATTAGTAGCATTAACTGGTCTTCCTATGCATATTATCTTATTACTGACAGCATTGTATTTCAAGACAGATCTTGAATTGTTCTTTTTGATGATGAATGCGATGCCATTCTCTTCAATTTGTCATTCTTGGCATCGTAAACCATGAGATTGTCAGATTCAAAATGGCCAATGCCAGTCCATTTCAGCTGTATTAATGCCTAGGATATTGATGTTTATGCATTACATTTCATTTTTGACAATTTCTATATTCCTAGATTCATACTTCGTACATTCCATGTTCCAATTAGTAATGGATGTTTACAGCTGTTTCTCTTCATTTTGAGTTTTGCCCCATCAGCAAATGAAAACCCCAAAATCTTTACCCCTTTCACGTCATCACAGTCAACTCTACTTTAAGAAGGCAGCTCCTACCAAGTCATATCTGAGTGCTTTCCAACCTGAGGGGCTTATCTTTGGGCACTGTATCTGACCATATTCTGTTGCTACTTTTAAGATTTTCAGTGGCTAACCATTCAGAAGTGCCCACCTCTGCCTCTTACTAGTCTATCTTAGTCTAGAAGGTCCACTGAAACTTGTCCACCATGGGGAGCCCTGCTGGTATTTAAAATTACAACGGCAAAGCTTCCAGCATCACAACAACACACAAGCCCCCACAGCAGTACAAACTGACAGAAGTGTGGTGGAGTCAAATAAGAGACTGATTTATAAGGAGAGCAATAACACTAAGAATGTATATACACCTTATAAAAATCAAACTTTTAAGATCATAAGGGTAGCCTTTACCCTGGGACAAAGTTCAAAAGGGTTAAAAAAAAAAAAAAAGAAAGAGGAATGGAAAGAGGAAATACAGGAAGAAAGTGGGATCGATGACATCACATTGTGGGGATAGCCATCATTGTCATGAAGTTAAATGTGTATGAACAGTGACTGGAAAACTAATCTGCTCTATAAACCTTCACCCAATTCACAATATACTATTGTTTTAAAAGACTGGAAGCTCCCTTGTCTGTCTTGTTCGTTACTACTATCCTAGAACCTAGCTCGGTGCCTGGCTCAGACAGATGCTCAATGAGTATTTATTGAATGAACTGAATGACACTAGATGATATAACAGATAAGCCCCCAGTCCTCAGTGGTTTAACACAGTGGATTTTGCCTGATGTGATGCCGTAGGATAAACACTGGACTCCCAACTACAAGGTTGGTGGTTCGAACCCTCCAACTGCTCCTTAGAAACCCTATACAGGGTTGCTATAAGTCAGAACTGACTCCATGGCACTTAAAAACAACAACAACAACATGAAGTCCACACAAACATTCTTGATCAATGGGTGGCCATCCAAGCCACCACTCAGGGACCCAGACTCCTTCCATCTTGTGTTTTTTTTCCATCCTTCATGATCACAGAGTCCCCTGAATTCAGCTGGCAGGTGGAGAAAGTGAGAGGAAGATTGTGGGTCAGGCCTGAATATGATTGATCTCACTCCTGCCTACATTCTACTGGCCAGAATGCAGGCAAATAGCTGCACCTAAGTACAAAGAAAACTGGGAAATGTAGTCTTTCCGTGTATTTGCTTATGGTCTGTGAAGCTTTCTATAGGGTTGTTTGAATACCTACAGTTTTCAAGAATGTTATCAAAATGAGTGATAAGGAAAGGAAATTGGGTTTAGTAAACAGTAAATCAGTCTGTCACAAAAGAAGATGAATGAATGAAATGATCTTTCATGTGCCTTCCAGTTGAAGATTCCTTACATGACTCAAGTCCTGCTGTTTCAAGGAATCTGATACCAATTGCTGCCTGCCCCATTTCATCGCTGCTGCCAGAATAAGAGGAGACGAGGGCTTCAGGCTTGAAATCCACAGTCCAAAGGACAGACAGAACCCTCAATGCCTCCTGGCCTAGAGGAGAGCAGCCCAGAGATCTGGGTTTTCCCAAAAGTTGGGCACATGGAACGACCCTCACTCCTGCAGAGGGAAGGAGAATTGAATCCATTTGCTGAGGATGGCCTCCCACAGGGCTCCACTTGGGAGGCAGCGGACCTGAGAGGACTGGGGAGACCCTGAGATCCCTTCAGACACATTCTCCAATGGACTTTATCTCCACAAGTATCAGCAAGCGTTTGTTGCATCCCTCCTCTGTAATGCCTCCTTGCACTTTGGGTGAAAGCCTGCAAGTGCTTAGGGAAGCTGAACACACAGTCAGTGTTGACTAAGTGTCTGCTTCTTATTGTTAGCTGCCATGAAGTCAGCTCAAGACCTCATGATAACCCCATGCACCACAGAATGAAGTCCTACACCTCCTTCTTGATATCACTAGTCCATTTAAGTCCATCATTGGGGCCACTGTGGATTTTAAGGACCTTTCAACCTTGGAAGGATCTCTGGTGTTGCAGAAGGGATAAGCACTGGACTGCTAACAATAAGGTTGGTGATTCAAACACACCAGCTGCTCTATAGGTGAAAGATGAAGCAGTTTGCTCCTTTAAAGATTTACAGTCTCAGGAACCCTCCGGAATAGTTCTACTTTGTTCAGTAGGTTCACTATAAGTCAAAATTGACTCAAGGCAGTGGGTTTGGTTTGGGGTTTGGTTCAACCTGGGGGATCATCTTCCAGTACTGCTATATCAGGCAATCTTCTGTTGTGATCCATGGGTTCTCACTGACTAATTTTCTAAAGCAGATCACCAGATCTTTCTTCCTAGTCTGTCTTGAGTTTCAACCATGAATGGTGGTGGTGATAGTGTGTCCTAGAGTCAGTTCTGACCCATAGCGAACCTGTACAGGGTTCCCAAGGTTGTAAATCTTTATGGGAGCAGAAAGCTTCATCTTTCTCCCACGAAACAGCTCGTAGTTTTGAACTGCTGACCTTGAGGTTCACAGCCCAACTTGTAATCACTACACTACCATGAGTGACCCAGTGAAATAACAATGAGGTCACTTCTAGAATCACAGCCAGAGGCAAGTCACCACAGCATGACACACTGACAGAGGGTAGTGTGAGTGTTTGCTAGCATTCTCTTTCTCATCCTTCACCATGACCCAGGGCAAGCATCCATCCACCAACCATCTAGTGCACTGCCCTGCCCTTCAGTGGCTTCTGGGAACAACAATCAACAAGAAAGTAAGGGCCTGGGACTCAAAGGGGGGATTGGAGCTTCTAAGCCTGGTCTTCAGATGGGAAGGGTCAGGAAGGCACCCTCTGCCCTGTCTTCCCTGGTTCTTCACACACACAACCTCCATCTGCCTCAGGGAGCACTGGCAATGGAGTTCCAGAGCACCAAACCAGCTTGAAGCTGGGGATTGCAGCCCATGCCAGTGCCCACAGCCTGCTCCTTCCCTCACACACTGCTCCAACCACCCTGGAATGAGCACTATACCAGAAGAACTTAGCTCCCTAAGATGTCCCCCAGCTGCATGTCAGGGTTGGATTAGGTACTTCCTGTAGCTGAACCCAAGGTGGAGGTGGCCTAGTGGAGGGTCCACTTTTGAGCAAGTACTCAATGGCCCCCTGTTTGTGTCTCCCTGGTGTAGGCTTGGTGGGTCTCCCAAAAACCCACATCCTTAAACTATCCTGTTCCTGCCTCTCTTCCTCTGTGTTAGTTTGCTGATCATCAAAGGGGCTTTCTGTGTGCTTGTTTGAATATCCTATTGCTCTTAATTTTGCAAACCAGTTGTTGTTGATGTTAAGTGCCTAGTTGGTTCCAACTCCTAGGGTTCCCAAGGAGCAGCTGATGGGTTTGAACAGCCAACCTTGTGGGTCCACACAGTCCAGTGCTGATCCACACCAGTCCCAGTTGGCATTGAGTCAACTCCATGGTCAGCCTGTGTTTCAGAGCACATCTTTGCTCCATAGTGCAATTTTTCAGGCCTTTCTTCCAAGGGACATCTGAGCAGACTGGAACCTCTACCTTGTGGTTGTTGTTGTTAAGTGCCGTTAAATCAGTTCTGACTCATAACGACCCAGTATAGGGTTTCCAAGGAGCAACTAATGAGTTTGACCTGCCAGCCTTGTGGTTCAAACTGACCTTACAGTCTTATGCTTATCCTACAGCACCACAACAGAAGCACTGACCATTTGCACCACCTAAGGACTCCTATTTTACAAAAATGTTATCAGAATGAGTGAGGAGCAGGCTCCCCGGAGGTGTTGATCTGAGGGTTAAGAGGGGTGGACCTCCTCAACCTGAGACTTTTGAAACCAAGAAGGAAACCAAAAGCAAAGACTTTTCCACTCAAATCAGTTGCTTGTTGGAGTAGAAGTCAGACAACTGTATGTTCAGAACTAACTAAACATGGCATCAGGATTGGAGGAAGACTTATTAACAACCTGAGATATGCAGATGATACAACCTCGCTTGCTGAAAGTGAAGAGGACTTAAAATATTTACTGATGAAGATCAAAGAGCACAGCCTTCCGTATGGATTACAACTCAATGTAAAGAAAACAAAAATCCTCACCACTGGAATAAACAGCATTCTTATCAATGGAGAAGAGATTGAGGTTGTCAAGGACTTCATTCTTCTTGGATCAACTATCAACACTCGCGGAAGCAGCCGTCAAGAGATCAGACAACGTATTGCATTGGGCAAATCTGCTGCACAGGAACTTTTTTAAAGTATTGAAGAGCAGAGATGTCAGCTTTAGGACTAAGGTGAGCCTGACCCAAGCCATGGTATTTTCAATAGCCTCATATGGATGCGAAAGCTGGACAGTGAATAAGGAAGATCGTTGAAGAATTGACGCCTTTGAGTTGTGGTGTTGGAGGAGGATACTGAAAGTGCCATGGACTGCCAAAAGAACCAATAGATCTGTTTTGGAAGAAGTGCAGCCAGAGTGCTCCTTGGAGGCCAGGATGGCTAAGCTTCGTTTCTCATACTTTGGACACATTGTCCGGAGAGAACAGTTGCTGGAGAAGGATGTCATGCTGGGTAAGGTGGAGGGTCAGAGAAAAAGAGGAAGACCCCCAACAAGATGGATCAGCCAGGTGACATCATTGATGGTGTCAAGTGTGGCGGTGGTAGTGAGGTTGGCCCAGGATCGGACATTGTTTCGTTCTGCTGTGTATAGGGTCGCTATGAGTCGGTTCCGACTCGATGGCAACTGACAACAACAACAACAACTAAACGATGGTTGTCAGTTGTCATCAAACTGATTCCAACTCTTAGCAGCCCCATGTGACAGTGTAGAACTGCCCTGTAGGGTTTCTCTACAGGAGCGGATCACAGCCAGGTCTTTCTCCCCATGGAGCGGCTGTACAGGTTCGAACCACCAACCTTTCCATTGGAAAGCTTCATCATTGCACCCCCAAAATTCCTTGTAAAAAAAACCAAAACTCTGGAAATGGACAATGTTAGACTGCATCTAAACACGGTCTACTTGGGGATTTAGTAATATCACTTAGCTCCCTGTGGAAAAAAATCCTCACCTCTTTCCTGTTGCTCACACATTTGCCTTTCATCTAGCGCCCTCAAATCTGTATTGCATGAGGCTGGAGGACGGGG
>NW_006408646.1:3545223-3568074 GCF_000296735.1 Chrysochloris asiatica
GTTATCCTCCACACTGGGCTTGTACTGAGGTGCGAGGAGGGCCTGCCAACAGACCAGGGATTCCACAAGTCAATGGTGAGGCTGAAATAGGAGCAGCGTCCAGTCACCGACCCCCGGAAAACTCCCCCATTGAAAAGCTACCAGTCCCGGACACCCTGAGTCCACCCCTCAGAATGAAAGCCAGCCAACCTCTCCCTTCTCTCCCCATCTGGCCCCAGTGGGTGACAGCAAGGAGGGTGCCTGTCCTTCATGGTGCCCCCAGAGGAGTGGGAGGAGGAGGAGCAAGAGGAGTGGGGGTGCACTAGAGGGAGAGTATGTGTCCTCCTTGGAGGCCAAGGGCACTGGGATGTGGAAATTAACAAGGAGGAGGAGGCTCAGCATATTAACCTCCTTAATCTTTCATTTCTGACACAGATTGTGGTCCCCTCATTTCAAAGAATTTCAAGCTAATGTCTGGAGGGCAGAAAAATCTATTTCCCAATACGCGGCTGCAGCTTTTTCACCAATCGACTGCCCTTCCTGCTACAATCAGCCGAGCATTGATTTCTTTTTCTCTTTTTTCCCCCCCTTCTATTTTTTTTTTTTAATGCTAGAGCATCATCCAAAGATCTATCAATACCAACAACATCTTTGGAAAAAATAGTAGCAGTCCCAGGCTGCTTCTGTCTGAGGACTTTGGGCCACTTCTGGGAGGATGGGAACACCCAACTCTGAAGACATATCCACGTCACTTCTCAGAAATGATAGACTCCCTCAGGATATGTCGATGTTCACAGCTTTACAGCCCCACCTTAGTCAGACTCCTTTGGAATTGGGGCTACCTGAAACTGTTCACGTTTGAATTAACTAACATTACCCACTCCATGAAGTCAATTCAGACTTAAAGAATTCCTGTGGGACAAAGTAGAACTTCTCCATAGGATGTCTGAGGCTGCCAATGTTTATGAGCAGCTCATCTTTCTCCCACAGAGCGACTGGGGGGTTTAAACTGCCATCCCATTGTGGTTAGCAGCATAATGCTTAATCCACAATACCACCAGGGCTCAATGAAACATTCCGCCTAATAAGTCACATTTCAAATGCTCAGAGACTCATAGTTCATAACCACCACATTGGACTAAACAGATATAGAACATCTTTTTACCACAGAAAGTTCTATTGGACAGTGTAGGCTTTAGAACAGGACTTGGCAAATGTTTTCTCTCAAGGGACAGTTACTTTTTTAGCTCTACATGTCATATAATATCTGTTGAAACTACTCAACACTTGCCATAGCCCATATGTAAGCAAATGAGAGTGATGGTGTCCCAATAAAACTTTATTTACAAAAACAAGCAGTGGACTGGATTTAGCCCTGGGCCATAGTTTTCAGTTCTCTACTTTTGAAGTTTCTTCTGAACATTCAAGAATCTCAGAAGGTTAGAAATATCTAGAACACTTACTAGAAAGGGGTATGCCTGAATCATCTGTAGTTGGATACATTTCCTATCTTTATCTCGGTGGTGGTTATATGGGCCTACCAAGCAATATGTATGCATTTTGCTGTGTATAACCACCACCCATCTGTCAGCTTGTCATGGTGGCTTGCATGTTTCTATAATGGAAACTCTATCACCGGTATTTCAAATACCAGCTGGGTCACTAGTGGTGGACAGATTTCAGCATAGCCTCCAGACTAAGAAGAAAAATCTGCTGGTCTATTTCCAAAAATTAGCCAATGCAAACCTCATGGTCATGACAGCACATTACCCAGTATCATAAAGTCAGGCGGCATTTTCTTCTGGTATTCATAAGGCCTCCATTAGTCAGAGCTGACTTGAAGGTAACTAACAAGTGTATGGAATGCTAGTGCCATGCTCCAGTGACTCCTCTGGAGGAAGATGAGGCTTTCAGTTCCGGAAAACCCTGGACAGGGTCACAACTCAGTGGCACTTAACAATAGCTACAATAGCAGGATTCCTAAGCTCACCTTCACCTCAGTGGGTCCCCTGTGGGGTCTCAGAGACCTCCAAAGGGAGAGAGTGCTGGGAGGTTTCTTAGCCATGCATTCCCTCCCCTTACCAGACCTGTATCGCTTGCATGTGTTCTACTAATAATAGTTTTTGTTGTTGTTGTTGTTAAGTGCCATCGAGTTGGTTCCAACCCATGGCAACCCTGAACAGGGCTTCCGAGGCTGTAAATCTTTACGGGAGCAAAACGCCTCATCTTTCTCCCGCAGAACAGCTGGTAGTTTCTAACTGTTGGTTGACCTTGTGGTTCACAGCCCGATTCGTAACCACTACGCTACCAGAGTAGCAACCAAAAAGTCAGATCTACCTGACTATTCCAGGGAGCCCTGGTAACGTAGTGGATTACAAGCTGGGCTGCTTCTAACCATGTGATAAGCAATTTGAATCTACCAGCCTCTCTGCAGGAGAAAGATGAGGCTTTCTGAGCCCATAAAGATTTACAGCCTTGGAAACCCTATAGAGGGTTGCTATAAGTCAGAACCAATGTGGTAACATACAGCCACCACCACCTGACTATTTCAGATTTTTAGGAGTATGAGAATTATTGAAAAAACAGTCAGAGCTTACCTACCCCTTGGGGTGAGGTGGGGGGACATTTGTGGAGGAGACTTTGGAGCTGAGTGTGGAGGTCTCCAAGATCCCAAGTCCCCTCCCCAGGGGTAGCTCTCCACCATCACCACCCCTCCAAAAGGGAATGGTGCTTTCAGAGAACCACCTCTGGAACCAGAAAGTTGGGTTCAAATCCCAGCTTTCTGATGTAACCTTGGGCAAGTCACTTCCCCTTTCTGTGCCACAGTGTCCACCTCTGTAAAATGGGGATAAGAATAGACCCAACTCATGCATCAATGCTTGAAGAGTAGTTTGAATCACACAGAGCATGTAGTGCTTGTTAACTAAAAAGATGAGGCATCTGTCTAGAAACCACCCTCTCCCCCACCCCCGCTCCATTCATTCCTTCCACAGCTATCTTGGAGCCCGGCTTTTCTCCACAGAGCCAGAACTTGCAAAAGAGGCAGCCTGGTTAAGTCAAGGCTATCAGTCCTCTGTCCCTACACCAAGTCCCACCCATATCTCATCTTCCAGCTCCCCCAACAGTCAGGACCCTGGACCCAGTCCAGACAAAGGCCAGTGGCTCTTCAGGACACCCAGGCCTCAGTCCAGGGATCAGGCCTGGTGTCCAATGTCCCCCGGGGTGAGCTGGGGCAAAGGGAGACCATCTATCCCAGGCCTGGACCTGGTCTCCAGCAGCTCCCTCATTGTCCAGGATCCAGAAGTCTGCAACTTCTCCCCACAGCTAGGGGAGGCACTGCTCAGAGCAGACAAATAGCCTAAGACTCTGTCCTCTGTCCATCCTGGTAGCCTCTTGCCCCTGGGAACACTCCTCCACATTCATTCACTTAGACAGCTATTTATAGAATACCCCCTATGCGGTAAGCTGAGTGCCCACAGCCAGAGACTGCAGAGAACAAATAAGCAAGCGAATGAGATCAGGTGAAAGAAGAGTTATAACTGGGAGCAGGTGTGTTCACAGAAGGCTTCCTGGAGGAGATGACAGTTACATGAATAGTGGATGCGTAGACACAGCAGATCTGAGCAAGCGACATTCCAGGCAGAGGGAAAGACAAGGGTAACGGTCTGGAAGGGAAACAAGTTGGAGAAAGAGAAACAGACAAAAATCAAACCAAGAGGCCAAGACAGTCAACATCAGTAGCTCTCCCCACATCCCACTCCTGCCTGCCCAGTTGAAAGCCTGCTTTGATCTGGAAACGTGGAGACAGTCTGCTGGTTACATTCTGAGGGCTGCGCCTGCAAAGATCTGGGTTCAAAACCTACCTCAACTTCCTCCGGGCTGAGTGATCCCAGGCAATGCTGTGACCACCCTGGGTCCTTGATTTTCTCCTTGGCAAATGGAGGGTCTGGCAACATGTGCCAATAAATTGCCGGGAGGGCCAAGTGTATATGGGGCTTAGCATGTTGCCAGACAGAGTGAGCCAGGATAGAAATGCCGTCAACTCTGACGCTAGGCAAAGCCTAATTATAGATGACCAGAGGTCACTTTTCAACCCTTGTGACTCAGGACAAGGGCCGAGGGAGCTGGGCCACCCTGTGGTCACATGAGCTCTACCCACAGACTGGCTGGCTGCCCATCCATCCCTGGCTCTGCAGATCCTCCAATCCTACAGCAGCTCCAAGCAGCAGACAGGCAAGGAACACAAATCAATCTGGCCCAATCGGAGAGGAAGCTTGTTCTCAGTTTGCCTGTCTGTGAAATGGAGCTGTAAGAGGATCCAGAGAAAAGATGGTCCCTTGTAGGGGCTGTGTCTAACCTCCACACTCTACATCTACACATACAAGTGTAAAACTGATCATCATGTAGCCAAACATTCCCATTGGGTTTCTTAATCTTTATTCAACAAACAAACATATGGAGTCCCATGGTATGTCTGGTTCCAAGTCAAATACCGAATATACCAAATATGCTCATGACAGCCTCCCAAGATCTTTTCAGAGCCATTCATGAGTGTCCCCAGGCTGCAGGGAGCATGTTTATCCTGCTCAAAGGACAAACCAGAGGTTCCAGCAGGATTTGCTGCCTTTCTTGGTTCTTCTGCCGGTTTAATTCAGCCAGGGCTCATCCCACACGTCTTGATGTTTGGAAATCTCCTACTGGGACAGGGGAGGGAGTATACACTTCATGCCTCATGCCAGTGTAGCACTCTCTGCTGGGATCTCTCCAGACCTGAGTTCAAGTCCTATCTCCTGGCTCGCAGTGAAGATGCTGTGCCTCAGTTTCCTCATCTGCAACATGGTGGTGGGGGGGTGGGGAGAAGTTGATAATAATAAAAACCTCTGGCAGGATAGTTTGGTATGTTCTGTGTCCTCTAAGGGCTTCAGAAGTTTGTGGAAAGATGGAATTAAAAGATAATGGAATTTTTCCAAGAACTTTCTGAAGCCCCCTCATACATTAAAGGAGCTCTGGTAGCGTAGTGGGTATGAATCGGGCTGCGAACCTTAAGGTCAGCAGTTCGAAACTACCAGCTGTTCTGAGGGAGAAAGATGAGCCTTTCTGTTCCCGCAAAGATTTACAGCCTTGGAAACCCTGTACAGGGTCACTATGAGTCGGAACCAACTCCACGGCACATAACCACTACCACCTCATACATTATGCATGCATTTCTCAGTTTTATATGCATTACCTCATGTAATAATCAGCAAATTTAGAATACCAATACTACAGGCCAGTAATTTCTAGAGCATTTAATTGGTGCTCAATACTGGCCGGAGTCCCTGAGTGATATAAACAGTTAGTGTACTCAGCTGCTAACTGAAAGGTTAGCGGTTTGAAGACACCCGGGTGCGTCAGAAGAAAGACCTGGTGGACTGCTTCTGATAAACCAGCCCTGGAAAACCCTATGGCTCTCAGCTATACTCTGACATACATGGAAATCACCAGGCGTTGGAATCGATTCAACAGCAAGATTCGTTGGCAACCAGTTAAGCACTAGACTAATTCCTGTGCATTTCTTTTCTTAGTTGTGGGAAAGCCTACAATCTTGCAATGTTGTTGTTGTTGTTATGTGTCATGAAGTCGGTTCCGACTCATAGCAACCCTGTACAGGGTTTCTGAGGCTACAAATCTTTACGGGAGCAGAAAGCCTCATCTTTCTCCCGCGGAGCAGCTGGTAGTTTCAAACTGCTGACCGTGAGATTCACAGCCTGATTCGTAACCACTACGCTACCAGAGCTCCTTATTTTACAATGTAGGCTGATAGAAATATAATGACTTCCACTTTACATATGAAGAAACCGAGGCTCAAAAACACCATCTGTGCAAAAAGCAGGCTTCAGAAACCTGACCAAGGTGATCCACTAACAAGTGGAAGGCTAGATTCGAAGTTAGCATTTAAAACCACCGTAGCCCATGGCCTCAAGAAGGCAAGTAATACAAGCCAGGATTTACAAGTGGAAGTCCATAACATGACGGGGATCCTGGGGCCAGTAATTGGCAGAGAATGGGTTAGAACCCAGAGCTTTCTGACCCCCACCCTGAAACCCTTGCCTCCCCCAATGGCTGCCTTGGTTGTCCTCTTTCAGCAGCTTTAAGACTCCATCCCTGTTTCCCTTCACCTGTGCTCCTATTACATGGCTAAAGGCAACCTTGGCATCCACAATGCTCAATACTTATTTTCTCTTGGCAGCCTTGGCACTTACTAAGCACCAGGGAGGCTGTTGGTGACTTGTGCTGGCCAACACACTCTTAATTACTGTCTAATCAAGATAGCTTTCATTCTAGGAAAAAGAAAAAGAAAAAAAGGAAAGAAGCATTCACTCTTCCCAGTTCTTTGTCACTCATTTCCCCTCTTTCCTCACATCACTTGTGTCTGGGTCAGCGACACTGAGGGAAACTGGCTCTAAAAGACACATACTGTTTTCAAACATCAATCCCACTTTCCTAGGTCTCCTCTGGAGGCAAGCTGGAAAAACAAATGATGAAGACGCTCATTGGCCGTAGTAGAAATTTAGAGGCATCTAAAACGTCTAACAACATTGGCTAAGTCAACTGTGGTGCATCCATGTGATGGAGTATTATACAGCCATCAAAAAGAATGAATGGAGCCAGATAGGCTGATACACTGTGAGTACATCTGTACATAAAGCAGATTGAAGAGCTATGAGCAGTGATTGCTCCCATTTGTACAGTAACGACACAACATTGTTTTTTACCATCACCAGCATTTTGTTGTTAAGTGACGTTTAGTCAGTTCCAACTCATAACAAAAGGTTTCCAAGGAACGGATGGTAAGTTTGAGCTGCCTACCTTGCAGTTAGCACTCCAGTGCTTATCCTACAGCACCACACCAGCATTTGCTGAGGTTCTAATATGCACATTCATTGCCTCACTGAAACTTTACAAGGATCTTGTGATTGATGTAGGAAGGGTTATCATCCTCAATTGACAGGCGATGAAGTGCAACAATGTGTACGCAGGTGGTCAGACTGGGATTCAAACCCAGCAAGTCTGAAAGTCATTCATTGCTAACTGCTAAGCTACACTGCTTCTCCCAGACAGTCAGCATAGCAAACTGATAAGCTATCATTTCCAGTAGTTGTTGGGGATTGGGGGCAGGGAGGGGAGTAGAAGTCATACAAGGCAAACAAGAGCTCTCCTGGAAATCAAGAGGCTAGATGGGAGCAGGAGGCAAAGTCTCAAGCTTTCCAAAGGTTGTTGTTGTCATAGCGACCCTGAGCAGCTGATGGGTTTGAACTGCCAGCCTTGTGGTTCGAAGTCCAGTGCTGATCCTACAGTGCCACACCAAGAGTCCCTTCCAAAGGTTAGTGTCGTTGTTAAGTGCTGTCAAGTTGGTTGTGACTATAGCGACCCTGTATAGAGTTTTCAAGGAGCAGCTGGTGAGCTTGAACAGCCAACCTTATGGTTCAAACAGGCCTTGCAGTCCAGCACATTAGACTACAGGGCTACACCAGGACTCCTTTCCAAAGGTGTTGTTGTTAAGCGCCGAGTCAGATCTTACCCATAGTGACTCTCTATAGTGTTTCCAAGGAATGGCTGGTGAGCTTGAACCACCGACATTGCAATTCAAACTGACTTTGAAGTCTAGTGTTTTAACCCACAGTGCCACACCAGGACTGGAATTGAGACCCCTGCCTGAAGCCCAGAATTCCAAAAGACAATAGTCTTAAAGAAGGAATGAAAGCAGAAAGAAAAGAAAAGAAAAAAGTATATGTGTACTGGCAAAGGAAAACAACACAGAATTTTGTCTGTCTTTGATTGGACTCCAGGTAAAGGAAAGAAATTTCCCCTAAGAATTTGTAACCGTGGACCTGTAGTAACATCCATTTGGAACTGAAAAGGGTACCACTTGCATGGAAGGAAAGCCACAAATTGAGAAAACCTATAAACCACAGACCAGGGGTGATGATGCCCTGGCAAATTCCACACCTCCCTCAACTCATGGCACCCAGGATCCCTGCAAGATAAGCTCACAGTTCCAAATTATGAAACACACCAGAAAACAAGCCACCACAAACTTGCCTGGAGAATCACATGGAATAGGGTGAGGCAAGACTGGCTTTTTACTAAGGACAAAGGAGTTGTTTGAGTCCCTTCGAGTAACAAGTTCACACCTCGACTTTCTTATTTCGATTTTAAACTGCATCTCTGTAGGACCAAGTAAAAGTGCTTCATAGAATATCCGGGATTGTATATCTTTAGAGGGGTGGAGACAGACAATCTCGTCTTTTCTCCTGGGGCTTGAACTGCTGACCTTCTGGTTAGCAGTCCAACCTTTAACCACTGTTCCACCAGGCCTCCTTAATGAGTCTAAGGGGTGTATAAGTACTCCAATCCCCTCTCCCTTGGGAGGCATGACTCTGAGATGCCTGTTAGGATTTCCCCGTACTAAGGACCGGACCACATCCTCTGTTGAAGGCTTTCCCCTCCTGTCTGTCTCCTGTCCCCACTCCCCTAGAGGTGTTTCCAGAAACATCTCCCCTCAAAAAACCAACCACTTGTGTCTGGAGGAAAGTCGAAGGCCATCCAGCCCAGATTTCCCTCACATCACCCCTCACCACTCTGATCCCCTGGTGACTCTGGGCGGTAGCCCCTTGTCCCTGGGTTACATCCTGTGTCTCCAGGGCCTGGCACAAGGCCTGGCATGCTGCATAAATGTTTGTCAAATGGCTGAGTGAATGCATGGACTGTTTAAAGAAAGCAGAGAGGCCTCTGGAAGTCTCATGGGCGCTCCAACTGCCAATGGAGCTTCCAAACAAGTCCTTGGGGGCCAGCCTTAAAGGAGCCTCAGGTCCCTCTGCAATTGGCAGCTCCCATTTGCATGCAAATAATGGCAAAGCCAAAATGCTCCTGGAGGAATTTGTTCTCCTGAGTGGATTAAATGTGCCCCCTGCAACCTGCATCTGCCCAGAAGGGACAGGTTTCCCCCATCCCTTCCCTGAGTTCAAAATCACCCCTGGGGCCCCAGGCCTCACCATCCATTGTTGGACCGTCCTTGAAGGCACCGGGAGCTTCTTCTCCCAGTCTTTGCCTACGCGTTCCCCTGTATCTGTGTCCATCCGACAAACACTGGCTTATCTTTTCAAACTGAACCTCTGAGCTCTTCTTTAACTTTTCATCTTTTTTCTTTCTTCACCTTTCTTGAACTACCCACCAGCTCTGTTTAAACTAGCTAACTCCAACTCACAGTGACCCCAAGAGTGTCAGGGTAGAACTGTGCTCCATGGGGTTTTTAATGGCTGATTTTTGGAAGTAGATTGCCAGACCTTTCTTCCAAGGCAGCGGTTACCCTCTTACTTGTTGGTAGCTGAGCACATTAACCTTCCGCAACCCTCAGAGGCTCCCTTTTAAAGACAGCCGATGCTGCGCCTCTGACACCAACTTATTGGTGTGTCTTGGCCCCCTAACCAAACCCAATGTCTGCACACAGTAGGTGCCCAATGATTGTGACTTGCACAGTTTTCCCATCCTTGGTTTTAAGCCTAAGAGGTCTGGAGGCTCATACTCTCATCCCAGAATGGGTCCTGAGTCAGGCAGCTGGCCACAGCTAGAGTCCTAGAGGCCTAACACAGAAGTCTCTGGAGGAGAGAAGAAGAGAAAGAGGCAACATCAAGGGCTTGGGGCAGCAGGGCCTAGAGTCGGCCCTGGGCACTACCCAGGAACTGCAAAGCACTCACCATGAGATCAGCATGCATCTACTGAACGCCTACTAGAGTCAGGCACTGTACTTGGCCCTGAAGGCTTCACATCAAACAGCCAGGGACTCCTGGTTTGGAAGGAGGACGGAGAAGTACCCAGAACCTAGTAGGCAGGAGGGGAAGGGAGGGATTGATGATGTCTCCGAGACCCTGTTCGATAAATAGGATATGATTCTAAAGACCTCAGTAAACCCAAAGAAGGTTTTGAACAAAATTGGAGCCCACTATTAGAGGTATCTGAAGTAGGAGAATCCTCCTTTGATATGGAGGGAACCATTTCTCCCCAGAGATCCCTGCCTCACTAAAAGCAGCTGTTACAGCCTTTGAATGTTCCTGGCACACTCTCAAAGGAGCCCTGATGGTGCTGTGGGTTAAGCATTGGGCTACTCGTCACAATGTTGAGGTTCAAACCCACCAGCCTCTCCTGGGGAGCAAGATGAGACAATCTTCTCCCATAAAGATTTATAATCTCTGAGACCCTAAGGAACAGCTAATCTCTGCTCTATAGTGTTGCTATGACCGGAAACCAACTCCTTGACAATGGGTTGGGCACATGCTCAAATGCAAGAATCCTTGACCATCATTTTAAAAGAATCCAGTCTCTCAAAACAGCACTAAAGGTGCTAGGGATTGTGACAAAAAGCCACAACACGGTGCAACAAAGAGCCCAGAGCAGTCGCACTGCCTGTGGTCACTGAAGGGACACACCATGTCCTGCTCTGGTTCTCTTAGGTAATCTCCGGGGAAATACTGGCTTGCCATCCCATTAAACTTGCCATCTTTCTTCTGGTCAACTTGGCAATACACTCAACCTCTTAGCGATCTCATTGTTGTGCAAACCTGCCCAGCATGTGACCAAATTTCAGTTGGTCAAATGTAGTGGGTGGTCACTTTGTAAAGGCCTCCCAAGGGAGGGTTTCTGGCTGTCTATTGATGACCACTGACTAGGGGATCATGGGGTCCTTGTTATTCCTCTATCTGCACCCTAGATGCCACTTGCTTTCAGACCCCCTCACCAGGAGTTGGCAGATTTACCCCAGAGCTGGGGGAGAGTGGAAATTGTTGCAGCTGCTGGTCAGTGCATTCACTCGGGAATGTTCTCAAGGGCTTTTCCTGGCCATGGCCTTGCACCTGCCGACCTCACTTGCCTCATCTCCATCCATCTCCCACTTTCCTTCCTTATTCCAGCCCCACCAGGCTGCTCACCGGTCACTTTTCATCCTCCGTATATTTTCACACACTGGTCCTTCTGCCATGAGTGTTGTTTCCCAATGTCTTCTATGGCAAACTGGTGTTCAATACCCAGCTAAAATGTCCTGTCCTCAGGGAAGCTCCCCAAACACTGAGTCTATCCCTGGGGAAGGACATTCTTGGGCCCTGGTATATTGCGGTGGGTCTCTCTGCTCCATAACATTGGGGACTGTGTCTTATATACCTCCTAGCCTGTCAGCATGCAATGTTGAACAGTTATGAACCTGTTTCCTCAATTGGATAAGGGGTTATTCAATCAACCTCCCAGCACTGTGGGGAGGATGGAGTGAGCTAAGGAGAAATGTGGCAGTTCCCAAAGAAGATTCACACAACAGGAGAAATAACTGGCCACTCCTCCAGATGCCACCTGGAATTCAGGGATGGGAAGGAACGGTGATAACCTCTACATCAAACCCACTGCCTGAAACACAGACCACCGGCCACCTGCTCCTAGGTGCCAAAGCCATCTTCTTGTCCTGTCCTCACACTGACTCCTGTCCCCAAGGGCTCACAGATGCTGACCTCATTCCACACCAGTCAAGAGACTGAAAGGAGAACTTGTGTCCGAGCCAGTGGCCAGTTGTCGTCACAGAAGTCATATGTCTCATCTCAGCCCAGGTGAAAGCTGAGTCCTCAAGTGACCAGGCGCCTGCCTTCTGCCCTGGCCCCAGCCTAGCCAGAGACGGAACAGGGAGAGATGCCAGACTCATCTCACGCCCCACACTAGCCCAGCAAACTGTGGACTCTTAGCAGCCCCACTCTACTGGTGGGGAAACTGAGACTGGGGTTATGTGATATGCTCAAGCTCTCCCAGCTAGTAAGGCAGGGGGTCGGGAGGAGTCAGGATTCAAACTCCTGTCTGTAGGACATCCCCATCACCCTTCTGCTCACCTTGGTCAGTTTCTTCTGAGAGTTTCTGTCCTGGGGACACCTAACCCTCCCCCACGTTCACAATGTTGATTCTGTAAGAGCAGACATGGAGGTCTTTGAGGGGTAGAAATAAAGATGCAACTGCTCACTCAAAGTTCCCAGAGTGTGGTCTCCACTGAGGATCAAAGAGTTTCTCTTCTCAGGGTTCCAGCTGAGTCGGCTGGATTGGTACCAGAAAGTGGAGCGAAGCCCAGTGAGCACCAGGGTTCACCCCAGTCAGTGGCCGGTATTTATTGAGCACCAACTGTACACACTGACCAAGAGTGAGTTTTGTATCGCTTCTCGGCCTTTTGGCTAAGATCAAGTGTAGTATCTGTTCTTATCAGTTTAATATCTGATACGTCCTCTATCCGAGGACAATATAGTAAATGGATTTTGGGAACAGGGAGATGGAATAGGAGCTTGCTCCATCCACTCCACGCATCGACCTGGTATTGCAGTATTTCCAGGAACGGTGCACCCGCTTTCGGGGGAATCTTGAAAAAAAAAAAAAAAAGAGTGAGTTTTGTTTCTTCCCTGCAGCTGGTCCTCGCGCCCCCCCCCCAGTCTTTACACACACTCGTTCCATCATCCACTCAGCAAAGATCCCCTGAGTACCTACTGAGCTGAGTGCTGGGGACAGAGCAGGACATACACAGATGGACAAAGTCCCTGGTCAATTACCTTGTCGGAAAGACTGTTCATATACACATAAAAAGCACACTACTAAGTAAGTACATTGTTGTTGTTGAGTGCCATCGAGTCGGTTTCAACTCAGAGCGACTCTGTGCAGGGTTTCCAAGGAGCAGCTCATAGGATTGGACCACCAACCTTGTAGTTCACAGGCCAATGATTATCCTAAAGCACCACATCAGGACTCCAAGTAAGTATAAGGGAACTTCAAAAAGTTTGTGTACAAATTCCTTTTCATTTCATGTTCCCATAAACTTTTAGAAGCCCCCTTGTAAAGAAGACACAAGAGGCCATGGGAGAAATGAACTGAACACTATGGGGTGAGGGCATCACCTGGGGAAATCATGGGGGGCTGCCTGGAGGAGGCAAGAGCCTGAGAAGATACTGATGGACAAAAGAAAGGCTGGGGCAAGAACATGGATCTCGGAAGTCCAGCCCCTGCCATAGAGGTGGAAGAAAGATGAGGCTGTCGCTGCTGTAAAGATATACAGTCTTAGAGACATTATAGAGGATCATTATGAGTCCAAATCGACTAGGTGGTAGTGGGTTTGCCATAGAAGGGCTCTACCAGAGCCATTCTTGGTATCTGTCTGATGTCCGTCTTCTGAATGCACTGTCCTTGGTCAATGTGTCTGTCTCATATCACAGTTTACAAGGCTTGTCCCCACCCAGGCCTTCTTGGCCCAGTCCACCTTGTTGGAAATATACTGTTGAGGAAACTGCAGCTCAGAGAGGAAAAGGTCACCCAAGGTCACCCAGCCAGGTGTCTCCAGTGTTAGCCTAGGCCCGGGTCCCCTTCCACTTATCTCTCCATCCTTCTCCAGAAGCTAGCAGTTGGAGGATCCCTGCCTGACCCCCTCCCAGCCCACCCGCCTCCAGGGAAAGGGGGCGGCTCTGCACCAATCCATATATAACCCCCTCCACGCGCCTTCCCCACATTAATAAATGGGGAACCAAGGGGCTATAAATTCTAGAGCTGCCAATGTCCCCGGGACTAACTCTCTCTCCAGCCACGCACTAGTACTTTTTACAACCCATTAATTAGTCCCTCTAATAAAGTTTGACAAAATGATAACTTGCCCATGGAAAGTGTTGTAATAAATACATTTTCCCTAACTTCCGACCGTTGAAGCATGGCCGCCTCATAAACCCTCAGCCATGGTTCACTGCCTTATTGTCTCTCTATATTTCTCCATCACCAGGGAAGTTCAGGGCCTGGGCCTCATGGGCCTGACTCTCAGCGTCCAGAACCCCCAGGGAGATAGCCGCAGCAGTCCCAACCCTGCTCAAAGACCTGCAGTGGCTCCCACCACCCAGGACCTCCCAAACCTCAGTCCCATCTTCTAGGTGCCACCCAAAGGAACAATTTCTGGATTTTATGTTTTCTGAAATGGATTCATGTAGATAAATTTATTTGCAAAGAAACTTTATATCTCACTACAGAAAACCGACAATGCAAAATAGCAGGCCATGAAAGGGAAATAAAATAAATGCAATCAAAACAAAAGGCTGTCACTCAATTCCAGATGAGAACAGTGCTGTTCACCTACAGCTTTGAGCCTCGAGGTCTGCCCGCTCTCAGTTGAAAACCATGTTAGAGACTCGCCAGCAACAGAGACGTTCTCCTCTGTACCAATGGGCTAGAGAGAGGATCTGAAGAGGAATGATCTTATCCCTTGAGAGCCTCTGGCATCATTTGCCATGTTGCTGAGCTCCACTCAAGAACATTTTAGTTGGCAGCCAGATGGGAAACCTGGATGGAGGGGCAAAGGGTGTTGGGGGTCTTCTTGAAGCCCCAGGTAAGTCTCCAGCTTACTGTGTTTGGAATCAGAAACACACAAGAAAGGTCTTTGCCCTTCACAGAAAGTTGTGGAAATGACCATTGTTCATCACAGTGTGACCCTCACAGTGGTTTGTGAGGAGGAAGCTGAGAAAGTGTCCAGAGTTCACTCCCAGCCACTGAAATCATTCCTCCTTTCCTCTCTTCCCAGTTTTAGGCCTCATAGGCCTCCCCTGACTCGACACCATCCCACTGTGTGATCAGGTCACCTGCCCCAGGATCCACCTTGAAACTCCTGGCATTTCTCAATCTCATCACCAAATGTGACTGGTCAGATGTGGGTTGTTATTGTCTGTGTGCAGAGCCTGACTCTGTGTATCGTCGTTGCTAGGAAAGAAGAAAGAATGGAAACAAGAAACAGGGAGGAAGAGGGGAAAGTGATGTTACAGTGTGTGGCTTGCAGTCAATGAGATGAGACAAAATGTGTGTGCATTGTTCAATGGGAAACGAGATGTGCACTGGAGACCTTCACCCAATTCACATTAAAAAGGGAAGAAGGAAAGAAAGAAAAAATTATTTTGGTGCTGATGTGTCTAATACTTGCTACCTCCCTTTTTAACAAACAGTGAGCAAATCCCTGGATCAGAGCCCTCAGCAGACGGCAGCACCTGGCCGGTTTGTCAACAAGTTGTTTTGCTTTGTTTCCACTGCCTTTGTTTAAGGAACTCTGGTAGCATAGTAGATTACAAATTGGGCTGCTAACCATAAAGTCAGCAGTTTGGATCTACCAGTTGCTCCATGGAAAAAAGCTGAGGCTTTCTGCTCCTGTAAAGATTTACAATCTTGGAAATCCTACACAGGTCATTGTAAGTTGGAATTGACTCCACAGCACACAACCACCACCATTGCCTTTGTGTTTAAGGATACTGTCTATTTCATTGTTCGTTGTCATGAATTTGACTCATGGCGAACTAAGGTAAAACAGAGCAAAACATTGTCCAATCCGGCACCATCCTCATGTGTTTGAGTCTGTTATTGTAACCGCTGTATATTTTCAGTTCCTTCCAATCCAGGGGGCTTATTTTCTAGCATTATACTGGACTATGTTCTGTTGTGATATGTAAGGTTTTCATTGACTCATTTTTTTCCTTTTTTTAAAAAAGTTTTATTGTGAATTGAGTGAAAGTTTACAAGGCAAATCATCAGTTTTACATTCAACAAATCATACACCTTGTTTCATTACAATGATTATAATTCCCTCCATGTACCATCAGATAACAGTATTTCTCTCTATTCACTTTAGCTCTTCATTGGCTCATTTTTGAAAGTAGATTGCCAGGTCTTTCTTCCTAGTGTGTCTTACATGGAAACCTGTCCACTATGGGTGACCCTGCTGGTATTTAAAATATCAGCGGCATAGCTTCCAGCATCACAGCCACACACAAGCCACTATTGTAGAACAGACTGATAGATGGATGATGGACTTTCTATTTCGGGTGAATGAAATGTGCCTTCTATTTACTATTATAGTATCAAATGTCCTTTGTAAATAGACTCATTTCAAAATAAATTGTTGTTGCTGTTGTTAGCTAGGGACTGTCGGTCAATTCCAGCTCATGGTGATCCCTGTGTGCCCAGCACAACTACTCCATAAGGTATTCAAGGCCAGCCCTGCCTTCAGAGTGGCTCTGGGTGGGTTTGAACAGTCAGTCTGTCAGTGAGTCATTGAGCACTTATGTTTGGACCACCCAGAGGTTCCTAAATAAAGAAATAAGAATAAGCAATATATCCTCGCATGTACATTGGAAGAATGAGTTGATTTAAAGAAAATTATGGAACAAGCGTCGGCGGATGTGAAATTGGGGGAATGTACAAAGTGAAAGGTGAATTGTGGACTTTGGGACACTCTGATCAGAGGTGCCTTGTTCCTGTATCCTGAGCATTTCTGATCCTGAATTGTGCTCTGATCACTTTCCTGGGAAGCCCCATAATCGTGCCCATTGCAATGAATTCTTGAGCCCATCTGAGGAGTAGAGAGGACTGTGGGTGACTGGTGACAGAACTGGTGAAAAGCTGGGAGGATGGAGGCATGTCTGATCTCTGGCTCAGAACAATCAGCCTTACGCTGATGCTGATGGGGATTCTCCTCCTCCCCACTGGTGAAGCCAAAGGAGGCCGAAAATGCCTTCCACAGCAACCTTTTCACCATTGGTTTCATGACCTCCACATCATTAACAACCTCTCCAACTTCAGATTTCACCAAAACCCTTTCCAAACACAGGCTCAGTGGCTGCTGCTGGTGGTACTGTAAGATAAGCACCAAACTGCTAACCACAAGGTTGTCAGTTCAAAGCCACCGCCATTCCCCAGGCAAAGGAGGAGGCTTTCTGCTCCTATAAAGATTTACAGTCTCAGAAACCCTCAACAGGGTCACTATAAGCTAGAATCAACTCAATGGCAGTGGGTTAGGGTTTTTTTGTTTGGCCCATGATCCTGAGTCCCAGGCACCCTCACCTGTCCTGAGAGGAGGGCACAGCCCCAGACCCAGGCGCCACTGAGGGTCAGAAAGGCTGAGGGATGTGCCCAAAGTCCTAGAGTAACATATGAGTGTCCCCAAACTGGGTGCTTCAGACAGCAGAGATTTAGTCCCTCACAGCTCCGCTGGCCGGAAGCTTGAATTTAATGTGTCTGCAAGGTTGTGCTATCTTTGAACATTGTAAGGGATCATCCGTTCCTTACCTCTTCTGGCTTCTGGGGGCTTCAGGGTTTCTTGAGTTGTGGCTGCATCACTCCAGTCTCTGCCTCTGTCTTCATGTGTCTTCTCCTCTCCTCTCCTAAGGACCCTTGTCATTGGATTTAGGCCCGCTCTCCAGTACAGCATGATCCTGTCTCCAGAGCCTTAGCTCACTTATACCTGCAAAGGTCCATTTCCCAAATAAAGTCACAATTACAGGATCCTGAGGATATATGAGAGGGCTTCAAAAGGGGGGCTGCCTTCAAAAATGAACGGAAAGATAATGGAATTTTTTCACGAATTTCTGCAAGCCCTTTCGTATCTTTGAGAGCTGATATTCACCCCGCTCTAAGTGGTAAGCGTATTGATGCTAAGGACGGGGTCTCCTGTATCTCCCCACTACACACATACACACAAATGCATGAACACATGCACACACATGTGCCCGTGCACACACACAGGAATTGCCTATCCTGTAACCCTTCCACTCTGGGACACCAGGCACTCCCCCACCCCCCAAGGAGAAGTAGGGTAGTGTGGTCCCACCCTTAAAGCCAGACAGCCCACACAGGTCCCCCTCCTGTGGAAACACAGTGGAGGATTGCACTCTGATGATGGTATCAGCACCAACCCACCCACCTGCCTGGGGACCCATCGCTAGGAGGAAATTTATAGCTGTAATTTAGTGGGTGAATTATGGCTGCTGGCACCTAAGCTGGAAGAATTGCCCACCCTCCAACACCCCTCAATGTAAAGCCTGTAAAGCAGGGGTAGCAGAAAATGTGCCCCTCATAGGAGCCAGGGGGGCCCAGGACCCCAGCAGTCTGCATTTCAATCCCAAGGCTGCCTCCGGGTAAGCTGTAGTGGGTCCTTCCCCCTCCTGGACAATTCCAAGTTTGTTGCACAGCCTGCCTGGGAACTGCTTCCAAACACAGAACCTCAGGACCCCCAAACTCATCTGAACTTGCATTTCAACAACACTTCATGCCAGGAATTTACGGTCACAGCCATGTTTTAGAAGTGCTAACCGAAAGCCCAGGGTCCTCAGGTGGGACAAACAGTTCACATGGTGAGCTGCTAAACAAAAGGTTGGAGGTTTGAGTCCACTCAGAGGTACCTAGGAAGAAAGGCCTGGTGGTCTGCATATGAAAAATTGGCCATTGAAAACCCTATGGCGCACACCTCTACTCTGACACACATAGGGTTGCCATGAGTTGGGTCAAATCGAAAGCAACTGGAGTCTTTTTTGTTTTGTTTTTGGCAAAAAGCACAGGACAATCAAAACCCCCACAGGGACAACACATCCATGAATCCAGGCTCCCACTCCCACACCTCACACATACGTGCCCAGTCACCCCATCAAGACACACCTAGCACCTCCCACACTCATCAGACACATGGACCTGGATTTCATTACCAACTGTCTTGTTAATGCTGGCACTTCAGGAAACTGAGAAAAGACAGTTTGAGGCTCTTCTCATACATATCTGTCTGTCCATTCAGCAAATGTTTACTTACCAGAATGCATGCATGTACAGGGCACCTGTGTGTGGAAGTATGAATGGGAGAAGGAAGCATTCTGGCATCAACTCAGATCTAGTGGTCCAGCCCATTATGCTGTGGTCTGACCGACACACTAGCAGGGGGACACACTTGGTAAGGAGTGACCAGGGCTGGGGTGGGTACAGAGGGGCCAACTCTACCTGTGGGGAGAAGCTAAACCTGAGAGGCTGTACAGAAAAAGTCGCCCGAGTTGGGTCTCAATAATTGAGTACGTACCTTCGGTATGAATTACATCTCAATACAAACAAAACAAAAATCTTCACCACTGGACCAATAAACAACATTCTTATCAATGGAAAAAAGATTGAAGTTGTCAAGGACTTCATTCTTCTTGGATCAACTATCAACACTCATGAAAGCAGCAGTCAAGAAATCAAACGATGTATTGCATTAGGCAAATCTGCTGCACAAGACCTTTTTAAAGTGTTGAAGAGCAAAGATGTCAGCTTGAGGACTAAGGTGCGTCTGACCCAAGCCATGGTATTTTCAATAACCTCATATGGAAGATCATAGAAGAATTGATGCCTTTGAGTTATGGTGTTGTAAGAGAATTTTGAAAGTGCCATGGACTGCCAAAAGAACCAATAGATCCATTTTGGAAGAAGTGCAGCCAGAGTGCTCCTTGGAGGCCAAGATGGCCAAACTTCGTCTCTCATACTTTGGACATATTGTCAGGGGGGAACAGTCACTGGAGAAAGATATCATGTTTGGTAAGGTGGAGAGTCAGAGAAAAAGAGGAAGACCCCCAACGAGATGAAATCAAAAGTGGCAACAATACAGAGATTGGCCCAGGATCGGGCAGTGTTTCGTTCTGCTATGCATAAGGTCACTATGGGTTGGTACTGACCTGATGGCACCTAACAACAACAACACTGTTGTATAAATATTGATTAGGTATGTTCCTCTATACACTCAATTTTTGCTTTTTTAAATGAGTAGTCTGGATGAAGCATTGAGCTGCTGTCCTCAAAATCAGCAGTTCAAACTCACCAGCCGTTCCATAGGGAAAAGATAAAGCTTTCTGTCCTCAGATTCTTGGAAACCCTAAGGAGTAGTTCTATCCTGTCCTATAGGGTCACGATGGATCAGAATTGACTCAACAGCATGGGTTTGGTTTGGGCTTTAAAGGGAACCGCCGGAATAGAAATAATGAGAATGTTCACACATTGTGAGGAATACAGCCAGCATCACTGCACAACTTTATAGAAATTTGTTGAATGGGAGGGAACCCAACTGGCTGTATAAATCTTCACTGAAAACACAATAAAATAGTAACAATAATAATTGAGTAGGAACATCCTTGGCTGACAATACAAGGAACGGCATAGGGAGCACAGGGAAAAGCATGAGCTAAGGCCCCTGTAGAGGTAAACAGACAGTTTGTGTAAGCACAGTGAGATATGCGTCCTACTTGAAGGAAGTGAGTCTGAGCTGGGGGATCACCCACCTACATCCCTCTCTGGCCTCCCCTTCGCTCTACCTCTAGTGATGCCCAAACAGGTCACCTTTTTTCTCTCTTGTTGTTGTTGTGAAGTGCCATCAAGTCGATTCCGACCCATAGCAACCCTGTATAGAGTTTCCAAGGAGCAGATGGTGAGCTTGAACCACCAACCTTGCAGTCCCAATGACTTTGCAGCCTAACGCATTAGCCCCCAGTGCCACACCAGGACTCCTCTCTCTTAGACCAGGGTTATTTCAGTGTTCCCGTGACCCACTGAGGGGAAAACACACACAAGTGAAGTTTTCCATTGAGTCACTGGAATACCCAACTTGTGCTATGAATGGTCCCCAAACATTGAACGATGTTTCCCTCAGCCAGTGTACACAAACACTGATGAATCTCCCCAGGAGGCCGATGATCAGGGCACCTCGGCATCGAGGGCCACAGGGGGCGCTGATAGAGGTGATGAGGGCTCTGCAGGCCAAAGACTCACAGAGCCAACACTCCCTCAGAGCGCAGAATATCCTGAACCCATTTTACCTTGAGCTTCTTGTGTGTCTGAGGGGCACACATGCTTATGGGTGAGTGTGTGTGAGGGCTGGATGCCATTATGGGTGAGGGATCAAGCTGGCTGAAGGTGAGAACGTGTGTGAGGTTCCAAGTGTGTATATGAGAGTGTGAGGCAGTGGGGGTGTGGGTAAGTGTGAGGGATGGGCTGAGTGCAAACATGTGTGTGCCCCAGAGGTGAGCGTGGGAATAGAATGAGTGTGGCTGAGGGTCTGTGAGGGGTCAATGTGCATGGGATGGTGGGCATTACTGTGAGTGTATATTAGTGGAACTGAGTGGATGGGCTCCCATGTGGGTATAGATAACCTCCGGCCCTCCCCACAGAGGGATCCTGGACATCCAATGTCCCAACCAGGCACAGCTTTCTGGGCCCAGGTGTGGTCTGTTCCTTCCTGTCCTCTACCTTCACCACAGGACAGGGTGAGAGGGACTGCACTGAACTCTGATGGATGCAGAGTATGGGCAGAAAGCAAACCCCTAATGGGTGAGCTGAAATTGGGGGATGCTTGTTATTGCAGCATAGCACCAGCACCACCCATGCTGACTGATACAGGGCTGTGCGTCATCGTGAGCATGGAGTGATGTGTGAGTGAATGAATAAGATATAAACATGTGTGGTGCCTGCCAGTGTTCCGGGATGTGTATTACTGAAACACACACTGGGTGGTATGGGAATGCTGTTCTGGTGCCTAAAGGGCTGTGGGAAGGAGTGAGGGAGGGAGCTGAGGTTTGGGGCTATGGACTGTGTGTGTGAAGCTGTCTGGGAAAATGAGAGTGTCAGAGTCTGTGAGGGTGTGAGTGGGCACATGAAGGGGGCTAAGAAGGTGATGAGGTTCCCCCACCCCAAGGCAGTGGTTGTGGTCAGCACCTCCTCCCACTATCCATACCAGATCTCTGGCCAGCACCTCTAATCATTTTTTTTTTAAGTTTTTATTGTGAATTGAGTGATAGTTTACATGGGGGGACAATAGTTGTACACTCATCCTATCATATCCATTTCTGCATTACAGTGATTACAATCCCCTGCATGCTTCATCATTCAACAGTATTTGCTTCTAGTCCCTCTGTTTTTGTTTGTTTGGGGTTTTTTGGTGTGTTTTTTTTTGGATGTGCACCAAAACACTCAGGAATATACAATCATTCAAACAGCCAGAGGGCACATCCTACAAGCCTGCTCCCTAGCCACCAGCACACAGCCCCTCTCCCTTCACGAGTCTAGAATCCACAGCTGTTCCATCTCGTCTCTCCATGTCATCATCTCGGCCTCCATCTCTGGCATCACTGCTTCTCTGGGTAGCATCCCACACTCAGCTCCCGCTTTTCTCCCTTGATGGTCCCAGGGTCCTCCGCTCCGGGACTGTAAGATCGACCACTCACCCCTTTTTGCAGCACCTTCACTCTTGACTTTATCAACCACTTTTCTCTCCCATTTTCCAGCTTCTGCTGGTATTTAAGATACCTGTGGAGTTCACTGCAGGTCTCATGGTGAGTCTGTGTGGACCATAGCATAGCTTCTAGCTTCACAGCAATAAGCAAGTCACCACAGTACGGCAACTGAATGATGAGTGGTGGGCAATAAACACAGGGGAGGGGAACACAAGAGCTGACATTGCTCCTACAGGGTTTTTGTAAGTCAGCCAGTGGGTCCCAAATTCCAATCATGGTTCTGCCATGTAAGCCCGGGCAGGTCACTTACCTCTCTGTGCCTGTTGTTTCGTCCTGCGCAGCACCCACCCCTGCCCTGGGACCAGCACTGTGATTCTCCCTTGGGGACCTTCTCTACCTCCCTTGGTCTGTGAGGTTTGGAATCAGCTTAGCCCAGCCCTACTCATCAGAGTACTTTGCCCTTTATCACATGATTAGCAGTGAATGTGCACATGACCGAAGCCAAGTCAGTGAGAGCAAGCCATGGGACTTGCACTGGAACTCTTTGAAAAAAGTCTTTGTGTGTATGTGTCCCCTGCTGCAGTTCTGAGAGGAGAATATAGTTCTGGAGTTGTCAGGGGTTCAAATCGTGCCTGGAAGAAGGAATCAGGATCTGCTGACATTATCTGAGCACCTGGATCCAGCTATGCCTGAACCAGAACTCCTGCAATTCTTGGTGTCTGGCTCATAGTAAACACTGTACAAATACTATACAAAGTAGTTGTTATTAGCAGTGTCAAGTCTGGCAAAA
>NW_006408646.1:3569227-3578819 GCF_000296735.1 Chrysochloris asiatica
GCTATAGGATAATATAGAATCCTGGAGGCACCTGCTATAGGATAATATAGAATCCTGGAGGCACCTGCTATAGGATAATATAGAATCCTGGAGGCTATCTGAAGCATCCCAGTGAGTGATGCTGGGAGCAGGGACCAAGGCAAGCGATTTCAGAGGTAGCATGGATGGGTTGTAAGGAGCTCTGGTAGCTTAGTGGTTACGAATTGGGCAGCTAACCTCAAGGTCGACAGTTTGAAACTACCAGCTGTTCCACAGGAGAAAGATGAGGTGTTCTGCTCCCATAAAGATCCCTTGGAAACCCTGTGCAGGGTCACTATGAGTCGGAACCGACTCCACGGTACTTAACAACAACAACAACAATGGATGGGTTATGGAGTTCAAGGGGAGGCAGGGTAGACAAGGAAACCCAGGGGGAGAAAGAGAATGCTCAGGTGATTTGCCCTGACCTGTCTGTACTTTCCTTATCTGAAAATAGGACTTCATATCTGCCCTGCCACAAGGTCCACAGTTCAAGCCTACCAGCCACTCCAAAGGAGAATGATGAGGCTTTCTGCTCCTGCAAAAATTTAAAGCCTCAGTGTGGCACTGTAGGATCAGCACTGGGCTGCGAACCACAAGATTGGCAGTTCAAACCCACCAGCTGCTCCACGAAAACCTTATACAGGGTCACTATGAGTCAGAACCAACTCAATGGCTGTTAACAACTCTACACAGCCTGCTTTGAGTTGAAACCAACTCGATGGCACTTAATAACAACCTGCCCTGCAGAGTTCAGAGGACCGTCATGGAAAACAAATGAGATGATGGTTTGGAAAACGTCCTGAAAAGTATAAAGCAGGATTGGTAAACATCTTCTGGAAAGGGCCAGATAGTAAATACTTTAGGTTTTGCAAAGGGTCTCTGTCTCAGCTACTCAATCCTATCGTTGCAGTACAAAAACAACTATAGACAATACATAAATGCATAGGCATGGCTCAGTTCCAATAAAGCTCTATCTATTGGCACACCACTAGTGGTTTGCTGACTCCTGGTTTAAAGTGATATGTAGATACCACAGCTTCCTTCTTATCACTCCTGACATTTCTCTCTCTCTCTTTGCCTTACTTTTTTCCTATTTAGTTTATCTTTAAAAATCACAGTCCAGAAAAAGACAAAGTAATCCTGTGGGTATCCATTTTATAGATGACAAAACTAGTACAGAAAGAAGGGGAGACTTGCCTATAATGGGTGCTTTTTGAAGTACATTTTGTACAAATAATCCAATCCATGGATGCAAATTCAATTACCAATCCCCTGCATGTGGCAGACATCACTAATCAATCCCAACACTCTTCCACCAAGCATTGATTTGGCCTTGAAATTCCAAAGTCAACATCCCAGGCAGCCATGTTCAATCGATATTGGCACACAAGGTTTCATTCAACCTACCTATTTTGTAGATGAGGAGACAGAGGCAACAGCGGGTCTTGTGGCGAGTCTTTGTGGACCAGCTGGTGCCCTCTTGGCTGTCTGCTCCAGGAAAGTCCCTGGTCCAGCTAGGCAGGCAGGGGATGCCAGGGAGGAACATGGCTGAACAGCTGGCATGGACTTATCTCGACCCTTCCCTGCCCATCCACGCCATGTTTGCCCTGCTGGCAACATCCCTTCTGTTCCTGCCCTCCTGCTTCCCACAGCTGCTCTTTTTGAAAGCCCTGCACAAGAAGCTGTTGATGTGTCTCTCTGTTCCCTTTTCATTGTCCCCATGTTGGTGCCAGCCGTGTTCTTCTCTTGGCCCCTTAATTAAAGGAAAGAGTCACCCAGATCTCTCCCAGTAATTCATGCTTGGTAGCAGGGGCTATAGGCAGACGGGATGCAGGGACTGGACTTGTTGGTACCTAGAGAGCCCCACACACACCCTACCTCTAGGACCCTTCACTTGCCAGTAACAAGCTGGGTTGCCCAGCTCCACCTCCCTGGGACAGCCCCTGAGAGCCAGATGGGTAGAAGCAAGGAGATGCCTTGTAGCAAACCCTGCCTGGTTGATCAGTCCTGCTCTAAGTGATAGGGTTGAGCATCTTTGGGTGCAAGTTAAGCCTTTGGGAACAACCACTTCTCTTTGCCCTCTCCACATAAAGAAGAAGCAGTAGATGGAAAACATTCCCAATTGCTGTGTTACCCTGAGTTAACTCACCACTGTCTCTGTGCTCAATTACTCTTGGGTAAAAAAGAAAACATAAAAAAATGATTACTACATAACTGGTCCTTATGAGTATTATTTCATCTCTTTGCTCATGGCTCTTTAGTTCGTGCTCTGGAAGAATAGCTCACCTCTGTTCCACGTAGCCTCAACTGAGGCAGCTCACCTGTAGGATAGAGAACCTACTTCCAAACCAGTTCACTCACCTGGCTAGCAAGTTGGTCCTGGTTGTGGGCTGGGGCCTTTGTTTCCTCTGCGTGTGCTGTTTGGGCTTCCTCACAACGTGGTAGCTGGATCTCAAGAGAACCAAGAAGAAACTCATGGTATGTTCATGGGTTGAGGTGATCTCAAAGGGGAGGTACTGAACTCCATCTCTTGCTAAGGAGGTGGTGAAGTCCACAAGAGCATGAAGGATGGAAGAGAATAGTTATGGCTATCTTTGAAATACAACCTGCCAGTTGTGGGATATTGTTGTTGTTGTTAGGTGCCATTGAGTTGGGTCTGATTCATAGCAACCCTGTGCACAACAGAACGAAGCACTGCCTGGTCCTGCACCATTCTCACAATTGTTGTTTGAGCCCATTGTTGCTGCCATGGTGTCAATCCACCTCACTGGGGGTCTTCCACTTTTTTCACTGACCCTCTACTTTACCAAGCATGATGTCTTTCTTCAGAGACTGGTCCCTCCTGATGACATCTCTAAAGTACATGACATGAAGTCTCACCATCCCCACCTCTAAGGAACATTCTAGTTGTACTTCCTCCAAGACAAATTTGTTTGTTCATGGTACTTTCAATATTCTTTGTCAACAGTGCAATTCAAATGCATCAATTCTTCTCAAGTCTTCCTTCTTCATTGTCCAGCTTTCAAATGCATATGAGGCCATTGAAAATACCATGGGATATCTGTGGAATAGGTACAAGTATTACCCCCATTTTACAGAGTAGGAAAATGAGGCTCCAAGAAATTGAGCAATTTGTCCTAAATCACACAGCTAAGTGGCTGAGCATGGGATCTGAACATAACCAATTTGACTCCAAAATGCAGGGTTTTCCACTTTCTTTTCTTTTTAGCTGCAAAGCATTTCCTTCTTTAAAAAAAAAAATCTTCTGGAGACGATATGTGAAAAGAAGGAAGAGAGAAAGATGAGGGTCTGGGTTCTGCCATATCCTACAGGCTCCTCTTAGGAACCTAAGATCCCAAGAAACAGCTTGAAACCACCCAGGCAAGCTTCTCCCCTAGCCTTGTCTGGACACAAGGGAGATCTTCTCTGGATTACGTCACCCTCGCCCTGATCCCCCTGCCCAACTTCCAGTTCTTGCTGAAGATTTAAAACCAATAGCAGGCAGCCAGGTAAAGGAATGGGCAGAAGGATGGTCCAAGAAGAGGGACCAGCATGACCAAGACCTGGAGTTCAGGGTGGCTGGACATTGTGCAGGAGCTGTGAGGTAGGGCAGGGGTCACGCTGGCAGGAAGTGGACCCTGAAGGATTTTAAGCAGGACAGAGTTATGATTGGATCTGGCCTTTGGAAGAAGCACTCTGGCTGTGAGTGATGAGTTGTGGGCAGGGGAGGCTAGATTGGAGGGTTCACAGTTGTCTCGGGGAAGAGGCAATCAGGCTAGAGAGGGGCAACACCATCAGCACGTGTGCTCAGAAGAGGTGTGGACTCGGGTTGATAAAAAGGGTCAATGTCCTCAGGAACCTCTTGAAGGCAGGGAGTCATAAGGGGCAGAAAGATACTCACGGTAGCTCACCCAGCACGTCACTTCCCTGCCAGCCTGCGGGTCTGGCTGCTAGAGCATTAGCTGGGGCCTCTACCTGGCCCTGCCCACATGAGCGTCACCTCTCAGGATACTGATGTGATCCTTCCAAGGTAGCTTTTCTATGAACACTTTAGCTATAAAAACGTGGTGTAAAGATGACCATTTCTCACAAGGTACAGCAAAGAAAGACACCTACTCCACACCTACAAGGTGAGGTTGGGGAGGGGTCACCTGAGCCTCCATGAAGCTGTGTCCGGCAGTACCACTCCCTCCTCCTGACGTTGCACCCATCATGACAACGTTGTCTAGACATCCCATGCTCCAAGCTCAGGCATCTTCCTGTTGCTTTCAGTAACACATCTCTGTGCATCAGTGCCACATGCAGCTTCCTTCTCTCTCCTGCCAGGGATCCCTTCAGGGGCCATCTGTGATAGAGTGGGGAGCCTGTGGGAGTAGTGGTCATAGTGCAACTCTGGACCCATGTGCACCTGGCTTCCTTGTTGGGGAATCTTGAGCCACTGATTTGACTTCTCTGGGTCTCATTTGCCACATCTGTAAAATGGGGCCAAGGACACAGGAAGGACAGAGGGGCCCTAGAGGTGGAGGTGGCACCTGGAAGATTGGAGCTGGGGTCCTCCACATCCTACATGGAGGCCCAGTGAATGCCCTCTTCCCATTAAGACACTCGGCAGAGAGTCCGGCCTATGGGAACAACCTGAGTGCCTATGGGAACAACCTGAGTGCCTATGGGAACAACCCGAGTGCCTATGGGAACAACCTGAGTGCCTTCAAAAGCTGCTTGATTAACATTCCATTTGTTGTTATTGATATTAAGTGCCATCGATAGGTTCTGACTCACAGCAACCCTGTATAGGGTTTCTGAGGAGTGGCTGGTGAGTTTGAACCGCCGATGCTGCAGTTCAAACCGACCTTATGGTCCAGCATATTATCCCACAGCGCCATTCCAGGACTCCATTTAGTGTCATGAAAATACAAGTACTCAACTCCTTCTGAGTCTGCCTGCTATTCATTACAAGGGCTTACATGCCACTCCAGAAATCAGTGCCGCACTTTCTTAGTTGCTGGAAACATGGATGTGAGGGGTAGACAAAGGTGATGCCTTATAGTCCCTCATTACAGCAGCTGACAAAGAAAGCAGAGTCAGAAATGTCTTAAAACCACTTCACGTGGATGGAGTCTGTTCCATCCCATGGCAACCCCATGCGCATCCGAGTAGAACTGGGCCCCGTAGGGTTTTCAACGGCTGGTTTTTCAGAAGTGGGTTGCCAGGCCTTCCTTCCTAGGCACCTCTGGGTGGACTTGAACCTCCAGCCTTTTTGCACCTCCCAGGAACTCCAAGAGACGGTTTAGGGAAGACATTCTTCCTTTCTCCCCGCTGCCACTGACTATTTGCTTTGCCACAATAAATCTACACAGCAAAATAATAACAAAACCACAGTGGCATCCAGTACTAAGCATTTCTTACTCGCACATCAAGGGTCCAATGGCTCCGCTAGTCTTGACTGGGCTCAGGCTCAAATTCAGAGCTTGGATGGCTGTTGGCTGATCTGGGCTGGCCATAGCTTGGATGACTTTGGTTCTGCTGCACAAGTCTTTCATGCTCTAACAGGCTAGCCTGGGCACACACTTCTCATGGTGGTGGCAGAGCGCACAAGAGAGTAAGCTAACATCCCACTGGCCCAAGTAAGTCACGTGACTGAAACCGCAAGGGGAGTAATATGAAGTCACATGCCCAACAGTATGCAGAAATGGGAACCACTATTGCAATCCATCTACCCACTTACCTAACATGCCACCTGGTCCTAAACAGAGCACTAGAGAGGGAAGACAGTCTACCCCCAATGGCCCAAAGAAAAGTCGACTAAAGGGTAAGGGAGTGTTACTTGATAGAAATACATTAGAATTGTACAAAGTACGTGAGATCAGGCACACTAAGGGCAAAACTGACGGCTGGTTTTGTTTGTTCTGCAAGAGCATGAAAAGCACACATTTTTCATCAAGCTTGAAAAGCTAAACCAAGAAAAACTGAATGTTCACTTGGCTTTTACTCAACCAATGCTGTGATTTCAGTCACAGGATCTCTGGGAGTCTCAAACAAATGGCCCATTAGGAAGTCATTACTGGAGACCCCCTCTGGTGGAATGAGGGCGTAGCTATGGGCCCATCCAGGGAGCAATGTGTGTTTCTGCAGAAATGTTAGTCATCCTCCACGTTTCTGGAAACTGGTAGTGGTAACCCCCAACCAGAGGAAGTTAATCTCAAGATCCCTGAACCTGGAGCGAGAGCTACAACTGCTACCTATAGTAAGAGCCCAGACTGACAAGGAAACCCTCCTTGAATTCTCCTGGAAATTAAGTGCTGGTTTTGTTCCTATTTTATGGATGGTGAAACTGAGGCTGAGAAAGAAATGTGACAGCAAGTAATGAAGTGGAATCCAGGATGCAAGCCCAGGAAATCCAAGACAAGAGCCTTTGTTGCTATGCCCCCAATGTCTTGAGAAGCCAGACCCAAGCTGGTTGTTTTAGGTATCCAGTCCAATCCACCAGAGCCTCTCAGTCCATATTGCGAGGGCCCGGTATCCATGGACTGACCCCAATCAACTTGCTTAACTGTTCAATTCTTGCCCATGAAGACTCACACTGTCTCCCTATCTGCCTTTTCCCAGAGCTCACAGCTAGATGCATAGATACGCATTACCTAGCTTTGCAACTCAAGCCTCTTCCCTTCCTCTTGCCCCCTTGGTTGAATTCCCTTCCAAAAATCTTTGGGAGACAACCCCAATTTGACCCACCCCCAAGAATCTCTCTATCTCCATAAGACAGTACAGGGTAACAAACAAAGTTCCTAGCTTAAAACAAAACAAAACAAAATTTTATTTAGCTCACAATTCTGCGGTCCTGCATATTTGGATTGGGCTCTGCAGGGCAGTTCTTCTGGCTGGTGAGGGTTGGGCTTAGCAGGGTGCGTCTTCCTGCTGGGGCTGGATTCACTCTTAACTGTAGTCAGCTGCCAGGTTGGTTGAGGTTGACCTCAACTAGGACAGTTTTTCTCTCATCCTCCAGCAGGCTAGCTCACCCAGGCTTGTTCTCTTGGTGCATCGACAAGGTTTAGAGAGAGAGAGAGAGGAAATCATATGGCCAAACCCAGATTCCAGGCATGGGAAATAGATTCTGCCTCTCAAGGAGAGAAACTGCAAAGCCACATTGTAAAGAGACAAAAAAAGAGAAGGGAAGTGCTTTTTAAAATCAATCTACCACCTCAAGCCCACACTTAAGAATTTATTCCAGCTTTCGAATCACACAGAAATTCTGTCCTTACCAACCAATCTCTAGCCTTGTGGCATTTAAGGTTGGCCAACCTCTCTAGTTTTTGATTTTCTCATCTAAAAATGGAGCTAATAAGAGGACCTACTTCCTGGGGCTATTGTGACTATCAAAAACAAAAACAAAAACAAAAAACCAACAATGTATATTTTAAGTGATTACCACATAATAGGTGCTCAAGAAATTCTTGTTGACTCTGAAAAGCCAACACCATCCTCATAGACCAATAACATGGGGTTGAAATTTTGACCTGAGTTTGAATTCTGGCTCTTCTACTTAGCAGTTGTGTGATCCAGATTGAGTCCCCTTTATCTGCCTCTGCACCTCCATTTTCTGACCTGTAAAATGGGGATAGTAATAAACACTACCTCCAAGGGTACTATGCTGTTGTTGTTGTGAAGTACCGTCAAGTCAGTTCCGACCCATAGCGACCCTGTAAAGAGTTTCTGAGGAGCAGCTGGTGAGCTTGAAACACCGACCTTGCAGTTCAAATGGCTTTGCAGTCTGACACATTAACCCACAGCGCCACATCAGGTAAGGGTACCATAGAATTCAATAATTCCTACAAGAGGCTTGGTTCAGTGGCTGGCACAGCATGAGTTCTCAGGAAATGGGAGTGATTATGATTATTAATATCTGTAAATAGGAATATTAATACCCATCTCAGAGCACAACTCTGAGGAACAATGAGGGTAATGAAGCATGGAAGAGCCTTGGAAGCCAGGAAGGGCTTGCATTTATCAGCATGGTTTCAGCTGCATGAGACAGAAACACGAGTCCAATTAGCTTTAAGCAAAGCAAGAAGACATTCTTGGCTCCTGTCACCAAAAATTATGTGAGGAAGACAGGTATGAGGCAGTACTCCAGAATGCCAGGCTCATCCAAACATTACCTCTGTCAACATCTGCTTCTCAATTTCCTGGTTACCTGTCTCTCAGACCACAGAGTAGGGATACTGTTGTAGACAACACAAAGCTTACCTCCATATGGAAGGGAAGGGGAGGCCTCCACCTAGTCCAAGATCAAAAATCCCAGGGAAGGGGCTGATTTGCCTAGCATGAGTCACATGCCCATCATTAGCTCAATCTCTGCAACCAGGGGCCAGGTCATTATGATTCACAGCCCCCATCAGAAGCACATGTTGAAAAGAGGAAAGGAAAGAGAGCTTGAGGGAACATATGCTAGGCAAATAGAGACCAAATCCTGCTCACACTCTGCTCCATATTCTCCTGCTTTGCTTGTCCCATTTGACAGATACAGACTCTTGAGGGTCAAGAAGTTCAGGTGACTTGCTAGAACTGTGTCCCATAGGGTTCCCAGTGGCTGATTCTTTTCAGAAGTGGATCACCAAACCTTTCTTCCTATGCACCAACTTTCAGTTAGCAGCCACATATCTAGCCACACCCCCAACACTATGTGATGGCTCTCATTCATGGGCAGCCTGCTTAGCATCTCACCCTGCCTGGCCCAGTTCCCCTGTAGCTTGGTCCCTATCCATATATCCCTGGCTTATATACAAGATTAACTGTGGCATTTGGTTGCTCATTCCTAGACCCGTCACCACAGCTGAGTCTTGGAGTCATTGAACATCTCGGAAGCAATCATCCACATATTTTAGGTCCAGCCAAGGCAGCCTGCCTGTGTCCAACACTTTTTTCTGTATATTCCAAGAGAAATTGGATCCATATGGACCAAATTCCTCCACGCTCATCTCACCCTGAGCCAGGGTTTGGCACACAAGGGCTGAAGGCTATGAAAGTCTCCCTTTTTTCTCTTGAGGCCTGAGCATATCTGCCAATGCCTAGGGGGTCACAAGTCTCAGCCAAAGGTGCAATCAATGTCTTCAAAGACTAAACCCAAAGGGTCAAAGAAGGACAAAAATCAAGGAAGATAGAAACCTACCATCTCAGTGACCTGCATTTCAGGGCAAGTTCAGGAACAGCCTTTCCAACTGCTGCCTGGAGGCAGGAGGACAAGGAGTCCTGAGCATCCCCCTGCAGTGCCTTGCACTGCACCATCTCTGCACTGCCGTTCTTTAATGGGAGCCTAGGCAAAATGGCATCGACTCCATAGGCTATAGCGGCCTAATGACAATTAGGTTAGCAATATAAATGTTTGTTAGATGATACAATTATTTATGCAGTTACCACTGCCACCACCATCATCCTTGTTATTACCATCACCATGATCACATCATCACAACCACCATCACCACCATCATCACTAACACCATTACCGTCATCATCACCATCATCACCATCATCACTAACACCATTACCGTCATCATCACCATCATCACCATCATCA
>NW_006408646.1:3579084-3645907 GCF_000296735.1 Chrysochloris asiatica
TAACCACCATCACCATCATCATCGTCATTACCATCACCATTATCACCATCACCATCACCACCATCATCACCACCATCATCAGTATTACCATCATCATCACCATCACCATCATTACCATCACCGTCACTACCATCACCATTATCACCATCATCTTCACAACCATCATCACCACCATCAACACCATCATCACCAATATCACCATCACCATGATCACCATCAATACCATCATTCCCACAACCACCATCACCATGAACACCACCTTACCACCATCATCATTACTACCATCACCTCCACCACCTTCAACATCACCATCACTATTGGGCAAAGCATGGATAGCTTCATCCTAAAAGCCACTCTCCTCCTCCAAGCCACCATCATCTTTAGCCCAGAGCCCTGGAAAAGCTCTTGCCTCACTTCTTTTAACACCCTTGCTCCTCCTCAAAGCCCTTTAGTGGCTCCCATCACCCATAGACTAAATCCCAAACCTTTTCATGTAGCACTGCTATCCCTCCCTCTTCCGTCCTTCCCCACTTTATCACCCACACCCTTCCCTCCCAGTATCAAAGGGTTCCTCTTTCTCCCAAATAAGTTAAGCTTCCCTATAACTTCAGGACTTTGTACCAGTTGTTCCCTCCACTTAAAATGTCCTTCCCTGTTGCCTGTCAGATTTCCACTGACCCTTCTGGGCTTGGCTCACAAGACTCCTCCTGGGAAAACAACCACTAAATTCTACCTGGACACCACTGTTTGCAGAAGACTCCAGAGCCTTTGTTATGAAGGAAGACTAGCAGGAGCTGGAGAGAGGTGTTAAAAACACATTAGCACCAACTGCAGTAGAGGAATTAGAAAGAGACTTGTCCCACTGGGAATTTAAAAAGTATTCATCTCACATCACACTGAGGAAAGGACACTCCACCATCAGGATGTACTGGCAGTGATGCACCATCCTCTCCAACACAAGTTGGTCCCATACTGTGAGAGGACTTGCCTTCTTTATATATGATGGTGCAATGGATTAAGTACCAGGCTGCTAATGGAGAGGTTAGTGATTCAGCCCCACAAGCCACTCTGAGGGAGAAAGACGAGGCTGCCTGCTCCTATAAAGATTAATAGTTTCTGGAAACCCTAAGGAGCAGTTTTACTTTGTATTACAGGGTCACTCTAGGAGCTCTGGTAGTGTAGTGGTTATGAATCGGGATGCTAACCTCAAGGTCAGCAGTTTGAAACTACCAGCCGTTCCACGGGAGAAAGATGAGGCTTTCTACTCCCATAAAGATTTGCAACCTCAGAAACCCTGTGCAGGGTCACTATGAGTCGAAACCGACTCCACAGTACTTAACAACAACAACATAGTGTCACTCTGAGTTGGAATTGACATGATGGCAATGTGTAGGTTCCAACTCCACCCCGTGGCGCTGTGGGTTAATGCGCCAGACTGCAAAGTTGTTTGAACTGCAAGGTCAGCAGTTCAAGCTCCCCAGCTGCTCCTCAGAAACCCTATACAGGGTCGCTATGGGTCGGAACCAACTCAACCGCACTTCACAACAACAAGATATCTGCAGAACTCTTTTTCCTCAAAAGGAGCCCTAGTGGCACAACAGTTAAGCACTCAGCTACTAACCCAAAGGCTGTTGTTTGAACCTACCCGGCGGCTCCACGGGGAAAAAGACCTGATAAGCTGCTCCTGGAATAATTGCTGTTGTTGTTGGTAGGTGCTGTTGAGTCGTTTCCTACTCGTAGTGACCTTATACACAACAGAATGAAATTCTGCCCAGTGCTGCACCAACTTCACAATTATTGTTATTTCTGAGCTCATTAAGGGTCTTCCTCTTTTTCAGTCACCCTCCACTTCACCAAGCATGATGTCCTTTTTCAGGGACTGGTCCCTCCTGATACGTCTGAAGTATGAGAGATCGTCTTGCCATCCTGGCTTCTAACGAGCACGCTGGTAGTACTTCTTCTTACACAGATTTGTAAAGATTGTTGTTAAGTGCCTCCAAGTCAGTAAAGATTACAGCCTAGAAAATTCTATGGGGCACTTCTTTTCTGTTACATGGGGTCAAATGGTTCCTCCACTAATACAACAGGGTGCTTTGATTAAAGAGGATTCTGGGAGTTTTCTTGCCCTAAGCAAAGGGACAGCAGCTTGTGAATCTGACAATTCTGGTTCAGACTAGGAGGTAGGGCCTTACCCATCCAGCACCCCCACCCTAAACCCCACAATGTGGAACAGGAACTGCCCTGCCAGGGTACTGGGAGACCCAAAACTCTGCTAGATATGAACATGCTTTGCACCTCTGTATCTCTAGAAGACATAAGCCTTTAAGTGCTCCACTACTAATTAAGATATCGTCACTTCAAAACCACCTAGAGGTACTTCAGAAGAAATCCCTTCATAAAGGGCACAGTCTTGACTCTATAGAGCAGTTCTATCTGCATACATGGGGTCTCCATGAGTGGGGACTGACTCAGGAGACACTAAGCACAATACCAGCATCCCTCTCAGGGTGGCTAATCCCTCTGCCTTGCACATGACCCCTATGGAAACAGCAGGTACTTTCTGGACCCGGGGCTGGCAAAACAATTGCTTCAGCGACCCGTGTCTCTCATCCATTCCCTTCCAAAAGCTCAGCCATGGGTTGTGATGGTAAAAGTGGGAAAGGCCACTCCCAGTGCCCACCCACTCCCATACTCCCACCCTCCAGACACTCCTTTCAAGCTGCATATGCGTACAGCTCTAAAAAATGATTTCAGAGAAAACACAAATGACACCAGAAAATGAGCAGCAGATGGTACCCAGCTTCCAAAAAAGCACCATCCAACTCTCTCCCTTCCTTCCCCAGTACCCCTCACATCTCCTCCCACCCCACCTCTGACTCCTCAAGAGTGAGAGAGGGTCCAGTATCCTCATTCAGAAGGAGAAAGGGCAGAGTTGCCCTAAACCGCATATGGTCTAGATGCCAGGCCTGCATCTAGGGACACCAAGTCCTAGGAAACAGGCAGAAATCCCAAAACTTTGAGACAGTCCTCTGAGTGAGGCTACCCACCTCACCAACTCATCCCCAACCACCCTTTCACACTCCCTCATCTCCAGCCACCTGGCCTTTGTTGCTGATCTGCACACACATCTAGACTCCCTGCCTCAGGGCCTTTACACTTCCTCTGCCTGAATGATGTTTCCAAATGTCACCTCTTCACAAGATCTTCTCTGTTCCCCCCAATACCTAGTAACAACCTGCCCTTATTCTGCATTCAAGTCCTCTATGACTGTTGCTGGGGTTCTGGTGTGGTGCTATAGGATAAGCAAAGTCAGTTTTGAACCACAAGGTCAGCAGTTCAAAACTCAACAGCCACTCCTTGGAAACCCTATACAGGGACGCTATGACTCAGCAAAGGAGCTCTGGTAGCAGCATGTTGTTGTTGTTGTTAAGTGCCATCGAGTCGATTCCGACCCATAGCGACCCTGTACAGGGTTTCCGAGGCTGCAAGTCTTTACGGGAGCAGAACGTCTCATCTTTCTCCCGCGGAACAGCTGGTAGTTTCGAACTGCTTACCTTAAGGTCCGCAGCCCGATTCGTAACCACTACGCTACCAGAGCTCCTTAGTGGTTAACAAATCAGGCTGCTAACCTCAAGATCGGCAGCTCGGCACTACCAGCCATTCCACGGGAGAAAGATGAGGCTTTTTGCTCCAGTAAAGATTTACAGCCTCAGAAACCCTGTACAGGATCACTTTGAGTTGGAACCTACTCCACAGTACTTAACAACAACATGACTGTCTTCACAATTAATAACAATGTATCATTTTAGTTGATTTATCAGGGTTTCCCTGGGATTGAGCACCAACCCCAGAACATGGAGATGCACAAAAGTTTGGAGGAGGAAGAAGTAAAATGAGAATTGCTTGAGAGCTTGAAGAAACTAAGAAAGTGGCACTTCAGGGAGCCTCTGCAGGATGAGCAGGAGTTCACCAGGTCAGCAATGGGAAATGAGGCAGTAACAGGGCCAGAAAGAACAGGGAGATAGGAGCATGTAGGCTGAGTTCCCGGACCAAGCTTAACCAAGCTCTTCGGCCCACAACAAAGAGCTACGTCAGCTCTCTATAAACAGATAGGTCTGAGGTGATGATTTAACAGCACAGGGCTGGACACAGTCAGCTGGAGAAAGTAAGTCTTTGCCATTTTCATGCAGGGGCTCTGCTAAGAACTTCAGAAAATGAACAGCTTCTCTGGTTTTCCTCCGCCCTCTGAGAAACAAGCGATGGAGAGAGAAGGGAGGAAGAGAGGGGGTATGGAGCAGGATGAAAGAAGGAAGGAAGAGAGAGAGAAAGACAGGTAGACACATCTAGGCCATGAACAAGGCTGTCAGGAACTTCTTCAACTCCTCTCCAAGAGGCCGGTTCCAAGAAGAAATCTTAGCTGGGGTCCTAGCCCGGAGAACTGACGGGTTGGGGATGAAAGTTGGAGTCCTAGGGTCCCTGAATATCTGTCTCCTTAGGGCATTGGATCAAAGCCTACTTTTGTCTTCGTGTCTCCATTGCAAAGTTCTGGGCTTTGACAATGTTTTCCCTGAAACCTTTCCTAACTGTGAAGCCTCTTCTTGGCATGTCCTTTTTCTAGCTGTGGAAGATCTCAGCAGACCTGCAGTCCACCTCAGCGGCACCTCAGTCAGTCTGTGCTGCCACCAAGCCATGGGCCTTCAGTCTCAGGTGCTGGAAGTTTCTGGACATTTCTGGAAGGTTTGAAATGGAAGGCCTTGCCCACCAGGAGTAGAAGTTCTTAGGTGGTACAAATGGTTAAATAGGCTATGCTGCCAATCAAAAGGTTGGAAGTTCAAGTCCCCCCAGAGATACCTTAGAAGAAAGGTCTGGAGTTCTATTTCTGGAAAATCAGCACATTTATTAAAAAAAACAACCCATGGAGACTCCTGAGCCCATGGACAAGGACATGGCCATGGAGGACTAGAGCTGAGAGTCAAGCGTCCAGCTGATATGAAGTGAGGGGAGATGCACAAAAATGCCCAAATTTTCAGATAGTTCCCATTTGACCTAGCTTCAATGGCTTGATGATCAGAACTTGACTAGAAGAAGATAATTTTTTTTTTTTTAATAAAGGAAACGAGTGGAAATTGCTACAATTTGATGAACTTGACCTATACTTATGGATGTAGTAACTCAAAATACCAACTGAGAGGGAAGAAGTCCTCACATCCAAGACCAATCCTAGCCACTGTGTATACAAGGTTGATAGGGACGGGCAACTTAGACATTGGCTACCTAAAATGGGGGACTATAAAGGCACGAAGTGACTGGCTTACAAATTTTCAAGAAGTGTTTACTTTCAGAGTATGTGGAGGTAGAGATGATAACATGGAAAGATAGAGCAGCTGAGGACGCTAGACTCATGGAAAGAGAAGGGCTGTGTGCTGGCAGCCAGGAGGCAGGCTTGCAGAATGTGCCTTTGGGTTGTTTAAATGATTCCTGAGTGTTTTTGTGTACAACCCACCCCCCAAAACAAACAAAAAAACAGCAGTGAATAGAAGCAAATTTTGTTGAATGATGATGCACAGAGGAGATTATAATCATTGCAATTAAACAATGAGTGGGAAACCAATGTTCCCCCTTGTAAACAATAACTCAGGTTAAAAAAAAAAAAGGAGCAAAGTTCTGCTCTGACACCTGTGGAGTTGCTATGAGATGGAAATGTACTCAACAGCAACTTGTTTATTGGCCACCTGTGTGAAGGGGGGGATTGGGGAAGGTTGAGAAGTTATAGGTGATCCAGTGATTCAGTTCTTCCAGAAGCCATCCTCCCCACTCCCCACTCCAAAAAAAAAAAAGTCTTGTTGCCCCTATTTACAGCTGAGGAAACTAAGGTCTCAGAGACTTTGCCCAAAATTGAGCTGGAGGCCTGGCAGAATTGGAACCCAGGCCTACCAGACACGGAACCCAGGCCTACCAGACACCTCCAATGTCCCACATAGCACTGTCTCATAGCAGGCTCTGGGGACCACAGGAGAACTAGGTCCTTCCTTGCCCAGCTGTGGGTCTGTTTCCCCATCTGTAACCTGGTCACGACAAGAGCATACACCCCAGAGAGGGTTTACCCCACATTTCATACAATAAACAGTTGCCCTCAAGTCTACCTGACTCATGGAGACTCCATGTGTATCAGAGAAGAGCTGTGCTCAGTGGGTTTTCAGTGGCTGATTTCTCAGAAGTAGGTTGCCAGGTGCCTCTGCTAGATGCAAACCTTTAAAGAGAGCGCCGTGTTACCACTGAAGGGGAAGAAAGTCTCAGAAAGCATGAGCATTAAGGACAGAATTTTTGTTGTTTCATGCTGTCAAGTAGGTTCTGACTCATAGCAACCCCACGCACAACAGAACAAAACATTGCCAGGTTCTGTGCCATCCTTACAATCATTGTTACACTTGAGTCAATTGCTGCTGCCACTGAGTCAACCCATCTTTTGGGAGGGTCTTCCTTTTTTTTTCACTGGCTCTCCACTTTATCAAAGAAACTCTGGTAGCGGTGATTACAAGTCATATTGCTAACCTCAAGGTCAGCAGTTCAAAACTACCAGCAGTTCTGTGGGAGAAAGATGAGGCTCTCTGCTCCTGTGAAGATTTACAGCCTCAGAAACCTTATTACAGGGTTGCTATGAGTGGGAACCATAACCGTTACCACCACTTTACCAAGCATGATGTCCTTCTTCAGGAAATTGTTGTTGTTTATAAGTGCCGTTGAGTCGGTTCCGACCCATAGCACCCTGAACAGGGTTTCCGAGGCTGTAAATCTTTCTCCTGTGGAAAGCCTCATCTTTCTCCCGCGGAACAGCTGGTAGTTTCAAACTGCTGACCTTGAGGTTTGCAGCCCGAGTCGTAACCACTACGCTACAATAACATGTCCAAAGTATGAGAGATGAAGCCTAACCATTCTGGCTTCTAAAGAGCATTCTTCCAACACAGATTTGTTTGTTCATCTGGCAGTCCATAGTACATTGGACATTCTATCAATTATCCTATGGTCTTTCTTATTCATGGCCCAACTTTCACATGCATATGCGGCAATTGACAACACCATGGCTTGGGTTCAGAGCATCTTCTTAGTCTTCAAACTGATACCTTTGTTCTTGAACACTTTCAAGAGGGCAGAATATGCAGATACAAATTCTGAAAGCACCAGTTCTTAGCTTCTGACCATGGATATATCCTTCCTCTCCAAATATTGCTTCTTCATCTGCAAATGAGGTTTGATGACTCCGTGTATCACCAGGACATGTATTAGGGAGCTTCAAAAAATTCCTGGAAAAATTCCACTACACTTTAATTCCATTTTCAGCTGGAACTTTTTTTGAAGTCCCTCCTCCCCTCCCAATGAATGCAGGGTGTAGACGTCATTCCTACCCCAACTCCAGTATAAGTTCCATGGGCATGAATGAACGATAATAGTAAAGGATCCCACTCTTTTATCTGCAATCCTGAAACCAAAATGACTCTAAAATATGAAAAGGTCTTCCCAAGCTCATTGAGAAGTGAAGCCTGCTCGAAACATCTCTCTTTAACCCAGTGGCAGTGGGGCGCGGTATGTTACACATTGGGCTGCTAACTGAAAAGTTGGTGGTTCAAATCCACCAGCTGCTCCTCAGGAAAAAGATGAAGCAGTATGCTGCTGTAAAAATTTACAGTCTCAGAAACTCTCTGGAGCCATTCTAGTCTGTCCTAGAAGGCCACTATTAGTCACAGTGAACTCAATGACAATGTCGAATAGGAGCATTCCTGTGGTTTCCTGTATTTGTTCACACTCTTTTTCCTGGGGTACTTGCCAAGCACAAGGTCAAGACCCCACCTTGTCCACCTTTCTAAGTTTCCCCAAATTCTAGATTTGGAAACACAGCTGACTCCAGGGTAGTGTGACCTCTGCATTTACGGCAACAGCATTCAACTCCAAACATTATAAATCTAACAGCTGTGAGCCATGTGGGTCCCAACTAGTCACCTGGGACTGAGAACTGAGTAGCCCCATCTCACAGATGGGTAAATTAAGGCTTCCTGAGATACCAGGGCTACATGGGACTTGGGTGGCAGATTTGGACCTGGTCCCCAGGGTTGCAGCCTTGTCAATTCTCATCAGTTGCTCTACCGTCCCCCTTCCCCCATCCCCATCTCTCCCCCCACCCCAGTCTTGGCGCCTCAATGAGCCCTTTGTCCTCTAAGGGGCTCCAAGTTCCTGAGGGTCCTTCCTTGGCCAGCAGGGACAAAGGCACAGAGGGGTGGGGGCTGCTTGGGGTGGCCAGCGGGGGACTCCAGAGGCAGGGAGGAAAGAATGAGCATCTGCGCTGCCTGGGATTCCTGTGGGGTCAGGCCATCCTCACTGAAACAAAAGCAATGGGAACTACAGGGGTGGCTCATGCAGATTCAAGCCACCCCAGGATCCAGCCCCCCACCCCACCAATCTGACTGAGGGCGTCCACTTCCCAGCTCCCTGAAGAAGAGGAAGGGGAGGCTGCCAAGGTCCTGAGCCCCTTCTCAGAGGGGTCCACACAGTGGGCGGGCGTCTCCTCCTCCCCTGCCTGTCCTCCCCACTCCTTAGCTCACAGCCCCAGAGGACGAGAGAGGAGGTGGCTCAAGCCAGTCCTGGGAGGGAGCACTGAATTTAGCCAGTACTTACTGCATACTAAAGAGCCTGGTAATACAGTAGGTTAGTTGCTAACCAAAAAATCTGCAGTTCAAACCCACCAGCCACTCCTTGGGAGAAAGATGAGGCTGTCTGCTTCCACAAAGATTCACAGCCTCGGAAACCCTGTGGAGAAGTTCTACTGCCCTGTAGTGTTCCTAGGAGTCAGACTCAACTCAATGGCAGCGGGCTTGGGTTTGGGGATTTACTGCATGCCAGCACGGAACAGCACAGAGAAAACAAAAGCAAACAGGTCCCCCAGACCCTGAGAGACCGAGGTTGGGTCATGCTCTATTTGGGGCTGGCTATATGGCCTGAGACAAGTGGTTCCACCCCATTGAACCTCATTTGTATCATCCAGTGAGGATTGGCTGTAATTCAGCTGAACCTTCACCCCTCTGGACTACCACTGTGTTCAGGTGACCCCACCTCTCTAAGCCTCAGCTTCCTCCTCTGTGAAATGGGGCTGAGAGTGGTAGCCACTCTGTGACTCACCGGGGTTTGCACAATGCTTACTTAGATCAGGCCCCCAGCATGGAGTCAACACCACACAACACCAACCATACAAGTGTCCTCTGTTATTGTTCATTACTGGTACCTTCATCCAAGATCAGCAATTCAAATCTACCCAGCCACTCCTCAGGAGAAAGATGATTTACAACCTCAGACACTCTCTTCACTAAGAGCTGGAATCAACTTGATGGCAGTGGATTTGGTTTGGTTTGGTTTGGTTTGACTTGACTTGGAAAAGGGGGAAACTGAGACACAGAGTCAGAATCTAAGGCACCAGCCTATACCCCTAGACTCAAACTCTACCATGTTTTCACTCAGTGCCCCAGCAACACCCAAAGGTGAAGAGGGTAAAGGGTATTGGGCAAGAAGGTGGGTACCACCAATGACCCTTTTCATTCACCCCGCTGTCTAATACAGGCCCTAATTCAGTTGCAGGGAATGCTGAGGTGAAAAACAAACAAACAGATTTCCTCTTTTATGGAACTGCTCTTCCCTCCAGTGACCTTGGGGCTGAATCTGGAACAAGGGATTGTTAGAGGCAGGAAGTCAGGGTGTTTGGTCCCCAGCCTTTGCTTCGTTGCTGTGTGACCTTGAAGAAGACCTTCGATTATCTGAGCTTCCAGTTTTTCACATGGAGGATGGAGGAATAGATCAGCAGTTCTCAGCAATGTATGGTAGGGTGGGGTACAAGAGTCCAAGCAGGGCCTTCAGCGACTTCCATTCTCTCAGCAATTCAAATCACTTCCTTTTCAACCCTTTGGGAGCTTTTCTATTCCAAAGCGTAAAACCCACTGAGCCACTGGGAAAAAAGAGACACTTCAGGCAGACTTCACTTCCCAAAGAACCTGGGAAGAATTTTGCAGATTTTAGAACCATTTTGGGTTTCCAGATTGCAAATAAGAGAGTAAGATCCTTTATTCCTATCATTTGTTTATTCATTCAGCAGGTAGTTATTGAGCATCAGCTACATATCAGACTTGGCTTAGGATCTGGAGACCCCAATGGGGAGCAGAGCAGAGCGTGATCATGGAATGAGGATTCTGGGAACTTGTTTGGGATGACTGAGGATTGATCAGAAATGTGTGGATGAAGGCACGAGGGCATAGGATGCTGATGTTGAACTTTAAGGGGTCATCACATCCTCACCACCAAGGACCATCACTGAACTACTGCAACAGTAAAGAAGGAAACACTGGGACCCAAACCCACCTCCCCACATTATGCAATAGGCATCCCAGAACTTTCCACCAGATAATATGGCCTCCTCTGAGGTTGAAAACCAAAATTCTCTTCACATTCACCCACCCACCACGATTAATGGGGCACCCTCCTAACCCGACCTGGGCCAGGGCCTCTGGGATTGTCAATGCTGGGTGAAGAAGGAGGTCCTTTTGTAGTGTGATACGAGACGCTTGGTTAAGGCAGTGTTTCTCTGTGGATATGGGCTGGGAGGTGGAGCAGCCTGTGCTGGACCTTTGCCTGGCTCTTGCCTGGCCCTACCTGCTGTCCTAAGTGGTAGTCCCTACCTACCCCCAAGGATCTGCCAATCTGTGGTCCTTTCCTGGCATTTTTGAGACATGAACGCATTCGTTCACTCATTCATCCATTCTATTCCAATCTAAGCAGTAGCAGGATGCCCACACTCAACATCCATCAACTTTTCCACTTTCTTCTCCTCCTCAGGTACGCATATCATTGTACAACTCGGCCACTTGAAGCAGGACATCTTTTAAAAAGATTTTGAAATTCCTCCAAATTCTCAGTATAGAGTCCTCATCTTTAAAAGCTTATATTCTGACAGATATGTCACTGCATATATGAACAAAACTTCAAAAGCTGAAGGGATGGGAAACAATACTTCTGCCAGATCAGCATCAATGTGCATGCTGGGTAGAACCACCTGGTGAACTCCTGTTCATCCTTCAGAACCCCACCTGTACATGACCCGCTCAAGAAAGCTTTTCCCAAGCCTCCCAAACAGTGACACTGAGTCATTCAGAATGACATCCATCTCTTCTACCATCACAGATTATGGGGTATAGTCCCCTTGCTTTTCATTGTCAGTTACTTGTCTATTATCTTCCTCCCCACTTTTTGATTGTAAGTATTTTAAGGATGATCCTGATGTCTGTCATAGTTGGGCTCAAAGCCACTTTCTAACTGCATACCCTTGGGTACTTCATCTGTCTGTATTTGCTTCCTCATCTGTAGAATGAGCTGATTCTGCCCACTTCACAAATTTGTTGTGAGAATTAAATGAGATATTTAAAGAGGCCAGGGGTTTACTGGTCCAATAGAGACTGGTGCAACCCCCAAGACTATATCTAACTCTTGGTCACTCATCAAGTCTGGAACTGACTCATTCCCCATGGCTCACTTTTCAAGCAAATGATGGACAGTTCAGTAAAGGGTACAATGTCAGTAGGGAGGTATACACTCTTTAGAAAAAGCAACCCTTTGAGATTAAAAGAGCAGCATCTACCCAAAGGCAAAGTTCAGAAGGGTGAGGAAAGAAGGAGGAATGGAAACAGGAAGTGCAGGGAGGAAGTGGGATGCGGGATGTTACATTGTGGGGATTACAGTGATATGAATGAAACAAAATGCTTGCAAATTGTTGAATGAAAAACTGACCTGCTCTGCTTTAAAAATAAATAAATAAAAGAATTGAGATTTTAATTATCTATATGCCCTGGGGTGGCGCCATAGGATAAGCACTTGACCACGAGGTCGGTTTGAACCGCGCGTGAGGTCTACCGTTTAAACTCACCAGCTGCTTCTCAGATACCTTATACAGGGTCTCTATGAGTTGGAATCAACTCGGTGGCATTTAACAACAATAGCATATCTGCCTATGGAGTCCTAGTGTGGCACCGTAGGATAAGCACTTGACCACAAGGTTGGGTTGAACTGCAAGGTTGGTGGTTCAAATCCACTCCCTGCTCCTCGGAAACCCTATACATGAGTTAGAACAAACTCGAAGGCATTTAATAACAATGACAACATATGTGCCTTATGCTATAACTATCTATATGGAGTCCTGATGTGGCACTGTAGGGTAAACACTGGACCATAAGGTCAGCAGTTCAAACTCACCAGCCACTCCTTGGAAACAGGGTCACTGAGATGGAACTCACTTTACGGCGTACCATCACCACCATATGTACCTAATATTAAGTCTGGTATACAGTCGGCGCTTCATTCATGGAGGCCCTTATTACACGGGTACTTGGTGCCTGGCACACAGTAGGGGCTCAGTACATTTGTCTACTGAGTTGAAATGAAAACATTTGAGTGCACAGTATCTGTATGTGTCCTCTGGCTACTGGGGAGCAATTGGGACCTGGGTATCCACATCAGTCCCAGGGAGGCATTCTCCACCATGGTCACTTGTCAGAGCAGGTGGCTCACGAGGAGCTGCCCGAAGGAAGGTGCTAGGGAGGCTGGTCCCACCAGATGCCAATGGGAAGGGTCACCCTGGTGTTAGAAGGGGATTGACAAAGTCTCTCCCTGCTCCATGTTCACAGAACACTTTTGCCGGGTCAGTAACACTCTTAAACCCACTTCACCTCTTAGAAAACGGTCTCTGAGAATCCATTTTCCTCTCCTGGAGACTGAAGACCCCACTCAGGATTCTGGACGCAGTGTCTAAGTGGTCATCTTCCTATGTGTCTGTTCCCGAAGATGGGACGCTTGCTGGACGTAATTAAAGTTGTCAGCAGTCTCACGCCAACCTAGGAAGTTTCTATTCACGTGCTGTGTTTCTGTATGTGGAACTGTGTGCTTGGTTTGCCCCATTTCCATACTCATTTGGATTGCATCTTCACCCTGCCAGCTGGCATCGGGTCCACATCTGCAGCGGCCCGCAGGAAAAAAGCATATTATAGCGATGTGCAAAGTATGAGCTCAAATGTCCTGTGGTTCACAAGCACTTTGTAGATGTTCCTGCTGCTGGGGTTCTGTGGAACACACTTTGAGAAACACTGAGAGGTGAAGGGGCAGGGGAGGGTTCTGGCTACAGATGTATTTACAGGCACACTGACAGTCACCCTTTAAACTAGCTAGATGTGATCTCTTCTGTTTTATTGTCGTTAGGTGCCACCAAGACAGCTCCGACTCACAAAGACCTTATGCACAACAGAACGAAATACTGTCCAGTCCTACGTCAACCTCACCATTGTCTGAACCCATTGCTGTAGCCACGGTGTCCATCCATCTTGTTGAGGGTCCTCCCTTTTTTTGCTGACCCTCCACTTTACTGGTCCTTACTGATGACATATCCAAAGTACACAAGATGCAGTCTCAGCATTAGGAAAATGGAAGATACGGTGAAACCACTTACCCAAGGACCAGGGTGATTCATCAGAACACTGTCAGCTCTACCATGCCCCAAGGATGACCATGTCATGAACAGCTTGCCCACAGGGAGCTCTCTACATACTGTGTTCTCCTATAAAAACCCCAAGAGCTAGACCCACTGCACAGATGATGAAAGGGAGGACCTGAGAAGCTATGTGGCTTGCAGGAGATTGTGAAACTCACCAAGTGGTAAAGCTGGGAGCAGAAGTGGAACACCAGAACACCAGAGAATGACTGCCACACGACAAGGTCACCTGGAGGTCACTCTTACCACCTCTCTTCTTCACTGATTTGAGACCAGGAGTTCTCAGTCCTGGTTGATGTCCCATTCAGAGGGCATTGAACAAAATCTGGAGACAATTTTGTTTCTCACAACTGGTGTGGGAGGAGGGTTGCTGCTGGCATCTAGTGGGCAAAGGCAAAGGATACTGATAAATAGCTTAGAGGGCGGCCCCCACAGCAAAGAACTATCCAGGCCAAGATCCAACGATGCCAGAAGTGCCAAGATGGAGAAACACTACAAGCACCAGACTTAAAACATCAATACATGCATGAGCACACACACACACTACAAACAGAACCTACAATCCTATCCCCCAGAGGAGCCATGGTGGTATAATGGTTAAGCACTGACAGCTAATCAAAAAGGGTCAAACCCACCAACATCTCCACAGAAAAAAGACCCAGTGATCTGCTTACGTAAAGCTCTTACGTAAAGATAACAGCCACAGAAACCCTCTGGGGCAGGCAGTTCTACAATGTTACATGGGGTTAGTATGAGTCAGAATCCACTCAAAGGCACCCAAGGAGAGTGGAGAAGAAAACAAATAAAGCAAACCCCACCCACAGAAGTACCACTGTCACCATTAACGTCATATTTATTGTTATTTAGCTGCTCAGGAAAACATATACAGGTATATACAATATGCATGAATACAGAAGACTGTCCTTTACATATTTTTTTTAAAAAAAGAAAGAAAAAAAATAACACTCAATTTCATGAGCTCTTGTCACAGTCTTCCAACCAAGCATTTCAGAAATGAATTTTTTTTTTTTTTTAAAGAGTCAAAAAAGATTACAGGATTGCTTAACACACAGCAGAGTTAAGATTTCATATTTTACATGTGCAATAAACGTTTTCGGTTCCATTCCAGAAGGCTTTGCTATGCAGTACCAAATACCAGTGTTTGAGATCTGGTGTGTTGGGTGTGTTTTTAATTTGCTTTGATTCTTTCCATTAAACCAAATTTCATGAAATAACATCCTTTTGCTTAAGGCTATTTTTAAAGCTGTTCCATTTCTGGGGTGGTGGGGAGCGAAAACGTTGAAAACGTTGGGGGTTTCCTAGGGTGCTAGAACCATGGGCTGATGGGCAAGTCAAAGACAGAAGTCAGGACACTGTGCTCCCTGTCCTTAAGCAAGTAAGGAGAAATCATTCCTGTTTCCAAAATAAAACGGTGAAGCTCTCAAACAGCTATACACTGGGGAATCCGAGGGGCGGGGAGTTTTGCCTAAAAGATGGCTGATTTCCCCACAGTGGATGGCAGGGGGGCATTCCCTCCCTTTTTCTTTCACTGGGTCACAGAATGCCAGAGATTCCATCAGCACACACATTCTCGCTGAAAAGTTCATGCCACCTTTGGGTCAGGGACTGCTCCTGGTCAGACTGTCCAAACGCACACTTGAACCCAAAGGGCCAGCCGAAGGAAAAAAGAGGCAGATGAAGGGGAAAAGAACTAGGTTTTTCTGGCCGCTCTTCTCCCTCCATTGAAAAGTCCTTTGAAATCAACAATGGGGCATTTTATGAGGAGACCAAAGCCTTCAGGTCACTTGCTAAAAGAGGCTGGATCTAGAAACTTTGGGGAGGTGGGAGGTAAGGGGCTCAAACAGAGCATGTTGGAAGACATGCTCATGAACAAAAATGGAACTAAAATCTCCGATATGTTGAAGTAGGATCTGCATTTCTTGTCTGACCCACCCTGGAGCCTACATGTCCCCCACTGCCTCCATGAGCCATCGAAACCCTTTGAAGGCATCAAGAGCACCGGAAGATGCCTGCCCAAGCCTCCTCCCTGCAGCCCTACTCACCCACCACCCCCTCAGCTCTGCTCCAAGGGAGAAGCTATTCCTTCAGGAGACACATGGGGTGCGTGGGATTGCAACTTCGGGTGTGCAAAAGGTGAGATTAAATCAAAAAGGGTGGGGTGAGAAGTGGGGGACCTTCCAAGTTTCTAAAAACTAAAAAACGACCCAGGAATCCAAGTCATTCCTTCACATTGCCTTTCTCCTTCCTGGATCCCTCAGGAGACTGACATCCTCTGAAGAGTAAATAAACCTGGACTCCAAGGTGGGGGACTTTGCAGGCTGAGCCCCCAAGGGAGGATCCTTCACCAAATGAACCCCTGGAAAAGTGCTGACTGAGGAAGCCTTATCCCTCCCAGGGACTTCTGATTGCTCAGGTGGGAGCAGAATGGGAGATGTTAGGGAAGAATGTCCAGACCCCTCCTTACTTCCCCTCCACCCCCACACTCCCAGCATAGCACTGCCTACTGGCCTGTAATAGCTGTCAGAGGTCAAGGCCCAGGAATCCCTCCTCCTCCCAACTTCAGGGCTCAAGATGGGAGCTCCCAAAGACTCCCCAAGCTGAACCAGCGCCCCATGTCTGCAGACCAAGGCTGTTCAGTATAATGTGTAAATTCAGAGCACCAGCTTCTGCAGGGAGACCAAGAAGAGGGGAGAGTATACTAATCACAAGTTCCCCCTCCTCCCCATGCATCACCACCTCCACTCCAGAGAGGGGATGGGACTAAAGACTGTGTGCGTATGTTTGGAGGAAGGAAAAGGTATCTATTTTCTTAGGGAACAGACAAAACAAAGTCCCAGGCAGAATACCTAAAGGAGGAGTGGGGGTGCTTCATTGTTTGGCTCCTGTCTAACTGATGACAGTGGAGTGTCAATATATACTATTGTGATGACAATTTGACTTTCACCCAGCAATATTCCAGAACTGCTATTCTCCAGGATTTCCATTTTAATAAGCAGTGAACAAAGAAAAATGAAGGGGAAAAAAATTAAAAAGCATAGGGAGAAAGACTGCAGGGAGGGGGGAGAGAAAAAGCAGAAGAATGAAAGAGAATTTAAAAAAAGGAAAGCAACTCTTGTCTTATTATGATATAACAATACTTGGACATACAGCAGCATGAAGAAAAACAAGAAAAAGGCCATCTTAAAAAAAAATGTATGCCAAGATTACAGAAAAAATGGGAGGGGGAGATCTAGCAGGAAAAAGGCTGAAGCAAAAGTTTGCAATCTGCAAAAAGGTTAACACTGGTACTATATTGTGGCAGACAAATTTCTTGTTAAAAAAAATTTTTTTTTACGGTTTTTTTCTTTTTTTTTTTCTTTCAACCTTTAAATTAACCCTTTCTGGTCCATATGCCACTAAGCAGGTACCAACCTAGGGGTGGAGGAAAAAAAAAAAATCATTCATCAGCAATAGTGGCCCTTTCAAATGGACAAGGGGGTGAGGGGCTGGCTGGGATGGGGAGGGGAAGGGGAGAGAAGTGGGAGGGAAAGGCTTGGTTGAGGAGAGGGGCTTCTTGTAGATTCAAGTCAGGGCAGCCACGAATGTCCCAAATCTGTTGGAGATGTCGGAGTGCAGAGACCGCCAGGTGGGTACAGCAGTGCGGGCCTTGGGGTCACCCACATCATCTGTGCAGTGGACGGACAGGCACTGCAGGTGGCTGCCGGGCTGGGTCGCCGAGGCCTTGTTCGCAGGGTGGTCATGGGCCGCTGAGGAAGAAGGGAGATAGGGTGTTAGATGGATGGTCAGCATTCTGGGCAGGGGGTGTTCTTATGGAGGACAGAGACCAAAGGGGAGAGGCAGTATCCATGCCTGCCTTTCACAGCTTGAGGTAGGCTAAGGGGAGATATCAAGATGCTTGGTTCTAATTTCCCTGCTGCTGCTTCTGAGTTGACCGAGAGATGTCCACTAAGGGAATCATCTTCCCACCCTCCACTGGGCCTCTGTTTCCTCCTGGGGAGACAAAGGAGTTGGGCAGGAGACACTCGGGGGTCTGCCCATCTCTGGTGGATCAGGGTTCTGAGAGACATTTCCAGTGCAGAGGAAGGAGGGATGAGTCAGACCTGAAGTAAGTTACAGAAGTGCCTCTGGAGAACGGGCATCTAAGCTGGGCGTTGAAGGATGTGTACGAATTTGCTAAGTACCATGAAGTGGTAGAGGGCAGACGTGTTTCAGAACCTCAACTGTCTCTTTCATCTTCCTGACAGACATTTGCTGAGGGCCTGTTAGGTGCTTGGTACACCCTTCCACAGTACCAAACTGCACAAGGATCCCAACAGGTAGGGATGGTCATCTCCATGTTAAGGAAACCAAGACCAGAGACCAGGAAATAACTTGTCCTGGGTCATATAGGGAAAAGGGAGGGTAGGAAGGAGCCTGTGGGTACCCAGCTCAGCACAATGGGTGGTTGGGCAGGGGGCCCACAGCTCCCCTTCACTCCCCTTGTGGCCCATTCCCCTTCCCAGCAGGCCCTGCCCTTCCTAGACTCAACTAGGGCAGCTTCAAGGACAGGAGGGGAGATACTCTGTCTTCCACTCCTTCTTGCCTTCTGACCTGGCCTTCCAGTCCTCAATGGTAGAGACCCAGAGAGGCACAGAACAGTTCCAATGTGAATGAGTGCCAAGAGACTTGCCCCACAAATGGGTCCAAGTCCACCAGTCTCACAGACTTCTTCATGGGGTCAGTCAATGAGACACTTCAGGAGTGTGTATAAACTGTGAAGTGCTGTCCACATGAGGATAGAGGAAGAAGTGCTCAGAACAGCGAATACTGTCTAGCTGGGCACCCCAACCAGCCCAGCACTATCTGCCCATCCCGAGCTGTTTCATGAAGGGGCTTTGGGTAGGTAGGGGGCAGTATCGATTCCTCCATCATAGCCTCAAATGAAAAGTCTCTCAATTTTCATCTCATTCAGTCACACGGCACCAGAAGCACCTCATATATCAGTGATGTCTGCCTTAGACACCCTTCAAAGAAAGCACTCTGACAGCTATTTACACTGTAGTATGAATTAGACCAGAAGCATGGCTAGGATGGGCAAAGGAAAAGGGGAGGGCTTTATTCCTCATACCCACTGGTCGGGAAGACAGGGGAAGAATGGAACAGTCATTTGGAAAGACTTCTAATTCGCTGCTGCCAAATGTACCAATAAATGGGTTCCTTTCTCAGACCTACAATGTGTTGATGGATATCCTCGATCCACATTCTTGTTGGAGCCCTACTCTCAGACAGAAGTGAGCTGCCCAAGGTCACACAGTCAGGAAGGGACAGAAGTAGATTTGAAGGTAGATTGATGGTGAATTTCTAACCCCACAGAAGTCAGTAAAGCTGATATTGAAGGTGAGGGGCCAAGCTCTGGCTAAGCAAGCACACCCTGATACTGAACTCCATGACCGGCCCGCCCGCCTAAGCGTGCCCTGTGCAGGCCCAGCCAAGGCCAGGCAGCAGCCACCCATCCACCCCACCCACTGGGATTAAGTCAGAGGCCTCCCCCAGGAGCTGAGCTGCAGCCTGCAGAGAAAATCCTCCCAGAGGGCTGGGCCCAGGCTGTGACTAACCAAGCTTGGGGCCCCCACCCTGGAGCTCCAGATACCCAGCTTTAAGTCCTGTTGCTAAGAGGAGCCAAGCTGGGGAAGAAGTCTCCTTCACTCACTTAAGAAACCTGTATTTGAGGCCCTATATCTGCCTAAAGGAGTTCTGGTAGCATAGTGGTTACGAATTGGGCTGCATACCTCAAGGTCAGCAGTTCGAAACTACCAAGCTGTTCTGCGGGAGAAAGATGAGACCTTCTGCTCCCGTAAAGATTTACAACCTCAGAAACCCTGTACAGGGTCACTATGAGTCGGAACCAACTCCATGGCACATAACAACAACAACAATCTGCCTAAGATGCCTTGGTGGTGCAGTGGGTTAAGCAATGGACTCCTAACCGAAAGATCAGCAGTTCAAACCCATCAGTTGCTCTTCGGGAGCATAAAGATTTTTTTGCCTCGGAAACCATATAGGGCTGTTCTACTCTCTTCTATGTTCAACATGAGTTGGAATCAACTTGATACCAGTGGGTTCTTGGGGTTTACTATGTGCCTGACAGGAGTCCTGATGTGGCACATGGTGGGCAATTCAAATCCATGCTCCTCAGAAACCCTATTGTTATTAGGTGCTGTTGAATCGGTTCCGATTCATAGCAACCTTGTATAGGGTTTCCAAGAAGCAGCTGGTGGGTTTGAATATAGGGTCATTATGTATCGGAACCGACTCAACAGCACCTAACAACAACATGTGCCTGACTACTGGCCCAAAGATTGGCAGTTGAAACACACTCAGAGATACCTCAGAAGAAAGGACTGGTGATCCGCTTCTGAAAAGTCATAGCCTTTTGGAGCAGTTAAATCCAATGGAGCAGTTCTACTCTGCACACATGGGGTTGCCGTAAGTTAGAACTGACTCGGAGATACTTAACAACAGTGGTGTGCCAAGGTGGCACTAGTCCTGTTGACCCAGCAGGACACAGACAGACTGGTCCCACCAGTCTAGAGCTGACATGAGGGCTAGGGAGAGTATCAGAGCACATTCCTGAGGAATCACTGGGGTCAGGCATCCACCACTTTCCCTCTCTGAACCTCAGTTTACTCATGGGTAACACCAGGGTGATGTGGCCACCCTTGTGAAGTCCGCAGGCCTGGCACACAGAGGGAACCCCAGGCAGGGCTGCTGAGACTCGGGAGTACATACGGGTAATTACGGAGGCCCCCAACGTCATTTTTTAAAAAATACTTTATTGTGAATTATGTGATAGTTTGCATGGGAGGACATCAGCTTCATATTGATCCCATCGTATATTGTTTCCTTGCCATGGTTACAATCCCTTCCATGTATCATTGGTCAACCAAAGGGTATACCCCACAAGCCTGCCCCCCTGTCGTCCGCACACCGCCCCTCTCTCTCTCCAGGTCCAAAGTCTCTAGCTGCTCCATCTCCCCATGTCATCGTCTCTGCCTCCATCCCTGGCATCACATCACTGCTTCTCTGGGTAGGGTTCCGTTCTCTACTCTTCTACTTCAATGGTCCCAGGACCTTTGTTCCTAGGCTGTAAGGTTAATCACTCCTCTCCCTTTGCCCCAAAATGTCTACCTTTACATTTCCAGCCCTTAAAATCAGTCCTGATGACAATTATTTGCTATTGTATCACAAGGGACTTATCTGCATTTCCTTTTATCAGCCCTGACTAGGCAGAATGGATACTACTCAGTGGAGATTCCACCTTGCTCCACGCCCTCTGAATCTAGGTTCCCTCTTGAAAGTTTGCAAGCCAGTCACTTCTTATCTCTGTATCCCCACCCCAGCCCCATTCTGGATAGCCAATGTCCAAGGTGCCCATCCCTGTCCTCTCCATGTGCTGTGCCAACATCATTTTGAGGCAGCCCCCCACTCCAAGGATAGACTTTTGCCCATGATATTGGAGATTTTGCCCCACTTTATGAAAGGGGAAACTGAGGTTCTGACCCTGAGCTTTCAGGGGGTTAGAAGTGGGGGAGCTGAGATTCTACACTAGGTCTCTCTATGATTACCACAGTCAGGATATCCACAAAGAAGCCCAAAGACCAGATTCAGGATTCCCCAAATAAACAGAGGACTCCTGGTGCGGTGCTGTAGGATCAGCATTGGACTGCGAACCACAAGGTCAGCAATTCAAACCCACCAACTGCTCCTCAGAAACCCTATGCAGGGTTGCTATGGGTCAGAACCGACTCAACGGCACTTTAACAACAACAAGTAAACAGGAGGCCCTGGGTTCTAGCAAAGCAGACCAGCGGCTCTTAAACTTAAGCCTGCTTTACTCCCAGTAACACCCCACTGCTTAATCTCCTTGAATGGAATTTTATTCCCAGCACTCAAGATTGGCATTGTTGTTGTTGTTGTTAAGTGCCGTCGAGTCGGTTCCGACCCATAGCGACCCTGTACAGGGTTTCCGAGGGTGTAAATCCTTATGGGAGTAGAAAGCCTCATCTTTCTCCCGCGGAACGGCTGGTAGTTTCGAACCGCTGACCTTAAGGTTCGCAGCCCGATTCGTAACCACTACGCTACCAGAGCTTCTTCAAGATTGGCATTGGGAGGGGTTTAACACCTGCCACAGAGAGAGATGGGGAAAGAACTGAGGGAAAAGAGTCCCTTACTTTGCCTTAGAATCCTGGTGTAGTGCTGCAGGATAAACACTGGGCCGCAAGGTCGGTTTGAACCACAAGGTCAGCAGTTCAAACTCACCAGCCACTCCTCGGAAACCCTTTACAGGGTCGCTATGAGTAAGAACCGACGCAACAGCACTTAACAACAACACTTTACCTTAAAAAGAATTATCTCAAGGATCCAACATTGGCCTGTTTGTGCTCATTTTACAGATGAGACAACAGGCTCAAGAGGGCTAAGACCCCTTTCCAAAGGTGGCACAGCTAAAGAGACAAGCCTCAGACCCAGGAGGATCTGACCCAAAACTGGAGCTCCTGACTGCAAACAGGAGGAAGGGGAGTGGTATTTCTGGGGCAGTGTCCCTGGGTGGTGATGCTAACTGAAAGGATAGTGATTTTGTGTCCACTCAGCGGTACCTCAGAAGAAAGGCCTGGCAACTGACTTCTGAAAACCCAGCCCTTGAAAATCTAGAGAACACAGTTCTGCCCTGGCACACTTGAGTCACCTTGAGTCAAAACCTACTCCATGGCAACTGGAATGCTGGAACAGAGGAGAGTGGAGGGGCTTGCCCTGGAGCTGGGTTTGCCACGTGACAGTCACAGGTGGACCCAAGTGGTCTGATTTCTTCAAGATGCTTTTAATTCCATGAGAGGAAATAAAATGTGTCTGAGTCATTGACTGGAAAGCGGATGATCTGCTTCACCCAACTCACAATAAACTTATAAAATATATGCTTTTATTCCCAAATTACAGACAATCCAGAAACTTCTCTTATACAGGGTGGATTTCGTGAGGGTGTGTAAAACACGCCACCAAACATTTCCGTGTTATTATCTGACTTCACCACCCCTGCAAGCCAGCATCTGGGTGATCCTCTCCCACTTTCTAGGAGGAACCTGAGGGTAAAGGCTGCCCCGCCCCCCAAGCACAGACCACAAATGCAGTACACCCCAACCACTGTCTCTGACAGCCAGAGAGCTACACAGAAGAATTTTCAGAGAGAATATTATTCTCCAGTCCTTGACAACCCGAGCATGACCAAACTCATCCTCCCGCCGGATTCATTCCAGCTGGGGGAACCCAACACGCCCTGGGACTGCAGCTCCCTCAGGCTGCCGAGTCGCTGCAGATAAATCAGTCCCACGGAAGCTGGCCTCAAGTCGGGGCCTGCTCAGCTCGGAGGAGAGGCCCACAGTCCCCCACACCAGGACCCAGTGATAAACACCCCCTCCCAAGCTTGCCGGGGCGGGTGAGGGCCCTGGAGTGATTCAGCGCCCGGCACTGGCAGACACCAGGGAAGGAACCCGGCGGGCTGTCATTTTTTCCGCTTATGAGGTGTCTGCCTCCCACATCAGACTGTGGCTGCTATGTGGGGGCAGGGTAGGTCAGCTCCTGTGCAAGACACCGAGGGATCCTCATCCCTATTTAACAAATGGAAAAACTGAGGCCTGAGAAACAGAGAGCAGCTCTGGGCTGGGCCCTCTCTCTCCTTCTGCCCAGGATTTCAAGCTGTTACTGTTGTTGAATCTCCCTAACTCTCACTGACCTTCTCCACTTCACTGTGATTGGTCCCTCCTGATGGAATGTCCAAAGCAACCAAGTCAGACACTGCTGTGATCCATAAGGTTTTCCTTGGTGAATTTTAACAAAATCAATCACCAGACCTTTCTTCATTTGCCTTAGTTTGGAAGTGCCACTGAAACCTGTCCATAAGGCAACCAAGGTCTGGCATCTAGAAGTGGGGCGGTGAGGGGGGTGTGGGGGTGCAGTACGAGATGCCCCCATATGAGGAATTTGGGACCTGAATTTGGGGCTGTTATTCTTAAGTGCTGTTGAGTCAGTTCTAACTCATAGCCACCCTGTATAGGGTTTCCAAAGAGCAGCTGGTGGGTTTGAACCTCTGACCTTGTGGTTAGCAGTCCAGTGCATTATTCTACAATGCCTGACATCAGTACTCCACATTTGGAGCTGGCTAGCTGTGTGACGCTGTAGGATAAAGCACTAGACTAGACCACAAGGTTGGTTTGAACCGCAAGGTCAGTGATTCAAACTCACCAGCCACTGCCAGGCATATAAGAGTCTCAGATGCTCAAAGCTCCCCTGCATGCCCAACCCTATTCAGACACACACCATACACACAGGAGGCTAAGGTGAGAGGTCTGTGGGCCACAGGAGGGGATCACCATGCCTCCCAGCGAAGGCTCGCCCCACACCCTCACAATAGCCAGGAGGGACCAGCTCATTCCTACTAAGGCCATCAGGCCACCCTGCTGTTCCTTCTCCCAAAGACCTTTCCCCGTTTTTTCTTTTCATGCACAAATCCTTTAGCCCCTTCCTGCCACATCCAATTTTGTCTTTGCAGGTCTAGGCCTCAACTAGATTACTGCATTCTGTTGATGGAAGGAGAGAATACACCGAGTGATGGTGTGGATAACATACAACTTCTCACTTCTCCTACAGGGTTCAACAATGATGGCTAAGTTTTGTTGCCATCAAGTTGGCACCCTGACTCAAGGCAACCCCATCCACACACAATGAATGAAACGTTGTTTGGTTCTGTCATTGTGTCCCAGACCAGGTTTTCAAGGGCTGGTTTCCAAAAGTAGATCACCAGACCTTTTTCATATAATTTGATATGATACAGCACCAGGGACTCCTGGCATGGCACTGTAGAATCAGCACTGGACTGCGATCCACAAGGTCAGCAGTTCAAACCCACCATCTGCTCCTTGGAAACCCTATACAGGGTCTCTATGTGTAGGAACAGACTTGATGGCACTTAACAGCAATAAGTTGGTACAGCATTGTATCTTTTGTCCACATCCCCAGCTCCCAGAATCTCAGCTCTAGAAAACGGGGAGAACCACATGGCTGGCAACCAACACAGAGGCAGTTATTAGCAAGGCTGAATGAAGCCATCTGTGTAAAGTGTGAGTGTGAAGCCTCATACTTGGGAAGCTCCCAGCAATGCAGGATATGATTACTGCAAAGTGTTGTCATCGGTGTTGTTGACCAGCCTGCAGGAGGAATTGCAGCCAGGACTTGAAATGACCCTTTTGTGTCCCCTGACTGGAGAAAAAGGAGAAGGGAAAAGAGGTGCATGTGTTTACCTGGGGGAGGTTTCACTTTGAATTTCACTTCTGTAGCGACTGCCCACAGAAGGCCTAGTTCTCTGTTGTTTGGGGAGGTTGGGGGGTTTTTTGTGTGTAACTCCGCAAAAAAACAAACACCTTGTCATCACTCTGCTCTATACTGAAAATCTTCAGATCTGGGTTCCAATTTGGGCAAACCACATGCTCTGATGTCGTGCCCACAGTGGGGGCAGCTTCCACCTGCTTCCACAGCCAAAGTGCAGCCTCACTGGTTCCTTCTAGCCACTCTCTGCCTTGAACCCACAGCAGGGAGCTTCTGGTGCCACCAGGAGAAGGGGCCTGGGGAGAGGGTCCGGGTGGGTACAGACTGGCTAAACCTAGTTCCCAGGTCAAGGGCCTCCTGGGTGTTAGGTTCCTCCCTCACTTTCTGACTGTACTTCTTGGACAACTTGCTGCCTTCAGTTTCCAATGGGAACAAGAAGAGAACCCACCTCATGAGCAATAGTAGAGCCATTAGCTTTGCATGAGTTGCTCTTACGATTATCAGATGGAGGCAGTGATGGTTCCGTGGTAGAATTCTCACCTTCTAGGCAGGCGACCCAGGTGCTATCCCCAGGCAACACACCTCCTGTGCAGCCACCACCTGTCTGTCAGTGGAGGCCTGCGGGTTGCTATGACGCTGACCAGGTTTCAGCAGAGCTTCCAGATTGAGGGTTAGGAAGAAAGGCCTGGCTATCTACTTCTGAAAACCCTCTGGATGACAAAGGTCGAATCCACACACAATCATGGGTAAGGCTTTGGGCAATGTTTCTTTCCATTCCATTGTGCATGAGGTTGCCATTCACTGGGGGCCAACTCCATGGCTGCTAACAACAAGATTATAACTATTATTTAACAGATCAGGGCTTTGGAGGTGGCCTGAGCTGGTACATGGAAGCAGTTTCTTGTCTCCATGGGGACTGGGCGGCGCTCGGGGGCTGCCAAAAGGCCTTCCCCACCCTGTGCCCGCCAAGGCTGGGGGGTCGGGGTGTGATCCCTGGCAATGCAGGCAAATTAGAATTTTGAGCATATTTTTAACTCAGGGCTTATGTAAGGAGCAGTGTGGGCCCCAGAACACAATAGCGAACGATTCTCACCCGACTCACCCTCGCAGGTTTCCGACAAAGGGAGATGTATTTTGGTGTTTTCTTTATTTGGACCGGCGGTGGGGAGGCGCTGGTTCTGTGACAGCTGCCAGTCAGTTGCCAGGCTGAGTCTGGAAGGCTTGGCCACTCAGTGTCCTTGTCCTACAGTTCAGAGTCCCTCAAGTCTCTCATGTCACCCCAGAGCGTCGTGGTTCCTGTCCCCTTACAGACCTGACCATCAAATCCAAGCCAGTCCTAAGCATTGCATGCTGCATCCATCCCTAACAGAGGAAGAGGCTGCCTCCAAAATCCAGTTCGTTCATCCTGGTCCAGTCCACTCTTGTCTCCCAACTGCAGCAACCACCTTCACTACTCTTTCTACTTCCGCACTGGCTCCTGTGAGCTGGGTGAGCTTCCTACAGCACCAACCAAAGCAGATCCCTCTTCCTCTTAAACCTTCCATGGCTCCCCACTGCCCCCAGGATAAAGAAAGTCCTTGGACTCACATGACCTGGTCAGCCTCCTTCTCCTGTGATGTGCCTCCCTGATCACAGATGGTGCAAGCTCTGCTTGCTGGGTGATCTTGGGCAAACCACTCACCCTCTCTGGGCCTATGTGCTTCTAAGTGAGGAGCCCCGATGGCACAGTGGGTTAAGCAAGGTCAGAGTTTTAAACCCATCAACAACTCTGTGGGAAATAAAATGAGTCAGCCAGTTCAGAAACCCTATGGAGCGGTCTCCTCTATCCTACAGGGTCGCTATGAGTCAGAAATCATGGCCTTCTCCAAGGACTGATCCCTCCTGATAACATGTCCAAAATATGAGTGGGCCAGTCTGTTCAGAAACCCTATGGGGCAGACTCCCCTGTCCTACAGGATCACTGTAATTCGGAAATTATGTCTTTCTCTAAGGAAAAATGTTGAGTCAAAATATGAGTGGGTGAAATGACAAGACTGGATGGCTATACAATCTCAGCAACCATCAGTCCCCTCGATCCATCTGGGACAGTTAAATTTTACATCCCATGTAGACTTGGGCAGGAGACACTCCAATCAAGCAAGGAACCACTTGGCCTCCTATTGGCCAAGGGCTGGGAGGAGTGGTGGACAGCACTGGCCACACTACACCTGGAATCTCAGCGGGGACAAACAGAAGCATGGCAGCCCACGGGAGTGGCCATTCTGCAGCCAGCCCTCTATCCAAAACCCAAGCCCCTTCTCTGCTGTCCCTCCACTGCCAACCTCTAGCACAGGCGGCACCGCACCAATCAGAAAGAAACACTGGCCCCACCTCTACGCCTCTCAAGTCCAAGGATAGCAAAGTGGACACTGCCGATGACCTCTCCATGGTCCAGGCCTCAGCTGAGCTCATCAGATCACCCCAACAGCCAGGGAGAGAGGGTCTAACTTGTGAACCCATTTCACAGAGGGAGGAAACTGAGGCTCAGGGAGACAGCGTCACACAGCTGCCCACTTCCAGTTCTGTCTGATGCCAAAAGGGCTTTCTCAGAATCACACGACAAACACAAAGGCACCACCCTTGCCCTCTCCCTGCCTCTGTTGGAGGTCACTAGGGCCCCTTTTAGAGAAGGATCACAAGGCTCAGAAAGGGGACAGGGTAGTTGAGATGGCCCCACGCTCTGTCCAATTTCTTTCTCCCTTGACTGTCTGAGAGTCTCACACAGCACAGAAAGGCCCTTAGCAGGAATAGAACCCTGCTGCATTCCCATCCTGGGGAACTAATGACTAGGAAACCATGCAAGGTCTCATATCCAGGGTCCCACAAAGCTGAGCCAGAGGGTGAAGAGGGGCTGGCTACAGCCACTGCAGCGGCTCAGGCTGGGGAGAGACTCGGCTGCCCGCGGAAGCCTTCAAAAATTAATGTGAGCTGGCTCGGCTGAGAGGAGCTGTCATTTAGATTGAGAACAGGCTGAGGGCTCCGCAGGGGAGAAGCAACAAGGTCATCATGGCATTAGGGTTTTGGAGGAAGCTGGGGCGGGACCAAGGGATGGGTGGGGCTGGATTCTGAGGATTCTAAGGAGCTGTCTGTCCCTGAGAAGATATGAGTGGTGTACAAGAGGAGTGGTGTACAAGAGTCAGAGCCTGCAGGATGGACAAGGTAGGCTCTGTGTCCCCAGCCTGAGCAGTTCCGATTGGTTCTTTGTCCTGTGGCCAGCGGTCTGTTACAGATGCGCATGCCTTCTAGGCTGTTGCTGAGACCTGACAGGTCACAGAGGCTGGGGGTCAGTCACTTGGCCTGCACCTTCCTTCTGTCCACAGTGCACACAGCAGTGAGAGTGTGGGGCTGAGGTTTTGAGCGCCAGTGTCAGCCTCCTGAGACTCAGTGTGCTTATCCATGAAATGGGGATGAGAGTGGTATCATTCTCATGGGGCTACTGGAAGAAGCCACGTGGTAATGCATGCACAGCACACCAAGGATACACGATAAATAGGAGCCACTATGAGGTTTACCCTGGTGTGGCACTGTAAGAAAAGCACTGGGCTGGGAACCAAAAAGTTGGCAGTTCAAACCCACCAGCTGCTCTTGGTTGGTCACTATGAGTCAGAACCAACTCAACGGCACTTAACAACAATTGAGTCTTAACCAAAGAAGCCTGGTGACACAGTGAGTTAGGCCTTGGACTGCTAATTGCAAAGTTGGCAGTTCAAACCCACCAGCCACTCTGTAGGAAAAAGATGAGGCTTTCTGCTCCGGTAAGAATTTACAGTTTTGGAAACCTATGGGGCAATTCTACTTTGTCTTATGGGGTCTCTATGAGTCAGAACCAACTTGATGGCAGTGGGTTTTGGGTTTGAGTCTTACAAAGGAGTGTTGATAGCACAATGGTTAATTGCTTGACTGCTAACCTAAAGGGTGGTGGTTCAAACCTACCCAGATGCTCCATGGGAGAAGATTGCAGCAATCTGATCCTGTAATGATAACAGCCAAGGAAACTGTGAAGGGCAACTATACTCTCACATGGGATCACAATGAGTCAATATCAACTCAATGGTACCCAACAATGGCATCAGACCTATCAGGCTGGCGCAAACACTTAACACACTTAGCTGCTACCCAGAAGATGAAGATATAAGTCCAACCAAAGGTACCTCAGAAGAAAAGTCTGGCAACCAACATCCAAAAAAAATCAACCACTGAAAACCCTATGGAGCAGTTTTACTCTTACGTACACCGAGTCACTGTGACTTGGAATTGAAGCAACAGTAACTGGTTTATTAGTCTTATGCTATCATTACATTTAAGACTTTCTCCAGCTCTGTCTAGGTATTGGTGCTAAGTGCTGTAGAGTCAGTTCCAACTCATAATGGCCCTTTCCAATCTCAGTTTTTCTAGCCTTCTTACATACAGTTAATCACCACGGTGTTAGACCTAATGCTGATGGCCCTGGGCAAGACACCTCACCTCTCTGAGCCCCAGTGTCCTCAACAGTAAACTAGGTCGATAAGTGAATCATGTCAATTCTGACTATGGCAACACCATGTGACAAGTCAAACTGCCCCGTAGGGTTTCCTAGGTCATCTTTATGGGAAGGAGTCCTGATTGCACAGTTGTTAAGCCCTTAATTGCCAGCCAAAATGTTGGTGGTTCAAACCCACCAGCACTCCACAAGAGAAAGATGAGACAATCTGCTTCGGTAAAGATTTGTAGTTGTTGTTGTTAAGTGCCTGCGAGTCAGTTCCAACTCATAACAACCCTGTCTAGGGTTTCCAAGGAGCGACTGGTGAGTTTGAACCACCGACCTTAATGTTCAACTGACCTTTCGGCCCAGTGCTTATCCTACAGCACCACACCAGGACAGCCTTGAAAACCCTATGGGGCAGTTCTACACTGTCCTGTAGGGTCACTATAAGTCAGAACCAACCAATGGCACCGGGTTTGAGTTTAATTTTTATGGGAGCAGGTTGTCAGGTTGTTCTCCTGCAGAGCCACTAGGAGGCTCAAACTGCTAACCTTGCAGTTTAGCAGCTGAGCACTTAACTGCTGTGCCACCAGGGAAGGTTCCTTGTAAACTTGGTCTAACCTGGCAATGAGACATACACACATCCCCAAAATCCCTGTCATGCAGTAAGTTGCTGAACTAATCATAATTTTTATAAGACAACACAAATATGCAGGCATTTATGCAGATTTAGAAACTCATTGCTTTCTGCTTAATTAGAGGGAGGACTGAGCTCAAGAATATTATGAATTGAATCCCCAAAAGATATGTTGAAATCCTAACCCATCTAACCTGTAAGCCTTGGAAATAAAATCTTTGAAAATGTAATCAATTCAACCTGAGGCTATAACTGAATAGAATGTGTCCTAATCCACACTGAATGAGGTTCTAGGAAAGAGGAAAAGACACACAGATACACAGGGAAGATGGCCATGAGATGCTGTTACCTCTGCAAGCTAAGGAACGCCAGGGTTTACCAAAAGCTGGGAGAGACAAGAAAAGACCTCCCCCTAGAGTCTTCAGAGAGAGCATAACCCTGCCAACAACCCAAATTTGGACTCCTAGCCTCCAGAAAGGTGAGAGAAGAAATTTCTGTCCTTGACAATGCAAAAATTCTCACCAAAACCCTACCCAAGAGAATCCAACAACATACCAACAACATATCAGTAATAATGTATCATGACCAAGTGAGACTCATGACAGGTATGCAAGGATGGCTCAACATTAGAACAAAAATCAACACAACTCACCACATGAACAAATCAAGGGAGAAGGACCACAGGATCATATTGACGGATGCAGAAAAGGCATTTGACAAAATTCAACACCCATTCCTAACAAAAATGCTCAACAAAATAGGAACAGAAAAGAAATCATCAACACAATTAAGACCATATAGACAAAACCAATGGCCAAGATCAGTATCAATGGAGAGAGACTGAACGCATTCTCCTTGTGAATAGGAACCAGAGAAGGATGTCCTTTATCACCCATCCTATTCAATATTTCATCAGAAGTGCTAGTTAGAGCAGTAAGACAAGAAAGAGAAATGGAAGACGTTCAAATTGGGAGCATGGTGGCTCAGTACGATAAGCACTGGACTGCAGATAGAGCCCACCAGATGTTTCGTGAGAGAAAGATGAGGCTTTCTGTCCCTTCAAAGACATACTGCCTTAGAAACCCTATAAAAAGGTCATCTGAGTGGGAGCCAACTCAATAGCACTTTAACGAATTAACAACAACAAACAAACTGACAAGAAGTAAAACCACCTCTAATTTGCAGATATTATCATTCTATACACAGAAAATTCCAGAGATTCAACAATAAAGCACTCAGAAGAAAAGTGGCAGGGTAGCAGATCAACATTAAAAAATTTAAAAATATCAGTCAGATTCCTTTACACTGAGAAAGAGAATCCTGAAAAGGAAATCAGGAGCACAATACTATTTACAATAACCACCCAAGAGATGAAATACTTAGGAATAAATCTAGGCAGAGTTACAAAAGACCTACACAAAGAAAACTACAAAAGAAACTAAAAAGACCTACATAAATGGAAGGATATACCAGGTTCATGGAAAGGAAGACTTAACATTGTGTAATATCATACTACCCAAAGTTATCTACAGATATAATGGAAACCTGATCCATATTCTACTGTCATTTTTAGAGACATGGAAAAACCAAACACTGACTTTATATGGAAAGGAAAGAGACCCTGGATAAACAAAGTATAAAGAAGAACAAAGTAGGAGGCCTCACATTCTCAGATCTCGAAACCAATTACACAGTCATAGTAATCAAAACAGCCTGGTAGGTAGGTATACATGCATCCATGTACATAGAAACGCTAACCACACTAGCAAAAAGATGGAAGCAATCCAATCATCAATGGATGAATGCATAAACAAACTAGAACACAAACACACAATGGAATAGTTGTTGTTGCTAAGAGCCATCAAGTCGGTTCCAAGCCATAGCAACCCTGTATAGGGTTTCTGAGGAGCAGCTGGTGAGCTTGAACCACTGATTTTGCGATTCAAACAGACTTTACAGTCCAGCACATTAACCCACAATGCCACACCGGACTCCAACGGAATAATGATGAATCTGCGAAAACCTTGGAGTTTTGATGGGTTAGTGCGGGTTAATGTGTTGGACTGCAAAGTCATTTGCCCTGCAAGATCAGTGATTCAGTCTTACCAGCTGCTCCTTGGAAACCCTACACAAGGTTGCTATGGGTCGGAACCAATTTGACGGCACTTAACAACAACAACAACAATGGATGAACTGGGAGGACAGTACACTGAGTGAAATTAGTCAATCACAAAAGGACATATATTGTATGAGATCACTACTGTAAAAAGTCAAAAAACGGTTTTCACAGAGAAAGAAGCATTCTTTGAGGGTTACCAGAGGTGGGAAAGGTAGGGTAAATTACTAACTAGAGGCTAGTGGTGATGGTGGTGATATTCCATCAAGATCGTTCCAACTCACAGTGGCCCTATATAGAGTTTCTGAAGCTGTAATCTTCACAAGAGCAGAAAGCCTCATCTTCCTCCCTCTAGTACTTTGTTCCCAAGCTAGAGGGTAGACACATGTACTGAGAAGTGAAAGGCAATATACAATAAATGTGAGGCCAGCACAAAATCATCAATCAAATAAAGGAAGACACTGGGAGGAGCACAGGGTTAAAGACAACAAAGGCTAATACTGTTACATACATAATCCTGCAATAACAATAATTCTGGAGTAGATTTATAGACACTCAAACTGAACAAGTATGAGAAGGTAAATGGTACTATATCCACAATGATATTTCTCCTTATGTATTTACATCCATGAATATAGTAGAGTATACAGAAGGCAAAGTTATGGAAACTTCTTATATATAACCAAACACTCACTAGGTTGGGAGATCAGGACCATGGTCTCAAGGGACATAAAGGTCCATTATGACTACATAGTCCTACTTTGGTGAGTAGCAACTAAGGTCTTAAAAGCTTGTGAGTAATCCTGAACCCCACCCAGAATCCTCTGAGGTGGGAAATCTTGACTTGAAAGGACAAGCCGACCAGCCTGGAGCGGCTAGAAGAACAGAAGATACTTCTTAAAAGAAAAACTAACAGGAAAAATAAAAAACACTAATGGCAGTCCGACTGACGACTACAAAAACAAGCAAGTTGCTCACCCAGGAGGACATCAAGGCAAATGGTCAGGTCCCCTCAGGGCAAACCCCCTTGTAAGACTAAGACTCACTGGGAATACACGCGCAGGCATGCGCTCTGACTGGTGACCACGTTGGTCACCAATAAGGGGAAGTGAGGGAAAAGCAGCAATGAAGCTGTAAGCTAAGTCTTACCACATTCAATAGACTCCTGTGAAGCCGGTGGAGACCTGGTTGGCCAGCAGTATGGCCAAGACCTGGGGACTCCTGGGCCCAGAGTCAGTGACATAGCCACAGAGGACTAGAGTGGAGAGTGAAGCATCCAGCGGATAAGAAGAGAGGGAATATGCACAAGAACATCCACACTTGCAGATAATACTCACTTGACCTGGCTTCAATGGCTGGATGATCAGAACTCTACTAGAAGAAGAAAGAGGAGGCAAAAAGAGTAATCTGATACAATTTAATGAACTTGCTCTACATCTATGGATGCAGTAGCTCAAAAAAGGGAACAAATCTTTACAGCGAGGATCATTCCCAACCCTCGGTACACAGGGTAGACAGGCATGGGCATTGGCTACCCAAAAAGGGGGGGGGGGGGAGCAACTACAAAAGCAAGAAGTGACTGGCTTACAAGCTTTCAAGAGGGAACCTAGTTCCAGAGGGTGCAGGGGAAGGTAGAATCTCCACTGAGTAGTTTCCAATCTGTCTGGGCGGGGCTGATGAAAGGAGATGGGGATAGGGCTCTTGTGGTACAACAGTGAATAATTGCTATCAGGGCTGACTGTGTGGGTTGGAAATGTAAAGGTAGATGCTTGATAGCAAAAGGATGGGAGTGGTTGACTTTGCAGTCCAGGAGAGGCGGTCCCTGGGACCATCAAGGGAGAAGAGCAGAGTGCGTGACCTTACCCAGAGAAGCAGTGACGCTAGAGATGGAGGCAGAGACGATGATGTGGAGAGATGGAGCGGCTGGGGACTCTGGACCCAGAGAGGAAGAGGGGCTGCATGCTTACGACCGAGGGGTAGGCTTCTGGGGTATACCCTTTGGTTGGTTGATGATGCATGGAAGGGATTGTAACCATGGCAATGAAACTATATACGGTAGGATGAATGTAAACTGATGTTCTCCCATGTAAACTATCACATAATTCACAATGAAAACTTTTTTAAAAGCTTGTGAGTAGCCATCTAAGGTGCAACTCTTGGTCTCTCTCGGTCTGGAGCAAAGAATGATGACAATGAAAGATGCATGGAGACAATTAGTCTAATAGCTCAACAGAGCTAATAAATCAGTAGATCTAATAAGTCAATAAGACCAGAAGAACCTAGAAGGTACCCAGGTACCACACTACCAACTGCTCTGAAAGGAGTCACAGTAGGATGTGCTGAATAGAGTGGGCGAAAATAAAGAACAGAGCTCAAAATCAGAACAAAGACCAGACTCTCCAATGAGATAGAGACTGATGGAACTCCCGATACTGTGGTTCTTAAACACCTTCAGGCCTGGAACTAAATTCACTGCAGTCACCCAATTTCGTCACAATATCCATTGACACTGAGTTAATCCCAACTGATAATGACCCTATAGGACAGACTCTAATAGCCATGTTGGGTTTCTAAAGCTGTAAATCTTTACAGCAGCAGACCGCCTATCTTTCTCCTGGCTAGGGGGTCAAACTGCTGACCTTTCAGTTAGCAGTCGAACACCTAACCCACTGCACCACCAGGGATCCTTAGCCAAATGACAGACAGGCCTATAAGGTGAACAATGACACCAAGGAGGGCCACATTTCCTAGAACAATGGTGGGGAATGTAGGGCCTATGGGTTATATAAGGCCTGCAAGATCATTTGGCCTGGCCCTGCCAAGGCAGCCATAGTTCCAGCCATCGCATTGTTGTTAAATGCCATCAAGTTGGTTCCAACTCATAGCGACCCTGTATAGGGCTTCCGAGGAGCGACTGGTGAGTTTGAACTGCCAAACTTGTGGTTCAAACTGACCTTGCGGTCCAGCACATTAACCCACAGCTTCACACCAGGACTCCATCACATTAGGGTTGAGTTAATTAAATGTTTGATCAAATATAGCAGGCTAATTTTTAAGTTGGTAATTTTGCCAGAAAAAAAAAAAAAAAGGTTCCCCACCCCTGCCTTAGAACAATCAACCATACTAGATCAAAAGGGTAGTATTTACCCAAAGATAACATTCAGTAGGCAGGAAGAGATAGAAAGAAGAAGGAATAGAAACAGAAAACACAGGGAGGAATTGGGATAAGGGATATAACACTGTGGGATTTACAATCAATAACATGAAACAAAATGTGTTTGAATTTTTGAATGGAAAACTGATTTGCTTTGCAAACCTGAACTCAATTCACAATAAATAAAGATAAAAAGAAGAAACTTTGTCTTTTTTAAAAGTCGCCTGGTTTGTGGAACTTCATTACAATGGCCCTAGGAAACTAATGCAAGTGATAAGATTAAATTAACTTTTTCAAAATCAAAGTCCTAAGACTTATCTGGCAGATACTAGAGTATCTGCCAGAAGTTTTGTGATGCTTCTGTGCTGAAGGGGTGAGACAGCGGGGCCGGCAAGCAGCCTGCTAGATGACAAAAGTTCTCCATGGTGCTGTCCCATGGATGTGTGAGGGTGATTGTGTAGACAGAAACCTGGTTTCAAATCCTGTGTGATCCTGGGTCAGGTCTGACTGAGCCTCCATCTCTCTTCACCTGTAAAATGGTTCCAGTCATCCCAGCCTTGTCAAGAAGGGGGTGAAATGTCTGGTACTTAGTTGATACTCAAATCTCCTTTTACTGTAATCACTTCCCGAGATTGTGGGCCTGGGGTAGCCTAGAGACGGGGGATCCTTGCAATATCAATACAACAGGACACGGGTAAACATGTGTCCCCTGCCACATGCTGGACACTGGGCTCAGAGTGGTGACCCTAGTGCAGATCCAGTTCTCAGAGCTCCCAGCCTGGGAGTGAAATGGCAAACAGGTTAAAACAGAGTGATAGGACTCGAGGTTGCCCGGGTCCCAGGAGAAGAGGCAGGGACTAGGAAGACATCACAGGGGGTGGCATTCTAGGGAGCTGAATATGAGTGCATGAGTACACAGCTTTGTAAGGACCAAACAGTTAAGCCTGGTGGTACATACAGTTAAGCATTCAACTACTAAGTGAAAAGATGCCATTTTGAATCCAGGCAGATGTACCTCAGAAGAAAGGCTTGGTAATCTGCTTCCAAAAGACCAGAGCCTTGAAAGCTTGATGGAGCCATTCTACTCTGCCCGCATGGGTCACCATGAGTCACAAGTGACTCCGTGGCAGCTGGAAAAGCAAGCAAGAGGAGAACCCAAACCCTCAGATAACAGGAACAATAAGAGGCCCAGGCCAGGGTAGGAGGGCCTGCAGGGGTGAGGAAGAGAAGGAGAGGAAGCTGCCAAGTTTGTATGTGGTCAGTGGAGGACCTAGAGGTCTCAGTAAGGAGTTTGGCCTTGTTCCTGAAAGTAATGGGGAGCCAAAGAAAGCTTCTAAGTAGGAGAGGGGCATAGTCAGACCTGGCATCAGGAATCTAACTGAAAACTAACAAGAACTTTGCATGTCATCTATTCTCGCCTTAGCATAAGACACCGAACTTAGAAACACAGTCCTTCATTAGGGACAAGGTCCCGGAGGGGTGTCAGTCAAAGTTCCCTCCCCCCACCACTAGGAAACTCATTCTAAAAACACTGGTCTAACAGGATTGGCTATCCATGGCTCCAGAGGCATCGGAGTCTGACTCTTGTAACTCAACTGCCTGAGAGACCCATACTCAAGACTACAGAGGTAAAGATATGTGTCCTAATCTCAACCCTGCCCATCTCTCCCTGGTGACCGCTGCAAGGGACCACAGCACTCCGAACCGCCACTTCAATGCCCATACAATGGACACAGCGCACCCTGGACATTTACTCCAATGAGTCTTCTGGGAGGTTACAGGTGGGGAAAGCGAGGCCTGAAAAGGACCAGTGACACACCCAGGCCATGCAATTGTGAGCAAAAGGGTTGAAGCAAGTCACTAAACCCTCTGCACCTCAGGTTCCCATCTGTGAAATGGGAACCTCCTGGACCGAGCTGCTTGGAGGATAGAATATAACAATATTAATAATAGCAATCAGAAAGCAATTGTTATCAAGTCTATTGTGACTCATGGCAACCCATGGGTGTCAGAGTAGAGCTGTGTGCCACAGCTTTCCATGGCTGAGTTTTCAGAAGTAGATAGCCAGGCTTTTCTTCTGAGGTGCCTCTAGGTGGGCTAGAACCTCCAACCTGCTGGTTAGGAGCCCGAGACATTAATCATTTGTACCACCCAAGTACTCCAATATTAACAAGAACAGATATTAATAGCTAACATCTATCCCACAAGTTCTGGTGTGGTTCTACAGGATAAGCACTGGACTGCATGGTTCAGTTTGAACTGCAAGGCTGGTGGATAGGATAAGCACTGGACTGCTAACTGCAAGGTCGGTGGTTCAAACCCACCAGGACATCTCACAGAAACCCTATAGAGTTTATAGGGCCAAAATTTATAACATCAATGATGAGCCATACAAAATTGTCATCTTAAAAATTCACCGGCTGTATTTGGTCAAGGAGTCCTTGTTTGGTGCTGTGGGTTGATGCACTGGACTGCAAAGTCGTTTGAACTGCAAGGTCAGCAGTTAAAGCTCACCAGCTCCTCCTTGTAAATCCTAAACACGACCACTATGACTCAGAACTGATTCAATGATACATAACAACAATATATTTGGTCAAACATTTAATTAACTCACCCCTAATGGACTGCAAAACCGTTTGAACCACAAGGTCGGCAGTTCAAGTTCACCAGCTGCTCCTCAGAAATGCTATGGGTGGGAACATACTCAGTAACAACAACCCTGGAGACCAAAAAACCAAACCTACTGCTGTCGAGTTGATTCCAACTTGTAACAACCCTATGTTATTATTGTTAAGTGCCATCGAGTCGATTCCAACCCATAGCGACACTGTACAGGGTTTCCAAGGCCGTAAATCTTTACGGGAGTAGAAAGCCTCCTCTTTCTCCCGCGGAACAGCTGGTAGTTTCAAACTGCTGACCTTGCAGTTCACAGCCCGATTCGTAACCACCACACTACCAGAGCTCCTTGGACTCCAATATAGGACTGACTAAATCTGCTCCATAAGATTTTCAAGGCTGTCAGTCTTTAGAGGATAGTATTTTCCCACCAAGTTGCTGGTGGATTTGAACCACCAACCTTTCCATTGCAGCCCAATGCTTAACCCATTATGACACCAGGGCTCCGTGGAGGGCTGCCTTTTCTGCTCACTTCTATTTCACCAAGAATGTACCACCAGTATCAATTTCCATTCAGTCGATTCCAATTCATGGGGACCCCAGAGTTGGGCAGAGTAGGACTATGCACTATAGGGCTTTCAGTGGCTTTTCTTCCAAGACACCTCTGGGGTGGACTCAAACCTCCAACCTCTTGGTTAGCAGTTAAATGTGTTAACCATTTGCACTACCCAGGGTCCCTGAAGAACCTGCCAGGGTTGGCAAATTATGACCTACCTGACCCGCTTCTTGTTTTTGTCAATAAAGTTTTATTGGAACATAGCCTCAATCCTTTGTTTACATTTTGTCTATGGCTGCTTTCCTGCTACAATGGCAGAGCTGAGTTGTTGTAACATCGTGATCGTCGTGATGTGCCCTAGAGTCTGTTCCTACTCATAGCAACCCTGTACAGGGTTTCCAAGTCTGTAAATTTTTACAGGAACAGAAAGCCTCATCTTTCTCCCGTGGAGCAGCTGGTAGTTTCGAACTGCTGACCTAAAGGTTCACAGCCCAATTCGTACCACTACGCTAACAGAGCTCCTTGCAACAGAGAACATAAAAATCTACAGAGCCTAAAATTCACGACTGACATTTCAGGAAAGGTTTGCTGTGAGCTACTACTGTGAAGTCAAATGTCCCATCAGGCACCCCCAGTAGGCGCTCAACACACGTGTCTGTGTGTGTAAACAAATACCGCTAATGTGCAAAGACTTGCTCAGGGACACCTAAGAAGCCAGAAATGTCCTCACATTCACCGTGGTCTTGATCTTCTATCTCGAGCCACAGTGAAAACGTCCCTACCTTCTCACTAAGAATTAATAAAGCACTAAAATATTGGAGCAGAGATGCTATATATGGTGGTGGTTATGTGCCGTGGAGTCGGTTCTGACTCATAGCAACCCTGCATAGAGTTTCTGAGGTTGCAACTCTTTATGGAAGCAGAAAGCCTCATCTTGCTCCCACGGAATGGCTGGTAGTTTTGAACTGCTGACCTCGAGGTTAGCAGCCCAACTCATAACCACTACGCTACCAGAGCTCCTTATTTGTTGTTGTTGTTAAGTGCCATTGAGTCAGTTCTGACCCATAGCGACCCTGTGTAGGGTTTCCGAGGAGTGACTGGTGAGCTTGAACCACTGGCCTTCAGATTCAAATGACTTTGTAGCATTAACCCACTGCGCCACACCAGGACTCCAGTGCTCCTTATGTTGTTGTTGTGAAATGCCGTTGAGTTGGTTTGACCCACAGCGACCCTGTATAGGGTTTCCAAGGAGTTGAACCGCCAACTTTGCAGTTCAAATGGCTTTGCAGTCTGGCGCATTAACCCACAGCGCCACACCAGGACTCTGGAGCTCCTTACAGGTATCCACAAATGCAGTGAAAGAGAGGGAAAGTAGGTTCTCCTGAGCACAGCCAGGGAAACAGGTGGTGGGGCCTGGAGACCTCCCAGCAGACACTCTTTTTTGGCCTGAACAGGCCAGCAGCCACTGAGCCTCTAAAGGAAAAGCTGATGGACAAAGTGGACCATTAAACCTGGGAAACAGGGAACCAGAGCCTGACCCAGGATACTCTCACGAGCTGACCTCATCTATGGACCTGTAAGCCCAATGTTAAGCTAGAAAGTGACAGAGCCAGAATTCAAACCAGGATCTCCACAGAGTTATGAGCTTGGCACCTGCCAGACTTGAACAAGGAACAGTGCTACAGTCAAATCTGGTCTGGGCTTGGAAGAGGCTGTGCGGTCACTCCCATTGACACAACAGAAACAGAATCCCCCAGCATGTCTGTCTGCAGCTCCTATTTCTCAGAGCTCCTGTAGGCCCCACCTGTGGCTTTCTGTAGGCCCCAACTTGCTCTCCTTCCCAGCCCCCAGGAAACCAAGAGCTAGCTGTGTGCCCTTGGAAACGTACTTGCCCACTCTAAGCTGTCTTCTTTCTACTTCGTTAAGGCACAAATTCCAGCTACCAAGACTAGGACCCCATGACCTGAAGGGCCCACCTAATTATCCTATGACTGAAGGATGCTCACCACCCCTAATTATCCTATGACTGAAGGATCTGCTCCTCATCTCAACCCCTAGGAGAGGGGACCCGGCGACCAAGCTCAGCTCAGCTCAACTCTCAGTGCTCACATTGGGCCTGCAGTGTCCCAAGACATTCACCTGGGAAGGCAGGGTGTAGGCAGACAAGCAGGGGCATAGGAGTTGGGGGGCGCTAAGTGACTAAGTCGACCCCGGCCTCACCTTCTGTCAAATTCTCCCTGAACACAATACATTTTGCAACGCCCACACGCCAGCTCTCAGGAGGATTTTCCGGATTTGGGCTGCCTCTCTGGCATAGAGAAGTGGGATTAAGCCCCAGCACCTGTCCTGGGCAAAGGACACAGTGTCTTGTCCTTGTGGACTCCTGAGGACAGTAAAAGAGGGCACTGGAAAACTGGGTTGGTGGGTGCTCCACATTGGGGAAACTGAGTCAACAAGGGGCAAGGCAAGTCAAATGACAGAACAGGGACCAGATACAAGGATTCTGGCTTGCCTATTCAAGAAAGCTCTCGGTCCCCTCCTCATTTAGAAGTTCACAATACGCCACCACCAAGAAGTGGCGACCTCATTCCTGCCAGCTGTTCCTCTTCCTGGACCACTGTTCGCCCTTTTCACTTTACCTAGCTAACTCTCCATCTTTTTTGTTTCTTTCTACTCTGGCAAACAAATTTTTATTTTCAGGAGACCCAAAGTTCACATTCAGGCTGCCGGCTCTAGAAGGGGTTCTGCCTCTGTTAGCTCCAGGGGAAGGTTCTTGATTCTCTTCTGTTTCTATGTTCCTTGGAGAGCCCATGTGGCAAGGCATCTATTTTCCTCCATCTCTCCTTGCCTAGCTGACTCTTAAAATCCTCCTCCATCAGGGAGGGCTCTGGTGCTAACCCTGCTCTCTGCTATGGCCTCAAGAATGTGAGTTCCAGAAAGCTGGGGGCTTCTCCCCCACCCCCGTTCACTACCGTGGCCCAGGTGCCTGCACATAGAAGGCCCTCAACCACTACATGCTGACTGCATGAATTCCTTGAGGCAGGTACCAACCCCCAACCCAAAACCAAACCCACTGCCAATGATTCAATTCCAACTCACAGTGACCCTATAGGACAACAGAAGTGCTCCTTAGGGTTAACAAGACTAAATCTTTATGGGAGCAGACTGCCTCAGGTTTCTCCTGCAGAGCGGCTGTTAGGTTTGAACCACTGACTTTACAATCAACCCACTGCACCATCAGAACCCTTACAAATCCCAAAGGACCCCAAGAGATACATGAGCAATAACCTTGAAGGGTTTCCTAGTGGCACCCTTTACCACACCCCAAAGCCCCCCACAGTGAATTCCATCCACTCACTCACCCCAGGACCCCAAAACCCAGCCATCAAGCACCCTTCCAAGTTCAGAGGTAGAGTTCTCTCTGTTCATTTTCATTCCTGTCAAGATGCAAAGAAACCCCAAAATGCAGGTGCCTTTCCTGGAAGCCATGTCAGAGGGGAAACGGCTTGGCATGAACTAGCTCAGTCGCCAGCCTCTTACTGGCGACAAACATCTGCCATTTCTTCCCGCCCAGGAATGACAACACAGGAGGATCTTTCTCCAACCTAATCTCCCATCCAGCAACCGACCTCAGATCCTGGGCCCACTGGAATGCTCGACAGTGATGTAAGTTAGTGCCAGGCACGGGATTGGGTTGAACTGCCCTCCATCGCTTCAATACCATCTCCCTTTCAAATTTGCTTCCAAAGAAGAGAACCATATGCTGTTGTTGTGATTAGGTGCCGTCGAGGCAGTTCCAACTCATGGGGACCTTCTGCACAACAGAGGAAAATAATGCCCGGTCCTACACCATCCTCGAAAGAGCTCTGGTAGCGTAGTGGTTACGAATCGGGCTGCGAAACTTAAGGTCAGCGGTTCAAAACTACCAGTCGCTCCGCGGGAGAAAGATGTGGCTTTCTACTCCCGTAAGGATTTACACCCTCGGAAACCCTGTACAGGGTCACTATGGGTCGGAACTGACTTGAAGGCACTTAACAACAACAACACCATCCTCAGAATGGTTGTGATTCTTGAGCCCATTGCTGCTGCCACCGTGCCAGTCCATTTTGTTGGGGGTCTTCCTCTTTTTCACTGACCCTCCAACTTTACCAAGCATGTCCTTCTCCAGGAACTGGTCCCTCCTGATAATATGTGTGAAATATGAGTGATCAAGTCTCACCATGCAGGCTTCTAAGAGCATTCTGTCTACTTCCAACTCAGATTCGCTTGTTCTTCTGTTAGTCCATGGTACTTTGAATATTCTTCTCCAACAATGCATCTCAAATGCATCAATTCTTCTATTGTCTTCCTTATTCAATGTCCAACTTACACATGCATATGAGGCAACTGAAAATACCACGGCTTGGGTCATGTGAACCTTTGTACTCAAACTGAGATCTTTGCTCTTTAACACTTTAAAGAGGTCTTGTGCAGCAGATTTGCTCAATGCAATATGTCGTTTATTTCTTGACAGCTGCTTTCATGAGTGCTGATAGTGGATCTAAGCAAAATGAAGTCCTTGACAACTTCAATCTTTTCTTCATTTATCATGATGCTATTTATTGGTCCAGTGGTAAGGATTTTTGTTTTCTTTACATTGAGGTACAACCCGTATGGAAGGTTGTGGTCTGTGATCTTCATCAGTTAGTATTTTAAGTCTACTTCACTTTCAGCAAGCAAGGTTGTATCATCTGCATGTCGCAGGTTGTTAATGATGGCACATTCTTCTTTATATATCCAGCTTTTCGGATTATTAGCTCACAAGACCTTTTTAAAGTATTGAAGAGCAAAGATATCAGCTTGAGGACAAAGGTGCGCCTGACCCAAGCCATAGTGTTTTCAGTAACCTCATATAAATGTGAAAGCTGCACAGTGAAAAAGGAAGACCGTAGAAGAATTGATGCTTTTGAGTTATGGTGTTGGAGGAGAATATTGAAAGTGCCATGTGCTGCCAAAAGAACCAACAGATGTGTGCTCCTTGGAGGCCAGGATGGCCAAACTTCATCTCTTATACTTCAGACATATTGTCAGAAGGGACCAGTCATTGGAGAAGGATATCATGTTTGGTAAGGTGGAGGGTCAGAGAAAAAGAGGAAGACCCCCAGCGAGATAGATTGGCAAAGTGGCAGCGTCAACGGGCTCAAGTGTAGCAATAATTGTGAGGTTGGCCCTGTACCAGGCAGTATTTCGTTCTGTTGTACATAGGGTCGCTATGAGTCGACTCTATGGCACCTAACAACAACAACAACAACAACATAAAGATTAAGTAAGTATGGTGAAAGATATAACCCTGGTGCTCATCTTCCCTGAACCATGTGAGGGGGATTCAAAAAGGCTCATAAAAAAATGGAAAGTAAAGATGACAAAATTTCCCCACAAATTTTGGAAGCTCCCTCGCACTTCGGATTCCATGCTGAACGTTTCAAGCATGCATTACTGTACAGAGTCATACCTTCAGGGATAGGCACTGTGATTGTCTTTCAAAGGGCAAAAGGACAATAGTGGTCCATGAAGAGAACAGAATTACCACCCTTCGTGGGGGAGTACTGTGAACTTCTGAATGAGAAGGGGAGGGGGAACAAGTGCTGTCCTGGGCAGACAGGCCAGAATCCTTGCTTTGGGTCCAGTACTATTCCTGACTTGCCCCACTTTGACCTTCATTCAGAGTTAGGGTGGCTTACCCGACGTCACTCAGCCAGAGATCGGCAGAGGCAGGTGAGGTCAAGGCAGCTTCCAGAGGCCCCTCTGCTTTGCCCCCACACCAGGAGGAGAAGGAGGGAGATCCGAGGCGAGAAAGGGAGAGAGGAGAAGGGAAGGAAAGAACAAACGAACCCCTGCCCTCCCTCCCAGCCACCCACCCAACATCTGCAGACACCTGCCCGTTTTCCAGGGTACAGCAGTGTGATGGGGTCCCCTTGCATGTATGCCATCTTCTTGGGCAGGGTCTGATGCAGACCAGGCCTCACTCACTCCTGGGCAAGAATACCCCAGGGAGGTGTTCTGTGCAGGAAGGAATGGCGTCCATCCTTCTGTGAGGAGTTCACCCAATAGCACGTGCTCACACTATAGCCCACCCAGCAGTCAGAACTTGTAGTTCATCAACTCGATGATCTTGGGGCCTGCCCCAGCTCAGAAGCGGTCTGGGACAGTCTGTAACTGCATGTGGTTTTTGAAATCTAAATGAAGTAAAATAGGAAAACCTGTGTTGAACAGCTGCATGTAACTACTGGGAACCATATTGAACAGCACCAGTATGGGATGCATCCACTTCCACAGAAAGTCCTGTAGGGAAGTTCAAGTCTAGTTTTGGGAGCCCTGGGGATGCAGTGCTTACAATGCTTAGCTGCTAACTGAAGAGAAAGCCGTTCTAACCCACTGACCATTCTGTGGAGAGAAAGATGAAGCCTGGACGTCCTATTGGGCAGTGCTCTGCTCTGGCCTATAAGGTGACTATGAGTCAGAATGAAACCAAAGGCAGTGGGTTTTCGAGTCTAGTTTTAAAACCTACTAAGTTTCTCTCAGTCAGTGTCAGCCAGCCACCCTAACTCGTTTTCTTACAAAAGGCAAACCAGAAGTTTCTATAGATTGAGGTGAAATTTGGGCTGGAAGAATGACAGGGTCATCTTGTCCAGATTTATCAACTACCTGGGACTCCCACTAAAATATCATTCTTCATGAAGCTAAGACAGACATTGCTAATCAACCACAGCAAGCCCTCCTCAGAACCCAGACACCGCCTCAGAGTCTTTTTCAGCACAATGCTCCAGGCTGAACTAATCAATCTAGATTAGCATTTGACACAGACCCTGCAAGTCTGACCTCATCCAATCAGAGAGCAAGAAAGTGAAACTGAATCAAGCAGAATGACTTGGTCTAGGTTGAGTGGTGGATGAAGGCAAGGTTAGCATCAAAAGTTGGGTCTCCCACCTCCTGTCCATCACGCCTCACCCCATTAAATCTCTGGATGATGGGAGTTCAGAATCCTAAGAAAAGAGCCCAGGAAACACGATGAAGATAAGATACAATAGTAACAACTATTCCCATTGATGGATCACTTCCTCTGGGCTTCTTACTGGTACCTTCCTTTACTCTCAGGGCAACGCTCAATGTACGCATCATTATCCCCATTTTCTAGATAGTAAGTAAAGGGAGATTAGTCAAGCCCATGGTCCCTAAGTGGTGATCATAATCAGATATGGACAACAGAGCATCCAAACTGTTCAGCATGAACCACACCCAGTTCAATTTGATCCTCATTCACCCTGACTGTCTCATTTTACAAAAGCATCCTTCTCATATCCCCCTCCTGCCACGACAGGAGATAGATCCCACAGTCAAAATGGAGGATGAGGAGAGAGTCTATATACCTCACATCCAGCCCGTTCTAGGAATTACAGACCCTAGTACACAGATCAGGGTTTGCAGGGGGGCTATCTTCAAGTAGAGAAACTAAAGCTTGGGGAAGGAAAACTCTGGCTCCCTGGCCTATGTGCTTCTCAACATAGAAGTTGCCAGAGGGCCGTCCCAGACAGGACCCTGGGCCAGGCTGAGATCCCTTCGGGCCCAGATCCTACCTCTGCCTCTTGTCTTTCTTTTCCCAGCAGGGTGTGACCTGGGTCTTTTCTCTCTCTTGGCCTTGATCTCTACAGGGAATACTAGGTCCTGCCTTGGTAAAAACTTGTGAAAGTCCTGTGGATCAACAGTGACACACACACAAAAAAAATTCACAATGCAAACCTGTTTCTAGCTTCATTATCATCATCTTACCACCGCTGCCCAGTCGGTCCTGACTCAGAGCAATCCTATAGGACAGAGAACTGCCTTCATCCAGTTTCTGAGGTTGTCAATCTTTACGTCTTTATGAAAACAGACTGCTACCGCTTTCTCCTGCAGAGTGGCTAGTGGGTTCAAACTACCAACCTTTTACTTAGCAGTCCAACACGAAATCCACTGCAACCATCAGGGTGCCTTCATTTCTAGCTTTTTTTTTTTTTTTTCCTTAAATGTTTTATTGTGAATTATGTGATAGTTTACATGGGAGAACATTAGTTTTACATTCATTCTATCGTATATCGTCTCATTGCCATGGTTACAATCCCCTCCATGCAATCCTTCCCCCGTGCCCCCCAGGTCTTCAGCACACAGTCGCTCTCCCTCTCTGGATCTGAAGTCTCCAGCTGCTCCATCACTCCACATCATCATCTCTTCTAGATTATTCTTAAATAAACCCCAAAACGGTAGAGTCGTTTGGGTATAACACTTGTTAGTATTTTTTGAGCAGCTTCTCTGTTTCGGGCACGATGTTAAATACTTTCTATGTGTTAACGCAGGGGTCGGCAAACTATATTTCTTCAAGCACGTCTAGCCTACCAGGTATATTTTTTAACCCATGAGCAAAGAATCTATCTTTATGTTGTGAAATGGTGGGGGGGGGGTGTCAAAAGAAATATATAATTCATGTGAATCGATAATGACACGAAATCCAAAAACTTCACTGTGCACAAATAAAGTTTTATGAGAACAGAGCCACATATGGTCTATAGCCTCTTTTCCCCTACAAGGGCAGAGCTGGGGCATTGTGACAAAGAAAGTGTGGTCTTGCACGTCAAAAACGTACCATCTGACCATTGCTGGGCAGACCTGCCAATCCTGCAATAGCATTTTTTTTTTTTTGTACTTTCTGTGAATTGGATGAAGGTTTACAAAGCAAGTCAGCTTCCGGTTCAATCATTCAGACACATTTTGTTTTGTCTCATTGGTTGTCATCCCCACAATGTAAAATCACTTATTCTACCTCCTCCCTGAGTTTCCTGTTTCCATTTCTTCTTTCCTAACCCCTTCCTTGGAGCAATGCTACAGCAATGAATCGTCAAAATTACACCCATTCTACATATGAGGAAAACTGAGGCTCAGAAAGGAGAGATGCCTTGCCCAAGGTCCCACCACTGGGAAAGAGAGTGGTAAGGAGTGGAACTCTGGCAGGAAAAAAGCTAAACACTGTACTCCATTTCTGGAGGTGGACTATTGGGATCTACCTGAGGGTCTATGGAAAAAGAAATGGATCAGGTCATTGCCTGGGACTACCAAGTTCAGTCCTACTTGTTGAAGCACCTCAGATACATGAGGAGAAAATGGGTCGTGGGTATCCCCTTCCTGCCCTGGACATCACGGTGACAGCTTTAAATTCTGGTGACGGGATAGTCACAGACAGTGCACCCCTGGCAGCCAACACACCCAGCACCCAGCCCAGCGGGTGTCAACTCCACCCGCCTCACCCCAGCACTTTGCCGCCTCTCGGTAAAGAAATTGCCCGAGACTAATTGCAAGTAGTACTTAATTTTATCAGGGATAATTACATGAAATTAATTCGGCTTCTACCTGGAAGCACTTTGTTACCATTCGCCTTTGAAAATTGAGGAACAAAGGTACAAGTGGGGAGGGGGTGGGGGCAAGAGAGAGGGCCACCAGGCTTGAACGGAAGGGGCAGCAGCAGTTACTATGTAATCAAGTAACAGTAATCTTGGCTCATACTTAAATGAGTACGCCTGTGCTAACGGTATGATGTCATTGAGCCTCAGAAACTCCAGGATTGGCACTTCCCCCCACCCCCACCCCATCCCGATTTTCAGAAGAGAACCACAAGGTTGGCGGTTCAAACTCACCAGCCACTCCTCAGAAACCCTACACAGGGTCACTATGAGTCAGGATCAACTTAACAACGACAACCTATGAGTCCCAGAGGATCAAGGGCAGATGGCTGGAGCCTCAGCGAGCATGGTGTGGCCAGACTCGGCCTTCCTAACTTCAAGATCTTAGACAAACCAGATCATCTCTCAGTTTCCTCACCTGCCACATGGAAATTAACAGCAGGAAACAAGGAATACTAGGAAACACACTTAGAAGGGCGTCTTGCAAATTTGAGCAATGCTAGTAGCATTATTGCAATTATAATTGCTATCATTATTTGCAGGCCAGGGTAGGGGGATTTAGAGAAGAACGTGGTGAAGGCCTTTTTCAGCTTCCCCTAAGGAGACCCCACACACAGAACCTCGGAGCCAAGATGCACAAATGGAAAGCTCAGGCTGCCCCTCCCCCAGCTCCAGCCCCCATTGGGCCCCCCAGGAGCCCCATTTGGGGGCACAGGCTCCCCCAGAGAAACAAGAAGAAAAGGGGGCCCCTCTCCACAGCTGTTGCTGTGGCCAGCCTCTCCAGGGCCGGAGGGGGGTCCCAGGCGCCTTGAAAGGCGGCCGGGCGCCGGGGGTTCATTCAGCTGCTTTCGGGTGGCTCCAATGAGTTCATTTTACCGTGGCAGAATATTAAACAGCTTCTGGGGGAAACAGATGCTGGACTTGGTGTTCAGCGTAAGGGAGGAAGGCAAGCCTTGGCCAGCAGGCGAAGGAAGACTTCCAATTCCGCTTTAGGCCACTCTGAAGCCCTTTCCAAGGCCGGACTTGGTAGTGATGGATGGCCTCAATTTGTGGAGTCTCCACAGTCCCCTCCTCCCCTAGGGAGGTAGGAGGTTCTACTACACCCATTCTATATATGAGGAAACTGAGACACACAGTCGTGGGCCACACAAAAGAGGGAATTAGATGCAAACCCAGGTTCTGTTTGCCTTTCTATCTACTCACTGTACTCTCTCTCACAACCCCCACGGTGCCCTCTTGGGGTCAGACACTGGACAAACAGATACCGGACAGACCTGGAACTGCTCAAATGTCCTGGACTCCACCAAGAAAAAAATCTCTTTTTCTGTTAGTCTAACAATAATATCTGATGTCTGAATGGCTTTTCTTGAAGGCTACAATACATGCGGTTCCTCAGAACCTCAACACAAGTTCAGTGGTTCAAGCTCATCAGCTGCTCTTTGGAAACTCTATACAGGGTCGCTATGGGTCAGAACCGACTTGACAGAACTTAACAACAACAAAACATATTAGTTCCTCAGAACCTCAACACAGCTCTAGAGGGCAGGCAGGGGCCCCATTCCACAGATGGGAAAATTGAGGTATGGCCGGGCAAGATGGAGACCCAAAGCCAACTCTCCATTAAGAGTACTGAAAGCCATACAAAGCTACACACACACACACACAGGGTTACAGAGTCAGGTCAGAGGTCACCCCCAAATTGGGGCCAGTCTGGCTGTAATCTTGAAGGAAGCAGATTACTAGATCATTTCTCCCTCAGGGCCACTGGGTGGATTTGGACCACCAACCTCTTGGTTAGCAATCTAACACTTAACCATTGTACCTCAAAGGCTTCTCTGAATTCGGAAGAAAAAGTAATCTAAACAACTATGGCAACCAGAGGTGGTGATGGTACAACGCTGACGTCTACAGACAAATCACCACTCTTAAAATGTTTATCAACAGACCTAACTCCCAAAGCCCCATGAGGGAGATAAAGCCACCATCTTCATTGGCAGAAAGAACATGAAGGTTCAGAGATACTAAGATGCATGACAGTTCCGCAGGCAGGGACTGGCCTGAGACCATGTTGCCCCGATCACGTGTACACTCTCCTGAGTCCATTTCACAGACCATGTAGCCTTAAGAGACTCCACATAACAGAAGCCAGGTGTGTGTGTGTTTTTTAAGACCTGCTCCCATGCCGAGAATGGACTGGCCCAGTGGTGAGGAAGAATCAGGGGCAGATCTGGCTTCCCCCACTGCTGGCAGTGACTGCAGGCAGGTGCCTTCCCTTCTCTATATCTCAGTCTCCACATCTGTAAAATGGGACAATCGCAGGAGCAGCTTCATGGTGGTGTGAAGCTGTGGTGGGTGAGGCTCACTCTCAACTCTGAAATATAGCCATTGTGAGTCCAAATCCAGACATGAATCACTATCCCTCCCCATACTAGATTTTGGGAGGCTCTGGTATTCAAGAACGTAGAATTTCCTAGAGCATGGAAAACTGAGAGAGACTCAGCAAGTGGCCAAGCCTCTCTGGGCCTCAGTTTCCCATATGTTGTTGTTGTTGTTGTTGTTGTTGTTGTTGTTGTTGTTGTTAGGTGCCATCGAGTCGGTACCAACTCAAAGTGACCCTATGAACAACAGAAGAAAATACTGCCCAGCCCTGGACCAACCTCACAATTGTTGCCATGCTTGAGCTCATTGATGCTACCACTATGCCAATCCATCTCGCTGGGGGGCTTCCTCTTTTTCTCTGACCCTCCACTTTACCAAGGATAATGTCCTTCTCCAGCGACTGGTCCCTCCTGACAATATGTCTGAAGCATGAGAGACCAAGTTTGGCCATCCTGGCTTCCAAGGAGCACTCTGGCTGCACTTCTCCCAACACAGATCTGTTTGTGTTTTCGGCAGCCCATGGCACTTTCAATATTCTCCTCCAACACCATAACTCAAAAGCATCAATTCTTCTGTGGTCTTCACCATATGGAAAGTGGCCCACTTCCTGGGATGTTGATAGGGAAAGCAAGAAACCGTGGTAGGGCTTGGCCCACAGAATCCCTTCAAGGAGAGGTGTCTTAGCCTAGAACCCAGCACATGGTAGGTGCTTAATACTAGTATATACTTCTGGGATCAAAAGTCTAGCACAACAAGGTGGTTTTCAGGCCTCTAAACCCCAAAGAAGAGTTCTGGTGTGGCGCTGCAGGTTAATACGCTGGACTGCAAAGTTGTTTGAACTGCAAGCTTGGTGGTTCAAGCTCACCAGTCACTCCTCGAAAACCCTATACAGGGTAGCTAAGGGTCAGAACCTACTTGACAGCACTTAAGAACAACAAATCCCAAAGAATGAGTCCCTGGGGCCAGAGTCTCTCTACTCTGGTGACATGAGTGGAGAGAGAGTGTCTAGACAGGGACTGGACTCCAAAGGGTTAAGCTCAGCTCTCAGCTCTGAGCTCATTCTTAGAATGGCAAGGACTGAAGCCCAGGCTGCCCCCCTGCCCCCTGCAGCCTGCAGCCTGACCCCTGACATTTCCACTCCCGGCAGCACTTGCCTTGAAAAAAGGGAAGGAAAAAAAAAATTAACCATCTACACAGCACAAACAGGTTGGGGAGGAGAAGGGAAGGGCAGTAAAGGAGGGGGCTGGGGGGCTGTAGACCACAAAAAAAAAAAAAAATTACAGTGAAAAAACAAAAACAAAAGAGACCTATAAAGTTCAGCAGACAGTGGGGTAAGAGGAGAATGAAAAGGTTGGCGGGCAAGTTCTTGGGAATCACTGGGCACCACTAAATTTTCTGATTAATTAACCCTGCAAGGGGCCTCTCCTCCCAGCCCTTCCTGGGGGAGGTTCTGGCTGAAAGAGCCTCGTTTACAGAGCGGGCGGCTTTCTCTGGGGGGATTCACTCAGAGGTCCCCAGGGAAGCTCAATCCCGACTGGAGGACGCGCGCTATAGTTAAAGCCAAGGATGATAAGGGACTTATCAAATGAGATTTACACAGGGAAGCCCTAATTAAGAGGTTAGTCTCCAGTTTAATTGCCTTCAAACCTAGGCGGGCAGACCCAGGCAGATGGATTTTCAGTCTGACCTCATTAAAAAATAATAATAATCAACTAGAATACCGAGTAAAATACAAAATCCACCATGAGGCTAGTAAAAGGAGTGGCTGGTTCTGAAAGGTCCGGACCTGGCCTGACCCAGGACTCTGCTAACCATCTACCCCAAAGTGTGCTCTTGCACCTCAATGCCTGCAATTCTTCCCTCACCCTCTCTTCTCTCTAGAGTTTGGTGGTCTGGACTCGCCTCTCCTGCAGGCTGCTCTCCCCATCCCCTGCTCCCCTTGAAGCTGGCATGCAGGAATATAAATTGGAAGCATGCGTGGCCCTCCCTGAGGCGGACGGACGCCACATACCAGACAAAACGGCTGCAGGCTTGGTCATCTGGGGTTAAGAATGGTTTTTGTTTTTTTGGCAGGGTATGTGGAGGAGCCCAAAGGAACTCAGCCGGGATGATTGTGCCAGGAATGAAAGCAAAAGAAGGGAGAGAGGAGGGGGAGAGGGGAGCCCGAGCAAACACCTGGGGAACCACAGCTGGAGATATTTTTCCATCCCCCAGGGACTGGTGTGCAAAAAAAAAAAAAAAAAAGTTTGTGCACAAGTCCTTAAAACAAATACACCACCCTGCAGATAGAAATGTGCCCCCTCCACACCTTCCTCAGCACCCACCCCTACATTTGCTGGATTAAACTGTAAATTAATGCTCAAGGTAGAGAAGCTAAAGAAATTTCTTTTAAAGGGGAAATCTTGAAGAAACCTCCAGCCACTGAAGCTTGCTCCACAGGTCATAGATTTGGGGAGAAGTAGAAACAAGAAGAAAAGTCCTACAGGGGACTTCTTTCTTCCCAACTCAGTGACCCAGGCCAATGGCAGAGCAGCCGGTGAAGGAAGCAACTGGGGCTTCCTAAGCAGCTGGCACTCTTGGGTTTTTTTGTTTTGTTTTGTTTTTATTGTTGCTGTTTAATTGTGATATAGGTATAAGAGGGGGCTTCCGAAAGTTCCTATAAAATGCAATTAAACTATAATGGAATTTTTCCACATACTCTTTGTGTAGGTAGCAAATCACTGACCTTGTTAACCTTCTTCAAGTGCACAGCTCAGCGATATGAGTTAGCTTCATCCTATCATTCAACCATCATCATCATCCATTTCCAAACCTTCCCATCACCCTTCACGGAAGCTCCGTGTCCCCTCCCTCCCATCCACGCCTGATAGCCACAAATCAACTTGGGTCTTTGGATACTCCAGACACTGTGTGGAGGGCTCCACAATGTTTGTCTCATAGCGGATACAGTGTGGAGGGTAGTTGGTGTGACTAATATTCTTTTAAATACTATTAGCATTGTTGTCATTATTTTCAGAAAAGCTTCCTGACATTAGCAGGGAACTGAGTTTCCAACCCAACACAGACAGAGTCTAAGAGAGGGTGTACATAGCCAGGGGATTTTAAACACTAGAGGGTTCGGGAAAAATCCACTGTCTTTATCTCAGTTTCGCTGGCTTGCATTCCAAATTCTCTCACCGTCTGGGGATCTCTTCCAGCCCCACCAGCAACTATGTCTACCCTCCATGGCACCCAAGACCACCCTCCAAAACTCAGCAGGGCTGACCGCCGAGGGCTGTACAATCCCATGAGTGGTACCCACTACCCCGCTTTCTGCAATATGTCGTCTTTTCCTTTGCAGGTTCCTGATTCCTCCTGCCCATGAGGTGGCGTCTGGGATATAACACCCATGGGTAACCACAAGATCAGTTCAAGCCCACCAACCACTCCAAGGGAGAAAGACAAGTCTGCCTGTAAATACTTTGTTGTTGCTATTAAGTGCCATCAAGTCCGTTGCGACTCATAGTGTGACCCTGTGGCTGGTGGGTTTGAACTGCTAACCTGGTGGTTCGCAGTCCAGTGCTGATCCTATAGCAACACACCAGGAGTCCAGATTGTAAAGACTTGTTGTTGTTAAGTGTCACTGAGTTGGTTCCAACTCATAGCGAGCCTGTATAAGGTTTCCAAGGAACATCTGGTGAGTTTGAACCACTGATCTTGTGGTCCAAACGACTTTGTGGTCTAGTGTTTTATCCCAAAGAACAGAGCCTCAGAAGCTATGGAGCCTTTCTACTCTGTCCTATGTTGTTGTTCTTAAGTGCCTTTGAGCTGTTTCCAACTCATAGAAACCCCATATAGGCTTTCCAAGGAGTGGCTGGTGAGCTTCGGCTTCAACCTTTTGGTTCAAACCGACCTTGCGGTCCAGCGCATTAATGTTGTTGTTGTTAGGTGCCACCGAGTCAGTACCAACTCATAGTGACCCTATGCACAACAGAATGAAACACTGCCCGGTCCTGGGCCAACCTCACAATTGTTGCCATGCTTGAGTCCATCGATGCTGCCACTTAGCCAATCCATCTCGCTGGGGGTCTTCCTCTTTTTCTCTGACCATCCACCTTATCAAACTTCTCCAGAGACTGGTTCCCCCTGACAATATGTCCGAAGTATGAGAGATGAAGTTTGGCCATCCTGGCCTCTAAGGAGCACTCTGGCTGCACTTCTTCCAAAACAGATCTATTGGTTCTTTTGTCAGTCCATGGCACTTTCAGTATTCTCCTCCAATACCACAACTCAAAAGCATCAATTCTTCACCAGTCTCCCTTATTCTCTGTCCAGCTTTCGCATGCATATGAGGTTATTGAAAATACCATGGCTTGGGTCAGGCGCACCTTAGTCCTCAAACTGACATCTTTGTACATAAGAGTCCCTATAAATCAGAATCAATTCAATGGCAGTGGGTTTGGTTTACAATTTTGGGTGACACCGTGCTTAAGTCTGTCTTACAGGGTCACTAGGAGTTGGAAATGACTTGATGGAATGGGTCTGGGTGTTTGGTGATAAAGCAGATGTGAGCCAAGTGCTTTTCATTATTCCCCTTAAACCTCCAATCCCAAAACAACAGATGGGGAAACTATGGCCTACAGTGGTGGAAAGATCTGTTCACCAGATCTGTGCAGCCCCAACTTTGTGAGTGAACCTTCTCTTGCAGGCCACTGTGGTCAGGTGAGGCCTGGGGTCTACAAGAAGCCTCAGATGCCCCCGTGGCTGCATCTCAGGCCACTTCACTGGCAAGAAGGGACCTGCGTAATGGAGAGAACTCGTTTTGGAGATGGAAAAAGAACTGAAACCAAGAATTCCAATGTGGAGGACCCCTCCCTAATTACCCTGCAGAGATGGGACCCAAGGTCCTTGACTTGGAACCAGCTCCCACCCCTGCCCCTCTGGAGGAAACCCATCTCCTCTTCAAGGGCTCAAGGGCCAGAGGTGGCCATCTGTAGGCAGGACACTGGCCCACCACACCCAAGCCCTGGGACCAGGAAAGGGATGTGCCCTGAAACTGACAAAGCCTCTTCCTGCATCCCTCAGTGTGTAATTGCCAGGCACCTACTGGGCACAGGAGCCAGTGCCAGGTGCTGGGTCAGCTGTCCATTGTCCTCATTCTGATCTCCACTCATGAGTTGCAGCCACCCACCCAGGTTTTCTCTCCCAACTCTGGTCAATTTCCTATCCTCCGTATCTCTATGTTTATTGGTTAATTTCCTCCCATCACTAGTAAAGTGTCAGCCACACAAAAGATGCTGGGTATGTGGAGAGATGCCTCCCTGCTCACAGGAGTCCTAGGAGATAGCAGAATCATCCCATTGAACAGACAAGCAGACCAAGGCTCAGATGAATGGTAATGGATGCGATTCCCAAAGTCAGCCCACCTGCCTCTCCTCCTCTACAGCTTCCTGGCCCCCATGCCCAGGGCTCTGACCACTGCCCCTTCACCTATAGGGAACAGCCAATAGACCTAAACAGCTAAATGCTGGGAGGGATGAGGCTGTGAGTCAGTTTTTATCTTGGGCATCTTGTGAGTGGAAACTGCAGTTTCCTGCCTCAGGACCCTTAGTCATTTAGGACACAGGCTCCCAAATCAGACAGACCTGGATATGAGTCCACTGTGCCCCTGTCCAGCTGGGGCAGGTCACTGTGCCTCTCTGAGGCTGTTTCCTCAGCTGTAAAATGGGGCTTGGCATGGTTGGCGCTCAGAAAATGCAAAGTGTTGTGATTCCTTTGCACCTCAGAGAGCCGTGGAGAAAAGCTTAAGAAAATCTTCTAGAAGGGTGGACACCAGCAGGGGTCACTCAGAGGACCAGTCCTCTGTTCCTCCTCTGGCCAACCCTGACTGGGCTTGTGCCTTCCTGTTGGGGTGACCTCTATCAGGCCTGGAGAACAATGCCTGGGAAAAGGAGGAAGGGGAGTCTCCCTGGACCAGGACATAAATCGTGGCCTGCCCAGCTCAGGGAGATGATGAATACCCTCTCAGACTCTCCTCCTGACCACATGTGGCAAGCTGAGCCTTGCCATGGGGTTGAGCGCCCTGTCCTAGGAAAGGAGAACCAAACTATCAGAGAGGGTTTACTTCCTTGGAAGGGGCCAGAACTCAGGGAGAGGGGGAGTAGGGAAATAGACATTCTCTCACATACTGTGGACTCAAATTCAACTACCATTAATTGTACATCTAGTATATGCCATCCAACCTTATCCCTGTGAAGCTCAACACCGTCCCCAGGCTCCCTGTTACTCTTAGAATAAAACCCAAACCCCTGACAAGCCCTATATGGCTGGGCTCCTGACCACCTTAGCGGTGTATCCCACCACACTGGTCCCCTCCTGCTCCTCTTCTCAGAGCCCTTGCATCTACTATTCTCTCTACCTGAAACATCCTTCTTGCAGATCTTGACACAGCTGACTCCAGAGGTGTGTTTGAGCTGGTTCTCCTCACAACTGACTGTTCGGGAATTTTGCAAGTCAGGCTGACAGCTGACATCAGGTTGTTGTTGTTAATTGTCATTGAGTCGGTTCTGACTCAGAGCGACCCTGTATAGAGTTTCCGAGGAGCGGCTGGTGTGTTTGAACAGCTGACCTTGCAGCTCAAAGAGACCTTGTGGCTCAGTGATTGTCCTTCACTGCCACACCAGGACTCTGCAGCGGGTTGGTAACTTGAAATTGACAGCTCTGGGAGTATTTACACCATGGAAATTGGCAAACACTACAAATCAGGGCTAGGGCTCCAGAGATAGTTACTCATCAGTTATTAGCACAGCATTGGCCGCCTCCTGCTCCTCACCCTTGTCTCACCCTAACCCTCTGCATGCTCTAGAAACCCAAACACAAGTCCACTTCCTGCTAACGCTCTGCCCAGCCCTGCTCACTTGTGACAGTCTTCTGATTTGTTGCTTGTCTTCTGTCTTAAAATAAGAACTACATGACGGCAGGGGGGTTTGTCTGTCTGGTTCCCCATGGGATTCCAGAACCTGGAGCGGTGCTGCCAAGAGGTAAGTGCCTGATAGATGTTTACTGAATGAGTAAATGTGCAGATGCTTTTAATTTAAATTTGGCTAGCATTTTTTGAAGATTATCTTGCACCTAACCTAAGTCCTTTCCCAAACACTTCAGAATTTCTCAGCTTGGTAGTATTGACATCTGCGGCCTGTGGATCCTTTGTGATGGGGGCTGTCCTGTGCACTGCAAGATTCTTCGTGGTGAGGACCATTCTATATGAATGGTAGGGTGTTGAGTAACATCACCGGCCTTTACCCACTAGATGCATGCAAGTAGCAGCCCCTCCCCAAATTGTGACAACCAAAAAATATCTTCCAAACCTACTGCTGTCAAGTCAATTACAGAACTGCCCCCATAGGGTTTCCAAGTCTATAAATCTCTATGGAAGCAGATGCAGACTGTCTCATCTTTCTCCTGCAGAGTGGCTGATAGATTTGAACCACTGACCTTTCAGTTTAGCAGTCCAGCACTTAACCACTGAACCATCCAAACCAATTCTGACTCATAATGACCTTATAGGACAGTGCAGAACTGCTCATTAGAGTTTGTGAGACTGTCAGACAGCCTCATCTGTCTCATATAGAGTGGGTGGTGGGTTTGAACCGCCAACCTTGTGGTTAGCAGGCTAATGTTTAGCCCACAGTACCACCAAGGACTCCAAATGCCACTTGTGAAACAACATCGACCCCACAACGAGCCCTGCATGAGGCTACTCTCCCATTTTGCAGCAAGAACACTGAGGCTTAACTCAGTGCTAGGACTTGGTTACGGGTCCCACATGGGCACAGAGAATGATTGACTCCAAAGCCAATCCTCCCTGCTGTCTGAAGGGCACAGGGCAGGTTGGCCTCATAGCGTCCCTCTAAGATAGCACAGTAATTACTTATACCTGTGTTACAGGTAAAGAGAGGTGAGCCACAATAGACAAGTGGCAGAGCCAAGATCGGAACCCAAGCCAGTCAACGTCTTCTCTACATGGGCTCTCAAGTCCACCGGCTCTCACACTCCCCTCTGCTCAGTCTAAACCTTCCAGGTTCCATCAGGCCCAGCGCAGGCGCCAGACAAGGGGCTTTAATTTTTCTATTCCAGCTCACAAATTGTTTACGGCTGTCTCGGGCTCCTGGCAAAGTGCTCAGAGACTGGGGACCGGCTCATCTCATGAATTCCTTCAACGAGAAGGCTGACCATTACTCACGCATATCAGGGAACTGTTCCTTCAGAGCATAGGGAGAGCTGTCAGGCGGAAGAAAAATACCTCCAGCTGCCGTCCCCCACCGCCTGCCAGCGACCCGTACAACAAACCACGCCAGTGCAGACGAGCCCACTAAAGTCCAAGAGGAGCTTGAAGGCTCTAAGTAAAGAGAGGGTCTACACAAGACCTCAATCCCCTATAGGAAGACTTAAGCGGACCTGCCCTGTTACACTGAAACATTTATAAGCAAGTCCCTAGTGCCAGGCCCCATGCTAAGAGTCCAGCAGGATTTCACTCTAACCCAAAGCACTCTCTTGCTGAGGACATGTTACATAGCCTCTGTGTGCCTCAGTTTCCTCATCCCTAAAGTAGAGCAAAGAATGGCAGCAATGCTGACATGCATCTGAAGGTCCATCAACACACCACATTTGAAACATCTGCCAGACAGCAGATAATCAACGAAAGCTGACGCTGGAATACTGTGTCCTCTGTGTCAGACAGTCCTTTGCACATTAACTCAATTATGTATTGACTCACTGGATCACCCCATCATGAGATTGTTGCTGTTGTTTTGTTGGTAGGTACTGCCAAGTTGACTCCAACACATAGCAACCCTATGTGCAACCGAATGAAATACTGCCCGGTCTTCAAAATTACTACGTTTGAGTCCATTGTTACTACCACTGTGTCAATCCCTATCATTGGTAGAAACTCTTAGTATCTTCCCACAACAATGACCAAATGAAAACACAGAGAGGCTGAGTAACCTGTCCAAGGTCACACAGCAAAGGGTAGTTGCTATATTTGAATCTAGGTAGTCTAGCTATATAGAATCTGTGTTCTTAACCACATCATTACAGTGCTATCTAGTGGCGTCCATTTAGTCATCATAATACTCCAATGAGGCAAGCATTATTCTTTTTCCTTTTCACAGTTTTATGAATGAGAGAATCAAGCTATAGTGACTTGTCTAAGGTCACACGGCTCCCAAGAGGCAAAGGGCCAGACCTGAAACCCACCTGCCTAGTGGGATCTGGTGCAGCCCGGTTGCCTAAGGTTAACACTGTCTCCTGCACATGTCCGTAGAGACAAGGAACCAAGTGCTGCTCTCATCAGCGCAGTCGTGTCATGGGGCTTTCAGAACATTCTAGAAACGTCTGGCTTAAAAAAGACCCAATTCTGGATCGATGCCAATCTTCGCAAGACAAAATCAGTTCCTAGCTCTACTAAGGTGAGGGGCTCCAAGGGCAGGAAGGAAGGCCATGGCTGAGGGTCCACTATAGTCCAAACCCTCGCTCTGTGGCTGTACTGTGTGACCTTGTCTGAGTTATCTGCCCTCTCCGGACCTTCGTCCCCTCAGTTGGAAAATGTTATGTATAGGGTAGAAGCACAAACAGGGGAGAACTTCTTCCCGTTCTAAAAATTTCCTTAAATGTTCACGTTAGTGCTGTCTTGAGGGCAAAACTGCAAGTGGGTGCTTCAGAATGGTCTTGGGCTGCAACACTGAAGAGTTAGTTGACCACCCTCACATCTGGACACCTAAGTTGTCATCGCAAATCTCCCAGATACCTCCTCCATATCCACATGCTCGGGCAGGGAAAACTGGGTCAGCAGACACTCACCCATGGCAGCCAGCACAAGTTCTCAAAGACTTTCCACAATACTCCGTCCCAAGCTTCTGCTGGTATGCATGAAGTCAGCCTTCTAAGAAGTTCTGAATTCCAACTCTTCCCAAAAATGGCCACATATGTCGTAACAGCGAGCTGGCCCACAGAAAGGATACCTGGGTTTCTGTTGCAGCAGTACAGAGGCCAAGAGGAAGAAAGGGCTGAACCAAGAGGATTGTGGGAAAATCCCTGAGACAAGAGTGATGGGGTCCTCCCACCAAACTCAGCCAGGGTCAAGCACAAACAGCTCCAACTTCATGGCCATCCTGTCTATTTGCAGAAAACACAGAACACCACAAAACCACCCCCAGAAAGAATGAAGAAAAAAACCACAGTGTGGACAAACCCAGTTCCTTTTTCCAATGTTAGGACAGTCTAGTAACAACTGCCATGTACTATCCTCTTTGAAATCCAACTTCAAAAATCTTGGAAGGGAAAAGGCCCCCCTGCTGAAAACAGGGACGCCAGTTTTGCAGGCTTAAAAACAGATCAATTTTATTCCAAAGTTTAAAATGAAGCATGCTTCTGTTTGGGAAAAGAATTTCATTAGGGGGGAAATATAATATAAAAATACCCATTTAGAAAGAATGTGCTATTAATTCTTAGCACTCTTTGCAGAAGGGAAAATTGCATTTTTATCTAAATGGTTTTTCTGCATAAGCCATTTACAATATTCTTTGCCTCTCTGTAATCGGCCCTGCTACCATTAGTACTGGGACAACCAGGCTGAGGGTTGAAATCGCCCTCAAACACATTTAATACATAACCCCTGAAAATCTATTTCAACAGAGACCTCAGCAAACAGGCCCAGCATTCCTGTTTTAAGGAAGAAATAAATATCACTGAGGGAGGCTGGGGGGGGGGGGGGAGGTGAGGGATGGGAGGCACTGGGAGTGGCATGCTCATTGAGGAGGAAGGGACAAGATGGTTTAAGTTAGAAGCTAATCCTTGGGTCCTTTCAGCCAGCTGTAAAATTGCAATTGTTTTGGGGTTTCAAAGTTGCAACCCTCATAAGTGACTCATGTATAGAGATGCATACATTGACCTATCTATCTATCTCACCCTCTGTCTCTCTCTCTCTCACTCGCTCTCTCTATGTCTCTCTCTCTCTCTCTCTCTCACACACACACAAGGGTTTCCATCAAGCAAGGAAAGAATAAAATTCAGGATATGAAAACAAACTATTTTTAAACGCTAAAGCAAACACACCAAGCTAGTAATACCGCTATTTTCCCATTAAACTTGAGTTTCTCTCCATTTGAAAAGCAAGAGTAATCTAAACAATACTTGCAAATACAACAGCATAGAGGTCGGGGTGGCCTCTACCACCGTCTTTAACAACGGAAAACCTTCCCTCCATGAAGAAGCAGAAACAGGCTGGGATGGGGCCGGCGGCTCCAGTTCTTTCTGCCACTTCACACAACAAACGCACCCTTGCCCACAACACCACGCGCCTGGACACTGAAGCATCACAAACTTCAAAACGCAAAAAGTTTAAAAAAATTAAATAGGAAAGTCTTCCAGCTCTTTCTTACGTTCCCAAAATAACCACATAATACCAAATGTCAGGGAGCTAAATTAATTCATTAAGGAAAGGTAGAAGCTGAGATGTGATGTGTGTGATGGGGGCTCCTATGGGTTTCTCTGCCAAAAGCCAGAATGCCGAGGGCTGCTCTCTCCCAGCCTGGCCAGCCCATAAATCCTTCCTCTAAAACCAAGAGTCCAGAAATGTCATCATTATAGCTGATCCAGGTAACAGGTGTGCCCCTCTGCCTCCCTCCGCCAGAGCGCTCCTCTGAAAGATTTAGTGGCCTGGCCTGGGGTGTCGTAATTACTGGAAACGACTTTGGTTTTAAGGGTTAGATAAAGACCCTCTCCAAATTTAAGGCCAGACACCAATGTCCATTAGACTTTAACGGCCCACATAAAAAAAGAAATTGTATCCTCGTCTCTCCAAATGCCTATTTCCTCAACCCCCACCCCAAATTCATTTCAGGCTGGCTCGGGCACCGACAGTACGCAGACTCTAATAGCAACATATGTGCAAAGGGAATTGAGTAAAAGGGTTTGGGTGGGATAAAGGGGTGCTCTAAAACTAGTAGATGTTTAGATACATAAATAGGTGAAAATTTAGTTCGTCATCTAGAAATAACTAGACAAGAAGGTCACGGGGAGCACAAGAGGAAAAGAGGGAATTGAGAAGCCAGGCTGAAGGGACTGAGCCGTTAAAAATGACGCGCTCTACTTTTGAGACTCATGCTAGGAAAAGCTAAGACTGAGCACGGCTTTGCTTTGCTGTTTCTTTTCAATGCTGACTCGTACTTTTTTCTTCCTTCTATGGAAGTCAAACCATGCGTTTCTATAAAAGTTACAACTTCCTCTGCCCTCCTCCCCCACTTCCAGCCCCACCACCACCACCATTTGTCAAGATGGTAGAATGGAAGGTGTTCCAAAGAGGTTTAAGATTCCCAACCCTCCACTCTGCACTGGTATAATGAGACCGTCTTCCCCACGTCAGTACTCGGCATCCCGGAAAACTGAGAATTAACGCTGGGAAATCAGGGGTCTGAAAAGGAAGGCACCAGAAGGAAGCTCATGTTAGTTGGCCATTGGCCCGGGGCTCTGGAAGGCTGGGGTACTAAACGAGTGGGCCTTTTCCCCCTTTCTTTATAACCAGCGATGGCTGGAGGTGCCACTTAGCATCTCTTCTCTGTCTTGGGGAGGTGGTGGGAATTAGCAAACAGGCCCATAAGCACACACATAGGCATGCGCATACACACAGTTTCAATCCAAGCAAACTACACACACCCACTGAGCACACACACACACAAATGTGTATTAACTAAACAGACTCCAAATAGTGAAATGGACAAGTAAATTCACCCTGTCTCTTCCCTAAATGTTGGGGGCATCTAATGACAGGATTACAAATTCGGCAACAATTGACCACAATGAGATCAATAAGCTTCAGCTTCAAACTGAAAGAGGCCAAAACTTTGTGTGCACTTCTTCTTGTAGAGAGATATTATTTTTCGTTTCTTCCCAGGCCTGTGTGTGTGCGTACGTGTATGTTTGCACATGCACAAAGGGCAGCAACCAGCAAGAGGCATCCAAGCTTTATGCCCAGGCAATTTAGAAATAGTCACGGCATAGAATCGTGAAATTTCTCCTGTTTTAAAAAAGCCAAATTTGGATCCATAGCCTTCTTTCCCTCCAATACTAAACCACCACCAAAAATTGCATTGCAGAGGATGAAAATGGTTCATTTGTTCCTAGCCAATTAAGCCCTGGCAACAAAAGCGTTAAGGGGCTCCTAACTGTGAGGGAAGAGGCGACTAATTTCGCCAGCTCCTTTCTACACTCGCTTTCCCTGGAGTTCGGGAAATCTTACTCTTGCTAATTCGTCACTTACTGTAGATCTCTTTTTGCCTACCATTCAGAAAAAAGGACAAAGTCATATACTGTGTGGGAGGGCATCGGGAGGCGCACTGACGTTCCTAGGCAGTGGAGGCTGCCTGCAATGTGGATATAAATTGGGATTATCCCTCAAGGGACTGGGGCTGGCAGGGAGGCCTCAGTGGCCACCTTACAAGGTCACCATGGAAATGGTTACTCCTTTTGCCTACCACCCAGCATCCCTCTTCTATGGAAAGATGGAAGTACAGCTACAAATCATCATGAGTCTGCAGACCACGTAGGGTCAAGGCCTCTGCAGGGCCACAGTACATTCTTGAAGGCTCAACCCACTCAAGTCTCTGTCCGGGGCTTCATTCCCCGTTCCTTCCTATATTGCCTACTAACCAGGAATGGTCCCTGACTGTGAACAGCCCCTGACGTGGTCATCTGTCCCACGCTGAGTCCACCACGTATATTTCCCCCTTGCAATTGTCACGTGGGAGGCCCAGACCCAGCAGAACAAAAACAGCCAGGAACTTTGTGTCCTTAATGATGGCCGACACCAGCCCCCAAGCAACTCACTCACCCCTAGCCTTGTCCAGGAGGTGTTACTTAACAATGACCACGACATCTCTTGTCTCTTGTTAAGCCCAAGAGTTGGTAAATAACAATTCAACTCCTCCAGAGGCACCTCTCCATGGCTTTCTATCTACCTCGCCTTCCTCCCCTCCCCTCCTTCCTCGCTAGAGGTGCTTCTCTCTCTGCTGTCCAGCTTACAGGAAAGGAGGGCCGATGTTCACAGCAGGAGTCAGGCCCTAGGATTTTCAAGGACTTTTTTCAAACATCCCACGCGGGTAGACTAGAATCCACTGACTTCTCCACAAATCCTCAACCCTGGGCTTTGGGGATTTCAAAGCAGGTTAGGTTTTCTGCCAACTTTCCCCACACCTTTCTCTGATGTAAGATGGTCCCTCAGAATGCTTTTATTCCTGGTGGTCATTGCCAATCATTCAACAATGCAAGATCCAAGGGCATCACCACAGCTGAGAAAAGTCGTATCTTTTTGATACTTCACCCTGCCCTAGCGGAGCAGCTTAGCGGGTGTGTGTGTGTGCGTGTGTGTTTGTGTGGCAGTTCAAGCCCACCAGCTGCTCTGAGGGACAAAGATGAGGCTTTCTGCTCCTGCAAAGGCCTACAGACTCGAAAACCCTATATGGGGTCGCTATGAGCCAGAACCAACTAGACAGCGCTAAGAACAACACGTTCCCAGAGGTTCCAAATACAACTAGTGGAGCCAGACAAAGTGCTACGTATCCACAACTTTGGGGCAGCCAGCCAACCCTGGTGACACCATGCAAAAGCAGCCCATGTATAAGAAAAATTCCTGCGATCAGGGTCATTCTTGTCCTCAGTTTTAAGAGCAAATGAAACCCTCGTGCCTAAACACTCTTCAAAATTATTGGCAGCAACGGGAAGGAAAAACTGATTTTAAATCCTCAGAATGGAAACCATCTACAGATCACCTAGTTGTCACACATCAGGGTGCTGAAGGAAAGAAGTGGGATAAAAGCAGGCTCCTCCGAAGGCATGACAAAGGACGTGGTCTATTCCTCAGTAACTGTGAAGCTCCTCTAGAGACAACCTGCTTTCCAGCCAGTTCTTCAACACACACAACTTCCCAAAGCCCTTCAACCCTGATGGGACCCAAATACACCCTCACCCATGGGTCTTGCTGTCTCCCTAAACCATCACGAGCACAGAGAAGTCAGACTGTGCTCAGACAGCCGGAGGCCTATGGGAGAAGAAGCAGTCAGGGTCAGGCATTACGATGGAGATTTTATAGAAGTGGTTCAACCTGAGTTTGCTGGAACCCTGAGCTTTCAAAACCTTAAAAAAAAAAAAAAGTCTACATCCGCCTCCAACAATATGAGATTGTAATGGAGTGTTTATTGGGTTTTTCTCTTGTGTTGGACAAGCCACTTCCTTATAAGATGTTCCTTCTGGGGCATTCAGAAACAGCCAGCTTGTTACCATTGGGTGTGTGAAGACCTCCAAACTGTTAAATTCAATTGCCTTATGTTTAAAGGGCATTTGAGTCCCTCCGATGATGTATAAATTGTGAAAGGATTCGCACATGACCGCTATAAAGTTTTCTCATATCCAAGTTCAGAAAGCAAGCGGGGATTACAAAAAACTACCAGCTTTCTTAGCCAAAAAACACAAGAATTCGAGAGAGGGAGACTCCCACAGACTCCCACTCAGTAGGTATCTGGGAGGGGTGCAAGGGCAGTCCAGTGTAGCTTTTATCAGGGTCAAAACTTACAACTATCGGGCATCCAAAATATTTAACACCGTTGGATTCCAAGAGGTAAAGGGATCTGGGGCAACTCTTTCTCGCCCTTTGCCCTTTTTGGGAAAACAAACAAACTGATGTTGGGAGCAGACTCCTTAGCACGCTTCCTGAACCTCTGAGGCTAGCAGATTAAAATACAGGCCAGTAGATAAAGTGGACCTATGCAGCGTCCTAGATGACACTACAAGAAAAAGATGTCTTTCAAAACATTCCTCCGCACTGAACTCTGCTTTTCTAGCCTTATCACAAAATAAGTGTGGGGTGTTTGGGAGGTCTTTTTTCCTCCCCTGAAACACACACCTATGAGGCATCTTCTCACAAGCACCCTAAAGAGGAACTGATGACAGGGTGAGGATACCAGCATGACCACTGTGGGTTCCTGTTGAGGAGCTGGCCTGTAGGCGGAAGATGACACAGGCGGCGTCACTATTAGGTGACCCATGGGACAAAATATGCCAGGGTTCCAGAACCACCTCTCCCCACCTTAGGTCCCACCCCCAGCTTCTTGGGGCCCCCACAGCACTGATTTGAGGACTACTGGCTGAGTTGTTGTGCAACAGGACAGAGGGACCAGGCAGGCAGGGCAGCCATGACGAATTTGAAAGTCGGACCTTCGTCTCCTCCACATTGTTTGCATCAAAAGATGACAATAAAAGGAGAGGGTTTTTCCTAAGTGAGAGCCGAGTCAGCTTCTCACCACTGAGTGGGTGAGGGAAGGGGAGGCTTATTCAAAAATTCCACTCCTGACTCCAAACTGGTCTTAGCTGAACTCAGCCAGAAAGACATCTCCACGCGGGCTCATGCACAAAACCCAGCAAGT
>NW_006408646.1:3646007-3801792 GCF_000296735.1 Chrysochloris asiatica
ATGTCTGCTACTGAAATACTCCGAATCAAAGTTGCCCTCTGCCCAGGAGGCCCATAATTAGGATCTTCAAAATCCTTCCTCTATTTTTAGGAGTTTCGAGCTCCCTTCAGCCTTTACCGCATCAGAACTTGTCAGCTAAGGCCATTGAGACTGAAAGTTTAGCTCCTTCCCCACTCACCTACAGAGAGCAGATGAAAGGTAAACCAGAGGAGTTACAGGATTATTTGGTAGGAATACTTTGGTCCGTGCATATCTTATGTGCATGTGTCAGAGTGGAGAGAGGGAGCTGCATCACACACTGAATTTCACGCAATACCCCATCCCACCATGCTCTTGCAGCCCCAGACTACTTCAGTTTTGCTGCAGGCTATGTGAAAAGGCGAGGAAACTTCCCTAATGTCCCCCAAATGGCTCTCTTCTGAATCACGCGCTCCTGTATATATCAACATCTCCGCCACGAGCAATCAAATCCCACACTCAAAATCTGTCCACCCGAGACGCACCTAAAAATAGATGCCATCCTCAAACAAACACATCCTTCGCAAGGCACAAGCCTGACTTGAGTCAAAATGATACAGTTGGGCAATTTGAGGCCTCTCCACACAGAAGACTTAGGAGGAACAAGCAAGAGGAGAAGCAAGGAAAAGACACAGGGTACACCCACTGGTTACAGGGGCCCCAATAAACCCAGGTCCCCTCTGGGTTCCATATTTTTCTGCTGGGATGCACTTGGACGGCCTGTCTGCCCTCATACACTCCCCTGACATTTGATCGTATTCCATAAAGCTGTTGCCTTTTGATTTCTGAAATTAACCAAACAGAAGTAAATACAGTATTCCTTGTAGGTATATGTATCTCCCTAAATGCTTTTGGCAAAGAACAAGGTATCCTGTATTATTGTCACGGGAATGGAGAGAAACTGCTCACAAGTGATTTTTATTCAATTTCCCAGTACAGAGGGAGTTTAGAAGAGCCTGTGATCTCCTGACCATACATTTCAGTTGGCCCTAGAACAGTGGGGAGCACTCCCCTCCTCTCAGTTCACTAAACTCTCTCGGACTGTTTATTAAAGGTGTAGATTTTGTAACAGCAGAGGGTATTGAATTAACTTTTTGGCCAAGGCAAGCTGTATTTTCAGTAGCTATAAAGATGCTTGGTGGAAATTTAAATACCTCTGTCAAGCAAACAAAATCGTATCAGGAATCAGAGAATTACATTGCTAGAAAGAGAAATTAGATTTGCCATCCTCACGCTCTTTTCATAAAAAAAACACCATGAAATAGAAGTATGACGTGGGGGTGGTGGTGGAGGGGTAAGGGGGATACACATTTCAGAAAGTTCATGGACAAGTTCGATGACCTTTTTCATTCCGTTTTTCCATGAAAAAATGAATGAAACCTTTTGAAGCACCCTTGTACATTCCAACCATTTTTTCCTTCGACTGAAGGGGCTCTATCAAACATCTAAGTAAGTTTATATTTGAAGAAACTTGTCCTCGAAGAAAGTTCTTCCATTTTAAAGAAAAGCACATACTTATAATAGGAATAGAGAATTATCTATTGTACCATATAGAAGGTCGTGGTTATTGAAAATCAAAACAGCCAGGAAAAAACAAAATATCCAGCAGCAGAAACCATGACAAGTTCAACATCACGAAGCTGCAGCCCCTTCAAACATCCTTGTCCTTTATTAATATTTAGTAGAAATGTATAATTGCACATGTGTGCTAGGTTGGGGCTTTTTTTATGTGGGGACGCAGGCAAAGAAGCAAGTTTATTATCACCATGAAATATTAAACAAGCACCAAAGAACAGTAGTTGTATGTCCTGGGATTGCCAGGGAGCAGGCAGGCCCAAATGTTAGCAGTACAAAGGGGCCTATCTGTTTACATGACCCCAGATTAACACCTGCGAAGTTTTGGGTTACATCTTCCGGAGGCCCCAAAGTCACAAACAGGCAAACCTCCCATGCTGGGTGATTTCTCTGTGGAAACAGGACTGCAAGGATTCTTGCCGTCCCCAAAACAAATGCGAGAGAGCCTGGAACATTCTCCCCATGGTGTACGTAAGGAGGAAGAGGAAGACAAATCCACACTAGGACCACCCCATCACCCCCACCACCATGTCTAGCCAGCTCCAGGTCTAAAGAAATACAATGTTAAGTCCTGCCTGCCTAGTATGTCAGCCTGGCTTACTGCTGTTCCAACTGGAACACTTCGAGAAGCATGAAATTCTAAAAATTTCACCCGAATCACTGTAAAAATATCAGACTTCCAAAAAGGGTAGGATTGCCGGCAGAGCGTATACTGAGACCTAATCCCATGCTAATGTGTGCAAAAAGCATTTCTAGACTGCTCGGGATTTTCAGATCTAGAGCAATTCCTAGAAAGGAAGTTTGGCACAGATAAACTTATTACAGAATCAGGTTAATTCCAGTTTGGAAAACTATACGGGGGACATCCTCTTTTAGACTTAATATCTGTTATCTGCAGTCATCATCCTTAGAATTTCTCTCGCTGTCCTGCAATTCTTCCATAGGCATATAGCCCTTACAAAGCTAGGTGGCTGATTTGACAAAGTCTTTTTAAATTCTTACTGATTTAATAGATGCCTGAACAGCCCAAAATGCAGGCTGGATTTTTTGTTATTGTTGTTGACCCCTTCCACAACCTCATCCTTCCTCCACCCCAAATTTGTGCAAACAGAGCCTACTGGTCAGATGTAAAGTTTCATTACATAAAAGTTATTTGGTGGGGCATGTGAAGAAGTCCAGTTACGTATGAAAGGGCTTCAAAAAGCTCATGGAAAAATAGAATGAACAGTCAATACAATTTTTCCATGAACTTTTTGAAGTCCCCCTCCTATAATCTGAATCGTGGAATCGATGCCTAGACTTGACAAGGATGCAAGTTGCTGGTGGAGTCCCCTCCCCTCCAAAGGACATCTAAAGCCCATAAGACAATCCGGGCACGTCCCAGTGGCTATACGCCTCATGCAGTTCTAAAGACTTTATCCCTTTCCTCCAATCCTAGCACGGATCATTTTGTTAAATACCGACTAGTATTTTGTCATTGGAGCGAAGAATTTCAGAAACGGTGTTAATATTTAATCACATTAGTACTGGCATGTTTTACGGCGTGACAAAATAAAATATCATTACCCAAACGGGCTGTCCCTGTAAGTGGGGGAGGGAGGGTTGTAAGTGAAAAAAAAAAAAAGTGTTTTGCTGGGGTTAAAACCTAGAGAAGGTAGATTTCAAGAGGCTAGACACCACTAGGCCATAGATAGTGGCACCTGGTTCGTCTGTTTGGGGAAAACCAGAATCTTTGACATTAAGAAAATCTTCTAAATCTATTTAAAAGGGTACACTTGATTCCAATTTTCAGCCAAGGGACTCAGGGGCCGGTAAGAGGGCTCTGTGTACCTATTTCTACAACATGTACAGATGGAACTGCTGGGCGTTATCATAATGAAAAGTTTAATCATCCTTATTTACTACCAGTGAGGGAGCAGGCATCAGATGCGGATACCTTAAAAAGCCTTAACTAGCAGCCACAGGGCTGCAGCTTCTTCCAATGACCTCAATTCAGGGCTTTATCTAGGAAACAGTCCTTCCCACATCACTGAGGAGAAAACAAAGGAGGTCAAGTGGGTGTCCCTGTGTATGCTTATAAGGTAGCCAGCCCCTGGGCTCTCCCCTGAAGAAGTCCCTAGCAGCCTCCCCAGTGTGTTTAGCTTGCAGGGAAAATCAACCCTAAAGAGGCTAGCATCTGTTCCCAAAATTATTTGCGATCCTCTGACTGTGACAATGAAACTAACGAAAGCAAACATTTCTTTAATGACATTTCTTCCTTCATAGCCGGTGTCTTACCTTCCCTTTATTTATTTATTTTTAGGATAGGAAGGCGAACTGGACTGGTAAAGTGGGTGGAGAGATACTAAAAAAACATAAACCTCACCATTAAATACCTATACCTCTCCACCTAGTCACCAAGGCCCTTCAAAAGACCCGCTTACAAGCAAGCGCATTTTTTTATTCATATCCTAAATTGGGTTTGTTGGTTTGTTTTTTGAACTTTTCTTACTCGTTTAGGTCAATATAGTCTTAATTATTTGGCAGTGGGGGAGAGTGGGAAGCAGGCAAGAAGGAAGGGGGAGGGGGAGCCAGGCCAAGTCTGGAAGAAGTGACAGGGGCTGAGATGTGTGCTAACCAGCTATCGATCGGCAGTATCGAGATGTTGTGTACAAAAAAATAAAAGAGAAGGTGGTTGGGCAAGTAAGATGCTGTATCCAAGTCCATTTTAAAAAGGAGGGGGTGGGAAAAAAAGAAGACGCTGAGGGTCCCAAACTAACCAATTTATGGTCTTGCCTGGGAGAAGCTTGGAGAATGCTGATGCTGGCCTGGATATCTGCTGTGCATGCTAAACACCCAGCTTCAAATGAGAGCGAGAGTCCCAGGCTGGGCAGTAACCGCGAACAAAGAGAAAAGCAGCGGGCCCGCATTCATGAATTAAAAACCTAAGCGGGAACAGGGAATGCTACCCGGGATGGGGCGCCTGAAAGCCCCTGAGTTCTGAGCCACCGAAATCCTGCCCCACACCACCTCTCCCTCCTCCTGCCACCCCACGCCCCCATCCCCATCACTTCGCCTAAAACCTACTCTCACCTTAAATCCAGGGTCAAGAGATGGCGGGACGTGGGGAGGGCTAGGAAAACGAAGGCAGAGGAGAGGAGAACTATAAGAGAGGGCAAGAATCAAGGGATGCATTTCTTAAAAGCCAGAGTTAAATCACCAGCCAGGGGCATCTAGTGAGTGTTGTCAATGAAGCTGAGAGGATTCAACTAGGTTTTAGAAGAAACAGGAAGGGGGAATTTTTGCCTAATTTTAAGATAGTAACTATTAAAAATTTTGAAAACAGCCATTAAATGAAAACAAATCTACAGCAGTCCCTAATATCTTTAGATTATCACTTTAACTGGAATGGTGGTCCATTTCCTAACTCACTCACACCACCTCCCACCAGGCCTGGAGGCCTTTCAGGTGGGAGGGGGTGCTTAGAATGCAAATGAGGGCTGGGGCTGGACATCTGTCACCAAAGCCAAGAGAGATATTGACAAACGCGGGTCCTTTGTGTCTTAAGAATATGTATCCACATCCCTGTACACAAATGATGCCCTGACTGCCTGGTCTGGACTTTGTTAAGCAGACCCCTCCCAGTCCCATCTCCCCCACACACCCTCAATGTCACGGAGATGCACTGGGAAAACGCTGGTTGCATCCTACAAGCCCGACAGGTCTCTAGTTTTCAATGAACCTCTAATAGTTAAGAAGAGACAAAACAGCTATTCATTAGGAACAAACGTCAAATTAGGCGTCACCTCTGAGTGATGCTGCCAACAGACACCTAGCTGGTAACTTTTTTTTTTTTTCTCTAAAGAGGTTCAAAAACCTAGAACTCAAGCTGAGGGCTGACTAGGCAAGAGGGAGGGGCAACACAACTCTCAGGTATCCCTGTCAGGAAAGGGGGTCAGGCATCTAAAAAGTGGCACTGAGCTGAATGTTGGGGGGGGGGGGCGGTTCTGTACTACTCAGCTAAAGCTGTGTGGGGAATGGAGGGGAGGTGCAAAAGAAGTATATAGCTATGAAATAACCACCCCCACCCCTACAGTTCTTACTGCCCTGTGGTACTGGGCAGCACCTGGGGAAGGGAAAAGAGGACACCCCTCTAAACCAAAGGAAAGGAGTTGGTAATTAAGGAACCCCCCCCCCATTGCCCTCCTAACCCCAGGAGACTCACCCCTCCTGAGTCAGAAGCTAAGGCCTGCAATGCGGGGGAGGGACGGGTGCCCAGTGAGGTGAGAAAGAGAGTTCGCGCATATACCTTCTTTGCTGTTGGGATTCTGGGGTTTGGCCTTCTCCCAGGGTGCCAGCGTCTTGTCGTCGTCCGCGCCGTCCACCAGGGCCTTGTCAGAGGGCATGTACCAGCTGGCGCTGTGCTCCGCCATCAGAGAGTCCAGGTCGATGGTGCTCATGGCACTCTTGACGGCCTCTGAGCAGCAGCCGCCCAACTCGCTGTCGCCATTCTGCGCGCCCGAGGCCCCGACGGCGCACTCGCCCTTCTTGCTGCCCTTGAGTCCCAGGGGCTGGTCCTCGGAGATGCTGAACTGCTGCCTCTGCAGCTGGATCTGCGCCTGGAGGATCTCCAGGGGGTGGATCTCATCGGGTGGCTGTGCGCCGCTGCTGCTCGTCGGTGTCCGGACCTGCTCCAGGCCGGGCGTGCTCGGGTGGCCAGTGCCCCCGCCTCCGCCGTAACTGTCAGGGGTCGAGGTAGAGGTAGACATGATGCCCAGGCCGAGCTGGGGCGGAGGAGCCTTTTGTCCGTGTTCCCCAGCACCCACCCCACGGGGCGGGAGTTTGGGCGAGCCGGTTACCAGGGGGCTCCTGCTAGCTTTGGCCAAGGCCGGGGGGTTGTCGGAGCTGGACGACACCTCGTCCTCATTGGCGTAGCTTGTGCTCACCTCATCCGAGGCGAACTCGCCTACGTGAGGGGAGCTGCCGTCCGACTTGGCCCCGCCGTCCAGGGATGCCATGAGGTCTGGCTGGTCCCCCAGAAGCAAGTCGGCCCCTTTTCCCCAAGACGGTGAGGTGAGTGCCTTCTCGTGGGGCGTCGGTGCGCCGCGCGGCTCACCAGCGGAGCCTACCCCGATGGTTGCGCCTGGGGCCTGCTGTTGCCCTGGGCTCACCCCAGGCGCGCCCCCGCTGTCTGGTGCCGCCGAGTACTTGTCGAAGAAGGTCCCCGGGCTCACATGGCCACTGTCCCTTTTTCTGCGACCCCGGCCCCGGCCACCGCCCCCAGGGACAGGCTTGCCATCGTTCCCCGACGTGGATTCCAGGGTGTAGTTGGGTGAGAGGCTGGTGCCGTCCCCCGGGGCGGGCGGGTTGGGAGGCCCCGTAGCTTTGGAACCGCTACAACTGGTCCCCGATGGGCCTCCAGGTGCTGGGACCCCAGGGGCAGTCCCTCCCGGAAAATAATCCGAGCCCGGGTTGCCGGCCACCGCCGAGCCGTCGGTCTCGTTTTGGCTCAGTTTCCTTTTGCCCTCGGGCGGGTTCTTCTTGTTGAAGGTCACGTTGAGGTTGGGGGCCCCGAGGCTGGCGATCATGTTCTGGCAGGCCGTGGAGAGCGCAGCCAGGCAACTCTGACCGAACAGGTTGTCCTTGGAACTGGGCTTGTTGAAAGAGCCCAGCGAGAGCGCGCCCAGCTTGCTGGCCGAGGCGCGCTGGCTGGGCTGAAAATCGGGCTGCGGCGGGTAAGCGCCCCCACCGCCGCCGCCTCCCGCGCCACCGCCGCCCCCGCCCGTGCTGGGGGGCGAGTTCACGCCCGGGCCGCTATGCGGCGTGGCCTGCCGGCTCGCTGCTCCGAACGGAAAGCCTGGCTGGCCCCCGAGCGCCGGCGCCGCGAAGTCCGGTGGCGGAGGCCGGCGCTCGGAGGGCGCACTAGGAAGGCCCACCCCAGCCCCAGGCGACTGAAGCTGGCCCAGGCCGGCCAGGCTGCCCCCGAACTGCAAGCCCGGGGAGGGCAGCGCCGGCACGTGGCCCTCTCCAGGCATCCTCAGCGGTTCCTGCAGAGGGCCCCGGAAGAGCACCCCTGAGCCGCCAGGCGGAGGGGGCGGCGCCAGGCCCGGGTCGTGAGGACCGCAGTCAGCTGGCACGCCCGAGCCGCCCATCCTGCGGGACAGCAGGTCTCCGGGCGGTTGGTGCGGGCCTGAGAACCACGCACTCTCCTGTGCCAAGTGCGGCGCCTGCTGCTCAAAGGTGCCTAGGCGCCCAGCGCTCGCGCCGCCGCCTTCGCGCTCAAAGTTCGGCTGTGCCAATCCGCCCACGGGACCGCCGTGCACTAGGCCGCCCTGGCCCACGTCCCCGGGGTGGCCTAGCTGGGCCAGGTTGGGCTGGCGCAGCCGCTGCTGCTGATTCCGCGACGCCATCTGCTTAATCATGAGGGCCGCGTTTTGGCGCTGTTGCTGCTGTTGCTGCTGCTGCTGCTGCTGCAAGGACTGGTGGTCCTGAGCGGGGTGCTGCAAAGGCGGCCCCGAGGGGAAGCTGTCGGGCACAGGCGGCGTGAATTCGCCGGGCAGGCCTGGGTAGGCAGAGGGCGAGAGGTGGTTGTCCAGAGCGCCGTTGTGCATGCCGCTGTTCCACGAGGCGCATCGGTCCACTCCCGCGCTACCGGGGAAGTCGAAGCGCGGCCTCTTGGCCACGTTCATATAGGGGGGCGCGTCGAAATGCTGCAACCGCTGGTTAGGCGCCTGCTGAGCAGGGGGGTGCTGCATATTGAACACAGACTCAGAATAAGGATGCATGCTCCGATTCTCCAGCCGGTGAATGGGGTACTCGAACTGCGAGTGTTGGTTGGGCAGCATGGGGCCTCCGTCCTGCAGGCCGCCGCTGGGTGTGCCGGCCTCACCCTGCTGAGGCCGCGGAAGGGCAGGTGGACACGAATTTTGTCGGACCAGAAGCCCGGGTGGTGGCTGCGGCGGTGGCTGCTGTGGCTGCTGAGGCGGTGGCTGCTGCGGGGGCGGCTGCTGCGGGGGCGGTGGGGCCTGCTGAGGAGGCTGCATTAACGGGTGCCTGGAACCCACTCCCGGCTCTAGGCCCACAGGCATTTTGCGGGCCCCGCCGAACCTTTCGAAGAACATGCCGTGTTGCTGCTGCTGCTGCTGCGGTTGTTGCTGCGGTTGTTGCTGCGGTTGCTGGGCATGCATTTTGGACAAGCCCACTATACCCGCGGCTCTAGGCATAGCCGAGGGTCCCGGGAACGCGCCCCCGGGAACTTGGCGGCCTGCGGCGTAATGAGGCAGCTGCGCCTCGGAGTCGGAGGGCGAAAACATGTCAAAATGTCCCGAGGGCGCCTCACCCGGATAATTGTATTCCAGCGAGTCAACGGCTCCTTGGTTCGTCACCCTCCGGGGCTCCAGACTGTGGGACTCGGAGCTGCTGGAGGTGGGCAGGCCGTGGAACGAGGCGGCCCGGTTGGGGCTCTGGTCCAGCGGCAGACACGGGGCAGGCACGGCGTGGCCAGAGGCGCCCGAGCTGTGAAAGTCCGGGAGGTTCCCCGGCCGCTGAGGGCCGAAGCTCTCGGGCCCCTGGCTCTCCGCCATGTGCTCGTAACCCTCCGCAAAGGGCGGCTGGCTGCCCAGGCCGCCACCGGCGCCGCCGTATCCTAGCAGGCGCCCCCCGTGTAGGCATGAGGCACCCGGGTCTGGGCCTCCAAAGTTGCCCCCAAAGTGGGGGTGATGCTGGTGGGGGTGGTGTCCGCCGGGGTGGCCGTGGTGCGGCTGCTGGCCACCAAAGAAGCCGTGCACCGGCTGCGCTTGCAGCCCCCCAGCGTGTAGCTCAGAGTGGCCGCGCGCGTGAAAGCCATACGGCTCCATGTTCATGCCCAAAAGCTGGGGCTCACCCAGAGCGCTCATGGCAGGGTCCACGGGGCCAGGGGGCCCCCCCGCGTGAAAAGCCGGTGCCTTAAAGTGGGCGTTCATGGTCAGTCCAGCCTCGTTAAAGTTCCTGTCGCCCTGGCCACCGTTTCTGCTGTTGATCTGGGGCTCGAACTGGTCCAGCCCAAACATACTTGGTGGGGGGCGGGGGTGATCAATAGAGCATGACAGCCTGCTCTCCCCAGCGCGCCTCCGGCCAACGACTCGTTTCGGGCCGGGGTAGGGCGCTCCTGGTCGTTCAGCACCACCCGGGCGCAGCGCGCACCGCCACCTCGCCTGACGTGAGGAGTCTGGGGACTCTCAGCTCCTCTCCCGAAGCTCTGGCTCTGCGCAGCTCAAGTCGCTCTCACATCTTGCGGGGCCGCGGAGCCTGCAAGAGCTGTGTTGGGGGGCCCATGCTTCCAGCGGTTGGCCCGGCCCAGGGTGGGTTTGCGGGAAGGGGACGAATCCGTGGGCCAGCGAAGACAAAAAGTTAAGTCGGGGGAAAGGGGCGGGAAGGGGGGAGGAAAAACAGAGCAATCACCTTCTTAAGTCCGAACGGGTCGGTTGGGAAGCCGCAGGACGCCGCCCGCTGCCTCCCAGAGTCCTTGGCTGAGCTGCTAAGGGGTCGGGGAGGGAGACCCTTCAAAGCCGCGGCTGGCGGGCACCGGGGCAGCGTCCGAGCGGTCCCTCCCCCCTCCCCCCGGAGTCCCCGCTCTCCGCAGCCCAAGTCTTTGCCGAACACCGTCTCCGGAGGCCCAGGATGAGCGGCTGCCACTTCTTCAGAGGGTCAGAGGGCTGTAGACTACGCTCGGCATTGCCCGCGCCGGCCTCTGAGCCGAGGGCGCAGCGGGGTTGGGGAGGCGGCGGATGTCCGAGGCTGGAACAGAGGAACTGAGGGCAGGCGAGGCTCCTCCGCTTCGCGGCGGGTGCGCTGCGCCCCGGTGTTTCGCTTCCTGGCCGCGACTACTGGCTGCTGCTTCTGTCCTCGGCGGTTGGATCTGAGTTATCGAGAGTCTCAGCGCCCCGTTCCAGGAGCCACGAGGCAGCGAGACGAGGAGTTGTGTCGTTCCGAGGCTCCGGTTCAAGGTCTCCGCGTCGAGGTGCTTCGAGAGTCCCCTCAGACCCGGAGAAGGGGGGCGTCCTAAGATTGGGAAGCCACGCTGGGCGAACAGGCTAAGGCGTTCCGGCGGCGCTCTGGAGGCCTGGAATGGGGGGGGAGGGCAGCTCTGGGGGGTCCGCGCACCCCTCTCCCAACTTGGGGGGGGGGGCTCTGCGTGGGGCGCTCAGAGGGTCTCCGCTCCCCTCTCTGTGTCTGCCTCTCGCCCAGCGCTGGGAGAGCAGCAACAAGTTTTGCATTTCAGCAATCAATTTCAGCCATTACATTTCCACCAATCAGTGCCTCCGGAGCTCCGGGCCCGGGGCGGGGCTCACTCTTAAGGTGGTCCCGGGTCCTGAATGCTCAGGCCCCCGCCACGAACCCGCACTTCCCCAGCTCTAGAGAACCCCGCGCACGCCACGCCTCGGGGTCCGGCGCCAGTGCTCTGGGGGCGCGTCCTGGCCTCGAGGCGCAGCGGACTGGAGCGGGCGCCGGCGGAGGAAAGAGGCGGGAGCTTGGCTTTGTTCACCCCCTCCACACTCACACAGTCCCCAACTCCCCACCCCAACAGGAGCGAGACCCGCCGGGTGGGCAGGGGGCGGGGAGGTGGGCGGTGAGCGGTACCGGGCGCTTAGACAATGGGGTCGCCAGGCAAAGCCCCCGGACTCGCCCAGGAAAGTAGCAAATTGTCCACGAAGCTTCAGTCCTGGCGAGCCCTGCCTCTCCACCTCTGTCTGCTTACTAGCGGCGTTCAAGTTAGCCGGCCCTGGAATTTTCCTTGAGGTGAAGACCTGCTGGCAACCCTGGAGTTAGGGTTCTACCCTAGAGACCCCGGCGTTTGCTTGCTCCTTCCTCAGCGGGGCGCGCACAATTGTTCTCAATCTCTCCAGTCTGGTTCCCGATTCTCAGTCGCCGGCTTCCGCCCAGAGGAGCCACGATCGCTCGGGCCTATAATGGGGGGGTTGGGGGGGGGTACAGAAGGAGCAGTGATCTGAGCCAAGCGGTGAAGCGAAGCGACTGTGAGCCTAGAGAAGATCCGCGCACAGAGGGCGCACCGGGCAGCCTACTCCGGGGACTCCTGGTGCTCTGGCCAAGGCCCAGGCCCACAACGGGCGCGAGGTTGGCCTCCTTAAGAGATCAATTAAGCTGAAGAGGCCAAGGAATGGAATTGGGTTGTGATACTAAAATCAATAGGAGTAATTTAATATCTGCCGTGCTCTTTATGAAATATTTATCCCAATAATCTTAGTTAAAATGTTTAGATCTTCCTGATCCCCACCGAGGCTGAAATCTATCTTGCAATTGGAAGTTGGGAATTAAGAGGTGCAGGGGATTGCAGAGCGCAAGTGTGGGTGTATTTTTCTCACTAAAGTGAGCGTAGGGGAGGAGGGAAGAAAGCCTTTAATTTCCTTTGCTATAAAATAGCACGAGACGATTTTGCTAGGGGGGGCCAGCATTCTTAGAAGGGGAGGAGGGAAAAACTTTCTTTGAAGTGCCCCTGATATCGCTATTAAATCTAAATAAAATTAAGCATGGTATATAAAAATGCCTTTTTCCCCCCACAAAATAAAGTGTTTATCGCCCAAATCTGTCTAGCGTTTGCTAAATTGCGCATGAAATCTGAAATGAAATAAACGTTATAATAAAACCAACCCCTGAGCCCTTTTTATTTAAAAACCTCAGATTAAACACTCCACCGTCGCGGGCGCGAGTTAAAAAGTTACCACGCCGTGCGCGCGGATTCATTGCTCCCAGGAGTTGCGGCTGCGAAGGCAGGCACTGGGTTTTCTCAACCCTAAACGCCAAGAAAATGGGCTCAATTTAGGACAAGAGTGGGGGTGGGCAGGAAGAAGGGTCTCAAGGCACTCCCTAAGAAACCACCTCCCCTGCAAATAATAATAATAATAAAACTCAGAAACTTTAAATCCAGAAACCTGAAGTCAGCTTAAATCTTCAGCCTCCATAGGGTGGATGTCTACAGATAGGGTTTTTTTTTTCCTTTTGAAATTAAAAATGAAAATGACTCCCACCAAAAATGGGGTCCATAAATAAGCAGCAGGAAGAAGTATTTGTACAGGGCGGTGGAGTTTTAAAAGGATTTTTCTGCAGGATCAGGTTGTTGGTCTGTGATTAAATATTGATTTTGTGTAATTAGTTTTCATGTGAACTATCCTCTTGCTGATAGCTTAGAGGTTTCAGAACTAGAAAAGAAATGGAATTGGACATGGAAATTATTACTTAGCAAAGTGACGGGGAAGGGAGAGGCTGAGAAAAGACTGCGGCTTGGCTGATTTAGGCACAAAGAAATGAAAGGCCTGGGTAGGCCCCCTGTGACCGCCCCCAGGTGCCCCAGGGGTCTAGGGGCCTGAGGCAGGGGAGATCAGGAGCCCTCTGGGTAGAAAAAGAAGCTGGTGTGGGAATTGTTGGCCAGTCGAGGATCTTACAGGGGTAAGGGCCTCTGCAGGACCCCTAACTCTGGGTTACAAACGCTGGTCAGTCCTGTATCTACTGGCTCAGGGATTGTGGGTGCTTCCCGAGGCATGTATGGTGCAGAAACCTGTGTCTTGGGATGCTGAGAGGCTTGCATGCATGCAGGGTTCCGGGTGTAGGAAGTGGGGGGCAGGAAGAATGGTTCACCAGCCTACAAACCTGGGAGATCCTGGGTTGGGGCATGCATAGAGCTGAGGCTTGACTTCACTGGGGGCTGGGGGAACATCCCCTGAGCATCTGGGCAGGTTTCCTGTGGAATACTGTGTACTCCTGGGAGGGGGGTGTGGGAGTATTTTTCTGGGGCCAATTCCAAGAGTTAAGTCTACAAGGGGTGTGAGTGTCTGAAAGGAGAGTGTGTTTGGCCTAGTTGCGTGTCTGGTCCCTTTTCCTTCACACTAGATGTGTTGTGTGAGGTGTAGCTTGTGTTTGTGAGCTGTGTCTTCAGCTGCGTGGGGGCACAGGGCCATCTGGTTGTGTTTCTGTATATGCCCGTGGGGAAGGGGGAAAGGGGCAGGTGGCCTGCTTGTCTCTTCAGTCCAGGGGCAGATTAACCCAATAAGCAAAGTAAGCACGGGTTTACTTATGATTATTTACTAATCTATAGTGAACAGTTTCGTATGGGAGATGTGGTGAAAAAACGTGACATTGTTCTAAGGAAGCACAAGGTTGTCTGTGCTTACTGGCTCCTTCGTCCCCATCAGGGATTATAAATTTGAAGAGACTGATTCTATAAGAGGGCGCTGTGCGGTTTGGGAGAAAGAAGGATGCCAGATTTAGAAGCAGAATCTTTGAAGCTGTGAAAAGTGTGAAATTATTCACTACAGATTAGTAAAGAAACACAAACCAGTCCATGCTTACCTGGCTTACTGGGCCACCAGGCACTGTGTCTCTCCCATCCAGTGTTTCTGTGTGTGTGTGCCTTTCTGTTTTCACTTCTGTGGGTGGTGACCTCGCTGCCGAGTGTTTGGTGTGAGCCTCTGCCCCGGCATCTGAGCTGGTGCACGCGTGGGTGTAGGCGTCCAAGCTGTGGCAGTGTGCTTGCCGTCTGCGCTCCCGCCAGTTTCTTTGGAACAGACACACTGCCCCCTAGCGTCCAGATGAATTCAAGGTCCCCATCTGCTAGAGCTGGAGCAGAGGGAGCAACCCCTTTCTTCTTTCTCCTCCCTTTCCTCTAGCCATCTGCACAGCGGAACTCAGTGTGTGTTTTTGGCCCCAGAGTCCTCCTGGGCCCTTAGGAGGGAGACACGTTGGATGAGGGCCTCTTGCCCCAGCGTTGAAAGGGATGATCCTAGCTGGTGACAAGTGGGGAAGTATCTGGAGTGGACCCTTGCCAGAGGTCCAGAACACTCTCCCTAGGTGTGAGAGCCTGTCAGCCAGCTGATGAACCAGCACACACACACACACACACACACACATGATCTAGCCCAAAAGGGGGCCCCCACTGTGAATTTCTCACTCAACAAGAACCCCCAATACCCAGCACTCGACACTCAATCAAGCCCCCAGCACCAACACAGCACATACTCACAAACACCTCCAGTGGCAGACATATCAGTGCACTTCCATGCTGATATTGTTAAGTGCCATCGAGTCAGTTCCAACTCATAGCAACCCTGTGCAGGGTTTCTGAGAAGCAGCTGGTGGGTTTGAACCACCGACCTTGTGGGACCCAGTCCAGTACTTATGCTACAGCACCACACAGTTACATACTCACACACACATACACACACCTACATAGAATGTATCAATACCAATACACACAGAGTCCTCAAAATGGGCCTGACAGCACATTGACTCCCAGTCACTGGAGGCGTCCTCCCTCTGAGTCAGAAGGAAATACTAAAAATAAATGCTTTATATTCTTCGTATCGTTTTTCTCCTCACTATTCCACAAATTCCATATTCATCCCATTTTACAGATGAAGACTTGGAGGCTCAGACTAGTCACGTGAATTTCTTGAAATCAGACATTGGGATTCCAAACCAACCTGCCTAACGCTTGCTTGAGGCCTGGCTCTTCACCACTGCCCTTCTTCCACCAGGATATGATAGGCAAAAATGCTCAGCACTCTGGGAACAGCTAGTAAGTGCCAAGAAATACTAGTTCCCGTTGCTACTACTGTTACTGCCACCACTATTCATATTGCTGTGTTTACTATTATGTATCTCTGCTGCTCACACATAACCCAACACACACTTCCTGATACTCTCAGCTTTCTCCCCTAATCCCGATGCCCACAGTCACAACAGCTATAGTCCCTCTTGCAGAAACAGTCCCCCAGGAGTTGTGGAAAACCCAGGCCTGACCTGGAGAGAAACCTACTCTCCTGTCATCTGGGCAAAGAGTTTGTGGAATGACACCCTTCCCCCCCAATGAGTCAGTGGTGTAAAGAGTACAGGGTAGGCCACACAGACCCAGATTAAATCTTGTCACCACTAAAGAGCTGTGTGACCTTAGGCAAGACACTTTCTTTCTCTGCACCTCACTTTCCCTAATCAGAAAGATGAATCATAACCAGTTCATATCAAGCCTGAGGATTGGAGGCAGTGTTCATGAAGTAGATCCGAGTGTGGCACACAGCAGACAGACATTCGTTAAAAGTTAAACCCAAAAACCTAATCAGTCAATTCGGACTCCAGGCGACCCCATGTGTGTCAGAGTAGAACTGTGCTCCATAGGGTTCTCCAAGGCTGATTTTTCAGAAGATCGTCAAGCCTTTCTTTCGTGGTGCCTCTGGTTGAACTCAGAGTCGAGCATGTTCACATTTGCATCACCCAGGGACTCCCATTAAATGGTAGTTCCTTTTAATACCAATCTTATTCTTATGATTTCTTCTGTGTTTGAATACATGGAGGTGAGATCAGAACAAGGATCCCAGAAAAACCAAGTTTATGTGACAAACCAGCCCTGTTTACCACAATTCCTTCCCCAGTGCTGTGTTAGATAGGTGCAGGTCCAATATCTATCTGGGGGCAACCTGCACTGGATCCTCTGGGGCAGTCCCAGGACATGAGCTGGAGGTCAAAAGGATCCAGGCCACAGGCTGCCAGTTGCTAAGCAACAGCATCCCTCCCTCTATTCATAATGTCTGATACCTTTTGGGGTCTCTTCCACCCATCCATTGAATACTCACATATTGAATGTTGAACTGTACACTTGGATCTAGATTTGGAACTCAGAAAAAAAAAAAAATAGGAGACAATGAAGGGTCAGCTCTCAAGTCAAATCAAAAGAAACCTAACACTGATGTGAAAGTAACTACAGAACACACGTATATTTTGTGCAGGGGAAACATGGTTAGAGAAGGGTTACCAGAACTGGGTTTTGAAGGTTGAATAGGAGTTTGTTATCCAGGACAATACCAAAGGACTTCCCAAACCAAGAAAGAGATTAGACAGTGCCTGGGAAGGTTTTGGCACCAGTGAGTTGAGGACCGGAGTGAGAGGCGGCAGGATCTGAAGCTCAAGAGGGAAGCAGGTCCCAGGAGAGAAGGACCTCAAAGGCATGTGGACGCTACTCTGGGAAGTTACGAAAGAGTTTTAACCAAGTGACATAAAACTGCTGATCAACTCTGTAAACCTTCACTCAAGACACAATAAAAAGCTAAAGAACAACCAAAAAAAAAAAAAAAACCCCACACACACGTGACATAGTCAGAGATGAATTTAGAAAGGTCTCTGGAAACCTGAAAGCTGAAGATCGCCCCTCTTTTTGCCCTGCATGGGGGCTGCAGAAGTTAGCTTATTTTGCTTACCCTGGAAACAGACTGGGGAGAAGCCAGCAGCCAGTCAGAAGGAGAGCAGGGCAGGCCTGTCCTCCCACCTTAGAGCTGTTTGTGCCGATCAGGCTCCTCGCTTTCCTCAGCTGCTACAGATTCTGTTTCCGGTTAGGCAGCTAAGGAAGCTGAGGGATACTTGCAAGACCTATAGGCAAATGTGGGTGCAAACCCCAGCTCTGGCTTAAGACTAGGAGGAGGTCAGGGGAAGGGGGTGAGAGTGATAAACTAAAGGGCATGGGATTTTTAAGGTGATGAAAATGTTCTAAAATCAATTTTGATGATTTGCTCATAGCTGTGAATAAATGGAAAACCACTAAATTGTACACTTTTAATGGATGCATTGGTAGTATGTGGATTATATCTCAAGAAAGGGGAACTCCAGATTGGCAGTTCAAACCTACCAGCCACAACTCAGAAACACTATACATGGTCAATATGAGCTGGAAGGTTCTTAACAACAACAACAGAAGTCCTTAGGAGCCCTGGTGGTTTCGTGATTAAGTGCTCAGCTGCTAGGCAAATGGTCAGTGGTTGGAACCTACCAGCTGCTCCATGGGAGAAAGATGTGGCAATCTGCTTCTGTAAAGATTTACAGCCTCAGAAGCCCTATGGGACAATTCTACTGTGACACACATGGGGTCACCTGGTTGGTTAGCTTAGAATCTGCACAAACATGCAAATTGCATGCCAACACACTTAGCTGTGACTTGGATGATCTGAAATGGGACCCTTGCTTGTAAGTATGAATGCCAGTGTTGATGTGGGCTTCCCCTTTTCTGAATTCAGACACTCCCTTAGTGTTATTGTTGTTGTTGTTGTTGTTGGGTACCACCACAACAATTCAGAGTCATAGTCACCCTATAGGACAGTGTAGAATTGCTCCATAGGGTTTATCTTTCTTAGACCGTAATAGTTATAGAAATAGCTTGCCAGTCCTTCTTCCCACAGAGCTTGCTCACGGGTTCAAGCTACCAACCTTTCAGTGAGCAGCCGAACCCTTAACCATTGCGCCACCAGAGCTCTCATTTAATCTTGAAAACAATCGTTGGAGGGGGTTCCTCATTATCCTAAAGCACCAAGAAGTGCAAAACCTTCTCAGGACCACATAGCTAGAACGTGGCAAGACCTGCTTTCCGCCCTGGGTCCCCAGGATGCTGAAGATACATCGCCAGTGCCCCCTCTGTATGGATCTCTCTCCCTGAGGCAGCATCCAGCTAAGTGCTTCTATTTTCCATTTTCTAACTGGAGTGCGCTGAACACAGCCACCGGTCCCAAAATAACTTAGACCAGCCCCGCCAGGCCTCCTCAGCAACTCAGTGCTCCGTCCAACCTATCCTTGAGAAAGTTCCCACTCAGCAAAAAAAATTAAAATAAAAGCATCACACACAAGACACCACTTGCCACACAATTAGTCAGAAAATGCACAAGTTGGGCAGGATTCCTAATTATTCAACAAGCCTCTTTAGCTGGGTCCCCCTCCCTCTTCCTACTGTCTCCCCCCACCCCACCCCACCCCAATAGCCGTCAACTCTGCAGACTCATTACCATTGAGAATCTAGCTGGAAAACCAGCTCCATAAACGGAACCAAACAAGCACAGATGATGGGGAGATTTTGAACAAGCCCATCATTAGCAAAGGCCTTTCTAAGCACGCTGTTCCTTGTCCCCTGGCCCTCCCTGGTTGTTGAAGGCTTGCTGAGATTGAAGCCTGGACTTCTCTGCAGAACAGCAGCAAACTGCCACACCTGTCCGGCAGGTAAGTCCCTCTTGGTTCAGCAATGTCCCCTTGTCATCATGGGAGTGTGTGCTGATATGACTCACAGCATCACACAGACCAGAGTTCTGGGTCCTTAATCAGGCTACACCCTTCTCTTTCCTCATCTGTATAATGGGCTCACAGCAGAACCTGGGACGAAGGGCAGCAGTGGGGCTGGGATGAAATGTTGTAGGTTAAGTGTGGGTTTGGACAAAGTATAAAAACAAAACACCAGTTTTCATTGAGTCAATTTCAGTTCATGGTGACGCTGTTTGTGCAGAGTAGGACTGCCCCATAGGATTTTTAAACACATTGCCAGGCCTGTCTTCTGAGGTGCCTCTCAGAAGGTTTCACATCACCAGCTTTTTGGTTAATAGTCCAGCGCATAATCATTTGCACCACCAAGTCAAGCCTTGGTAAATTGTATTTGCCAAGTATAATAAGAACGCCTCATACGGAGCTAGCTGTAGAATATATAATGGACTGCCAACTAAGAGTTTGGCAGTTCAAACCTACCAGCCGCTCCTCAGAAACCCTATACAGAGTCGCTATGAGTCGGAACTGACTTGACAACACTTAACACTTAACAACAACAGCAAGTATAATAATAATAATCCTAGTGTTATCACCTCTAGGAGGTAAATGTTGTTGTTAAGAGCAGTCAAGTCTGTTCTGACTTATTAAGGTATCTTAATAGGATCTCTGAGGCATAGTCGGTGGGTTTGAACTGCCAATCTTGCTTTTCCTATAGCACCACATGAACAAACAAAAAAACCATTCTGCCTCATAATGACCCCATATGTTACAGAGTAGAATTAAACTCCATAGGGTTTCCTAAGCTGTAATCTCTACGGAGGCATTGAAATCATCCACCTTTTTGCTGAAGTCTTGTGCAAACCGTACAAGACTGCCCGAGTCTTTCAGAAAGCCAGTAAACCAAAGCACAGTTGTCAAGTCAATTCTAACTCATAGCGACACCATGTTGTTGTTAAGTGCCTTTGAGTCAGTTCCAACTCACAGCTACCCTGTATAGGGTTTCCAAGGAGTGGCTTGGGGTTTGAACCACCTACACTGCAGATAGCAGTCCAGTGCAATGCCATACCAGGACTCCCGGCCACCCTATAGAATACAGTGAAATTGCTCCACAGAATTTCCAGGACTGCAGATCTTTATGGGAACCTCATCTTTCATCCAGGGAGTGGCTGATTGGTTTGAACCACTGACCTTGTGGTTAGCAGCCCAATAAATGTGGTGCTGTGGGCTAATGCGTCAAACTGCAAAGTCGTTTGAACTGCAAGGTTAGTGGTTCAACCTCACCAGATGCTCCTTGGAAACCCTATACAGGGTCGCTATGGGTCAGAGCTGACTCAAAGGCACTTCACAACAACAACATCACGCACGAGGAGGTAAAGAGAAAAACTAAAAACTCATTCATTGCCATTGAGTCCATTTAGATTCATGGCGACCGTATGTAGGGTTTTTCCAAGGCTGTCAATCTTTACGGGAGCAAACAGCCTCATCTTTCTTCCAAGAAGCAATGGATGAGCTTGAACTACCAACCTTGTGGTTATCCTACAGCACTACTAGAGCCCCTTGGAAGTAAGTTATTGTTGTTGTTAAGTGCCGTTGAGTCGGTTCTGATCCATAGTAGCCCTGTATAGTGTTTCCAAGGAGCAGCTGGTTCAAACCGACTACTGCAGTCCAGTGTATTTACCCACAGCATCACACCAGAAGTCCTTGGAAGTAAGTATTGTTGTTAAATGCCGTTGAGTTGGTTCTGACCCATAGCAATCCTGTAATGAGTTTCTGAGGAGCGACTGGTGAGCTTGAACTGCCGTCCTTGCGGTTCAAACTGACTTTGCAGTCCAGCGCATTAACCCACAGCTTCACACCAGGACTCCATGGAAGTAAATAGAGGAGGATTATTATAAGGGAACAGCAGTTGGAATATTGATGGTTCCGGGGTAGGATGTGAGGCTGCCTGGTGGGATCCTCTTTGACCAAACAGGAGGGAAGCAACTCCAGTTGCTAAGTGCTGGGGCTTATGCTGAGATCTTCCACCAATCCTACAATCCTACAATGTGGGTATACTTGTGCCTACTGTATGGAAGGGAAGTTGAATGCAGACACGTGGCTTTGGATACAGACAGCCTTCCACAGCAAGAGTCTGTACCTGTCACCCAAAGGATCCAGGCAGGGAACAGATCTCTCCAGAGAAGGTACAGACCCATGCTACCTAAGGGCGTGCATGAAGGCACTCTCTCACTGGAACTGGGCCCAGAGAGAAAGTGCTTGAGAGGGAAGTTAACCAATAGTCATTGAACAACTGATCATTGTTTTGCACGCAGCAAGAAGACAGTATGGCCCAGTGGTGAACAGGGTCAGTTTCAGGCTCAGCTCCTCAAAGTCACTTTGCCTTTCTGAGCCTCACTTTCCCCACCTAGGGAGAATAATAGTTCCCAGGGTAGTCAGGGGAATCCTGGTGTGGCACTGTAGGATAAGCACTGGGCTGTTAACTTCAAGGGCGGTGGTTCAAATCCACCAGCCCTATTGGAAACCCTATACAAGGTGGCTATGACTCAATGTCACTTAACAACAACAAGGGTGGTCAGGAGGGTGAATCTAATCGGGCCCAGAACACTTAGCACATAGTTAACACTCCATAAACAGCAGCTACTACATAGAGCTGCAGCTCTGCAGGGCAGGTCTGGCTCTCCCCAGGCAGCCTAAAGAAAGATTGATGAGGTGCCTCCTCCCAACCTGGCTGTGCCATCTCCAGGCTCTGGACTCTGGTCCTGGGGCCTGGCCACACCCACACACTGCCAGCGGGCTGGCGCTCTGAGGAAGAACAGAGGAGACCCCCAACCCCAGCTGAGGCCCAACCACCCTGGCTGCCGCAGCCCGCAGTCGCCTGCATTTGCCACTGGGCCACCTGGTGAGCTCAGGGTGGGCTCTAGGCGCCTCTGCCCCCGCTTCTGGATCCGATGAACTCATCTGGGTTTGGTACCTTCCAAAGCAGCCAGGAACGTTTGCTCAAATGTTCCAGGCCCAGGGAGAGAAAAGAGCAGACCAGGGCCCTCCGCCCTCGTCTCCATGCAGAAAGCAATCGGCTGTAACTCAAACAGGCGGGCTTCACCCTGCCCAGGAGATGGATGCGGCATTTTGGGATTTATATCACCTGAAAGGAAAATGCATCTTAAATCACAGGGCGCCAGGGAGAGGGCAGAGGCAGGAGGTTCAAGGACTTAATGACACTCCGAATGGGGATCCCAGGGGGAGTGGCCTCCTGCACCTGGGCAGGCCAGGTCTCTTCTCAGGGAGTCTCAAGGGACAAAGGGACCTGGAGATGCTCCCAACTGGAACAGCCACAGTGAATGTATGCACTAACACACACACGTACACATGTACACACGCACACACGTAGCTGCACACCCACGTACACAAGTGCACACATGTACACATATATTCACACACTGGTACATGCAAGCACATGCACACAGGGTACACTCATGTGCATTACATTGTACATATGCACATATGTACGCACGTATACATGATAAACATGTTATGAAGGGAGCTTCCAAAAATGTATGGGAAAAATTCCATGATCTTTTCATTCAATTTTCAATAAACTTTTTAAAGTTCCCTAGCATGAGTGGGCACATGTACACACATGCACACATATGAGCATGCACACTTATGCACGCACAGATACGCACACACATTTAGAATGCATACCCACATGCCCACACACACCTAGGTGTGCACACATGCACATATGTCCATGTATGCATTTGTGCACATGCATACAGAGCCCAGCTTTGATTGAAATCTCTCTCCATCCACCCCTAACTGGCCCTGACCACCACTCTCCTGGCCCGAACTGTATGCCCTCTGTGGCCTACCTGTGTCTACTCTCTCTTTCGCTGAGAACAGCCAGGACAGAAATATGATCAAATTCCTCTCCCATACACACACACACACACACACCCTTAAACCTGTCAGTTGATCCCATCGCTGGGAACAGAGATCTTCTGCCTCCCACCATAGGCCTTTTCAGGTGCATGCCCACAGCTGGAGAACTTTCCTGCGGGAACCCTCTTTGCCTGTTAAAGCACAGCCATCCCTCAGCTCATCCTTGCCGTGGTCACCCCAACCAGATAACCATGACTTTGGGATGCTCTCCTAGCCTCAAGGATCAGGTGGTGTGAAACTAGCTGCAAAAGGTGGTGGGTCCAAACCTCTGAAATTAGTCAGCGAAGCACCTTAAACACTGCACAATTAAGTTTTGCATTAGTCATTGTTGTTGTGAAGTGCCAATGAGTCAGTTCCAACTCACAGCAATCCTGTATAGGGTTTCCAAGGAGCAGCTGGTGGGTTTGAACCAGCGACTCACAGTTATCAGTCAGTGCTTATCCTACAGCTCCACACCAGGACTCCATTCATCATTGCTGTTGTTGTTAAGTGCCATCGAGTTGGTTCCAACCCATAGTGACCCTGTATAGGGTTTCCAAGGAGTGTCTGGTGAGTTTGAACCACCGACCTTGTGGTTCAAAATGATCTTGTGGTCTAGCATATTATCTATCCAGCAGTGCCATAAATTGAAATCACAGTGAGATAACACTATACACCTATTAACCAAAACACCAAAGCACACTGCCATGGGGTAGATTCCTACCTGAAGTGACCCTGGAGGACAGAGTAGAACTGCTCCCCAGGGTTTCCAAGGCTGTCAATTGTTACGGGAGCAGATGGCCTCATCTTTCTCCCAGGGAGTAGCTGGTGGGTTTGAACTGCTAACCTTTTGGTTAGCAGCCCAATACTAAACACATTACTCCTCCAGGGTTCATTTAGCATCTTATTATTGTTGCAGAAAATGAGATGAATTTTTTTAAATTGTTTTTTTAATTCTATGTTGCGACAAAGGAGCCCTGGTTAACATAATGCAGTAGGAGCTGAGTTACTAACCAGTAGATCTGCAGTTCGAATCTACCAGCTGTTCCATAAGAGAAAGATGAGGCTTCCTGCTCCTGTAAAGATTTACAGCCTCGGAAACCCTATACAAAGTTGCTGTGAATCAGAACCAACTGTAGCAAGTAACATGGGTTTGAAGAATCTATTAGGTTCTTAGTGAGCATGCTGGCTCTGTAGGATAAGCCAACCATGAGGTTGGCAGTTTGAGTCCCCCAGCCGCTCCATGGGAAGAACTCTATACAAGGTCTCTGTAAGTTGGAACTGACTCAACAGCACTGAACAACAACAAATAAGGTCCATCTTTCTGATTCTTTCTATTGCTCTGGTCAGGACAACTTGGAAAGTTGAGAAACTTTCTAGGGTCACCCCGCAAGTCAGAAAAAAACTCCTCACCTGGCTACAACCATGTGATTGTAATCTCCTGATTTTGAGAGCCCTTGGTCCCAAAAAGGAGCCCTTGGGTGGAGACTATTACGTGCTCGAATACTAACCAAAAGGTTGGCAGTTCAAACCCGCCCAGGTTCCTCAAAAGACATGGTCATCTGTTTCCAGAAAGTCACAATCTTGATAACCCAATGGAACACAATTCTACTCGGCATACATAGTATCAACTCAGCAGTACCTGGAATATTATTATTTTTAGTCCCAGAACCACCTTCTCCTGACCCACAGAAGGAGAACTGTCAGGACAACGTCTCCAACCCAAAATAATTATTCAAGAAGCACTTGAAGTTTTTCAGAATCTACATTTGCTCTGGAGGTGGCATGAACTTTGGGTTAGGTCTACGTGGAGAAAACCTGGGTGTGAGCAAGCCACATCTCAGCAGCAGACATGTCTCCACCATGCTTCAGTGTTCAGAGAAACAAGGACCTCCCAGGCCAGACATTTGGGTGTCTCCTCACAGTTAAAGGCACACAAGAGGGCAGCTGATGAGTTTCACCCACCTGCTAGCCGACCCTGCTCAGAAAAATATGTTTCAAGCAACAACCGGCCTTTCAACTTGGTTTGACAAGCTTCCCCTTCCCATGCCCCTCAGACATCCTTGGGGTCCTCATACTCAGACAAGCTCACAGACAGAACACTGCACTTGCCCTGACCTTAACCACTTAGGGAATCACACAGAGGACTTGATATGGACCATGGGGGTGATACAAAACCCATTCCAAAAACTGCTGCAGTGGGGTCTGTAGAGGACGTGCCGCTGCCTCCCAAAGCCTCTCCTTCCCCATCTGTAAGATGGGGCTATTAGTCTCATCCCTACAGAGCTGCTGCAGAAACACTTACATTGAACCAGGTGTCACGCTGGTACTGGGCAAGCCAAAGGGCGAAGTAGGGCACGTGGCTGCGACAATGCCAGTGGATTTTGCAGTGTGTTACCTCCGTTATTATTGCTGTCAGCCACTCAGGGCCAGCCCACATACAACACAACAAAATGCCACCCAGCCCAGCCACATCCTCATACTAAATTGTGGATTCAGCTGTTATGATCCAGAAGACTTTCATAGGCTGATTTTCAGAAGTAAGTCACCAGGTCTCTCTTCTAGTCTCCCTTAGTCTGGAAGCTCCATTGAAAGGTATTCAGCATCATGGTGGCATGCAAACCTCCACTGACAGATGGGCTAGGATTCGAACCTGGTTCTCCCATATGGCAGGCAAGAATTCTACCACTGAGCCATCATGACCTCTCATACATACAGCTTCTCTTTTAGTTCCCCAACTCCTGGTACACACCAGGAGCTCAACACATGTTGGTTGAACCAGTGAATGATTTCTGAGTGATTTGGTCTTATTTGTTGTTGGAATGGCAGTGCTTAGAGGAAGAGACAACACATAGTAGGTAGCTGGTTGCTGTTAATTGGATCTAAAGGGGTTAAGACCCTGCCATGTCACATGTCTACTGACTCTTCCTACTGGGACAAAGGGTCCAATTTAATCCAGCCGCTCTAGCTGCCGCCACCACCGCCACCAAGGCACAATGCAGCAGGTTTGTGGGCAACGTCTGCCGATCGGGTTTCGGGTAATAGCCCCCGCCCAGCTGCCCAGCCCAGTGGACAAAGGCGTCTTTGTTGCAGATATTTTTTTTAATCCCTGGAGATATTAGCAGGGCTGGGGAGTGTATGCTGTGAACAGCTCAGAAATCATTTCATGAATGTCCTCCTAACTTGGGGTGATCATTTGAATGGATTCTGCCCCTGCTTTCCTAGTAGGAACAAGATTAGCTAGGGGTAGTCGTAGCTTTGGGCTGGGAAGTTTCCAAGGCAAATGAATCCAGATTCCCATCACAAGGTCGCTCCATAAGCTCTTACTAGGGGCCAATCTGCCTTTGCACAGGACTTCTCACCCTCAACACTTAGATTTAGACCAAGATTCCCATTCTACAGATGGGAAAACTGGAGTTTCAGGACCTGTCAATTCAAGCGACAAAGCCAGCCTTGAACTGGGTCAGTTGGATCCAATAAACTGCCTCCCATGTGCCCTTTTGAGGCAGGTTCCCACCTCTGAACTTCCATTGGGCATCCAGGAAGCCATCCTTCCACCACCCGACCCCTTACATACCTTTCCTTTAAGCTTACACCAGCGTGTCTGTGCAACCTCCTAGCCTTCCCTCCTCTGAGCTCCTCTATCAATCCCAGACCATGAAGTACACCTGAGTTATTGTGGGGTTTTTGGGTTTTGTTTTTTTTTAGCGTTTTTATTGTGGATTGAGTGAAAGTTTACAGGGTAGATCATCAGTTTTACATTCAACAAATCATACACCTTGTTTCATTACAATGATTATAATCCCCTCCATGTACCATCAGTTAACAGTATTTCTCTCTATTCATTTTAGCTTTTTTTTTTTTTTTTTTAAATACTCAGGCATATATAATAATTTTAATTTAAACCACCAAAGGGTATAGTCTGCAAGTCTACCTCCTGGCCACCATCTCTTAGTCCCTCTCTTCCCATGAATCTAGAGTCTTCAGCTGTAACCTCGCTCCATGTCCCCTTCTCTGCCTCCATCTCTGGTGTCGCTGCTTCTCTGAATAAGGTCCAGCATTCCGCTTGTGTTCTTTTCCCTTGATGGTCCTAGGGTCTTCTGTTTCTGGACTGTAAGATTAACTACCCCCCATTTTTGTTACAAAACTTCTACCTTTACAGTTGTGACCATTGCAATTAGTCATGAAAACAATTACTCACTATTGTATCAACAAATCTTATCCCCATCTCTTTTTACCAGACCCATCCAGACAAGAAGAAAACTATTCAGTGGGGATTCTATCTTCCCTCACACACTCTTAAACTAAACTCCCTCTTGAAACCTTGTAAACGAGTCACTTTGTGCCTTTATCACCCCCTCGTTTTAGGTAGCCAATGTTACACCTGAGTTTTAATAACATATAACAACAGTTCTTCAGACTGTGCATTGCTCTCAAACACACATTTGCATTCATACCCTCCAGAATCAAGAGACCACACTGATGAAGGAACTTGAACTTGAATCAGAAATACCAGCTTTACCTTGATTTTCACAAGTTGTGCGATCAAACACAAGTTCAAACCCATAGCCCTGGAGTGGATTCCGAGTCATAGCAGTTCTATAGGAAAGACAATAGCGTCCCCATAGGGTTTCCAAGGTTGCAGTCTTTATGGAAAGAGCCTAGGTAAGCAATTGGGTAAGCACTTGGCTGCTATCCAAAAAGTTGGTGGTTTGAACCCACCAGCCACTCTGTGGAAGAAAGGTGAGGCAAAACTGGAAACCCTGTGGGGTAGTTCTACTCTGTTCTATAGGGTCACTATGAGTGGTACGGGCTCGACTGCAATGGGAAATCTTTATGGATGCAAACTGCCATGGAGTGGCTGGTAGGTTTGAACCACTAACCTTTTAATTAGCAACTAAGCACTTAACCAGTGTGCCACCAGGACTGTGAAACCCAAAATAAGCAAAGACCTGTATGTTTGAGTTGATTCCAATCCTGTTTGTTACCTGACAGTATTCTGTCATTGTAACTATAGTAAGTGTTGTACAGAAGCGCAGGGAACAGCAGCAGTTGTACCGCCAGCTACAGCGGCCCTGCTCCGTCTCTGTGTTCATTCACCTCCAGGCCTTGGCACATTCTGTTCCCTCTGTCTAAATTCTCTTCCACTGTATTAGCTCCCTGCTGCTGTTGTAACCAATTACCACCCGTTTAGTTCGTTAAACATACACACACACACACAAATCTTAGAATTCAGCATGGGTCTCGCTGGACTGAAATGGAATTGTCAGCAGGGCTACATTCCTCTCCGGAGGCTGCAGGGAAGAGGCTTTTCCCAGCACTTGTTGGCTCTTGGCCCATTTTCCTCCATCTTTAAAGGCAGCAACATTACATCTTTCTGAACACTTTTTCATAGTCATGTCACTATCTGACCACAGCTGGGAACAGCATCCTGTTTAAGGATCCATGCGATTACGTTGAACCCATCCAGATAATCCAAGATAATCTTGCTCATCTCAAGATTCTTTACATTAATCATATCTGCAAAGTATGTAAGGTTACACATTCACAGAATCCAGAGATAATGGTGGGGACACCTATGGGACCATAATTCTTCTAGGATAATGGTAGCAAACTGGTTAAGCACTTGGCTGGGAACCAAAAGGTCAGTGGTTTGAACCTACCAGCTACTGCATGGGAGAAAGATGGAACAGTCTGTTTCCATAAAGATTTACTGCTTCAGAAACCCTGTGGGGCAGGTTTCCTCCCTCCTGTAGGGTGTTTAGGAGTTGGAAATGACTCCACTGCAGTAGGTTTTGTTTCAGTTTATTTTGGAGGGTGGAGGTGGGAAGAGCCCTAGTGGCACAGTAGTTAAATGCTCAGATGCTAACCAAAAAGTTGGTGGTTTGAACCCACCAGCTGATCTGAGGGAGAAAGATGTGTCACTTTGCTTCCATAGATATACAACTCTCTTGTAGAGTCACTATGAGTAGAAAATGACTTGAGAGCAACAGTCTTTCTGTCCACCACATCACCTCCTCTCACCTGAACTAACTCCGGCTTGTTAAGCCATTCAACACATACTCTTTTGGGGTGCCTATAATGTCCTGGGCACTGTGTGACCAAGACAGACATGGACACTGCCATCATGGACTTCCCAGGTGAGCAGGTATCAATGTGGAGTCCTGGTATGACACTGTAGGATAAGCACTGGACCACAAATCAGTTTAAACTGCAAGTTCAGTGGTTCAAACTTACCAGCTGCTCCTTGGAAACCCTATACGGGGTCGCTATGAGTTGAAACCAACTTGACAGCACTTAACAAGAACCACAGCAACAATAGGATTTCAGTGTAAATGTCTCCGCCTCCAGGAAGTCTTCCCTGATTGTTCACAGGGCTCTTTGGGGTTACCCTGGGTCCTTATGCTGTCCCCATTCCAGTGCTGTCACCCTGTGTGGCCACTGGCCCATCTCCCCAGCTGGACAGGGAGTGTGTCATTCACTTCCTTGTGGCCCAGGCCCCTAACTAGCACAGTTTGCTTGAATGGGGAAGCTGGGTTCAGATCCAGTTCCACTATTCTCTGGCTGGGTAACTTTGGACACCTCTTCCTCCGTTTTTTCAGCTGCAAAATGGGTAAAGCAGCACCTGACAAGGCCCATAAAGCACATAACAGGTGAGGTGAGTTCATGGTAGAATTATCGTATTTCACGCAGGAGACCTGGGTTCAACTCCTGGGTAATGCACCTCGTGCATGTTGCTGTGATGGTGAGCGAGTTTCAGCAGACCTTCCAGACTAGGATAGACTAGGAAGAAAGGCCTGGCAATCAATTTCTGAAAACCAGCAGTGAAAGCCCCAGGATCCATCCATCCTGGGGAGGGCATGGGACTGGGCAGCACTTCATTCTGCCATTGTGCGTAGGCTTGGGACAGCAACACTACTACCAAGTGGGCAACCAAATAGTAATTCCTCTCCTCCCTTGCACCATTTTATGGAGGCAGGTCCTGAGTTTAGTGATCCCATTAGGGTTGATCCCAGGCCTCAGGTTTCTCCACCAAAAAACTAGGTTACAGGAGCATTCACCCCAAGCCAAGCTGCGCAGACAACACAGTGTAGCTACAGGTGCCCCTTCTTCTGAAGCTAATACCCCCTCCTCTGTGAAAACATCAAATGTTACCTCTGACGCACTGGTTAGAAGATTGACATCCAAGCAAGAAAGCCACAGGAACAGTGAAAACGCATCTATCTGTGACACCCTACATTCAAATCACTGTTCTCCCCTACTCAGTCAACTGACATGGCACAAGTCCCCGCAGCTTCTCAGAACTTCATGTTCCTCCTCCATACAGTGAGGATACCAAGATCACCTTTTGTGAGGAAGAGATGAGACAAAGAATAAAAGTTGGCTTGGCCAAGTGCCTGGCTCCAGTAAGGGTCAGAGCATCGTGACCTACGTTAATCAGAGAGCAGACCTTCCAGCACCCAATCCCATCACCACCCAATCCCATCACCATTGAGGAAGCAGCCAGGAGACGGTGCTGCTGGAAATTTTGCAAGTTCAGCCTCCGATTTCCCGTAACTCCGTGACTCCTACTAGCCTCATAACTTTGGAAAATATTCTTGTAGCGTTTGCAATTCTTGATCTGGGCCCCAATGCTGAAATTATTGCAGACTTTTTTCTTTCTTTCTTTCCTCTCTCTCTTCTTCTCCTTTTTGACAGCTTGAGCAAAAGGAGCTGTTTTTTTCATTTCAAGAGGGGAAAAACACACAGGCACACACACACACCCTCCCAAATAGCATCGTTTTGCAGGACAAAATGTCCCCTGTGCTCTGGAGTGCACAGCCCCAGCCCCGCTCCACTGGCCTCACAAACGCTCAGTGTCACTGTAGCTTATATAAGTGTGGTTTGGGCCTGCGAGGTTGGACGTGGCCTTGAGTTTTGAAAGGAGACAGAGGAGTCTGGGTGAGGAGCTGCTTGGCTTAAAATAAATCCAGGAACTCAATGAAGGAGGGAAAAAAATCCTTAAGACTCAAATGGAGGGACCATTTCAATGTATAGTTTAGTGAGTCCTGAACTCAGGAAGTAGAAACCAGAGCCTGGCCAACTTGGCTTTCTCAGCCCCAGGATCCATGTGGGCAGGGCCAAGAAGTCAGAGGAGGAGAGAGGTCACAATTTGACCCCACTGATGGGATTCAAAGGAGTCCTGGTGGCAGAGTGGTTTAAGCATTGGACTGCTAACCAAAAGGTTAATGGTTTGAAACCAACAGCTGCTCCTCTGGAGAAAGATAGAATTGTCTGCTTCTTCTATTAAGTTTTACAGCCTTGGAAATCCCAGAGAGAGCAGCTCTCCTCTGTCCTATAGGGTGGCTATGAGTTGAAATCCACTTCATGGAAGTGGGTTTGGGTGGACTACAAGCAACAAACAGGGAGACCACCGTATTGCTGGAGGAGAACACAGCAATTCTTCTCTTTTTTAAACATGTGGTTTTGTTCACCATGTTTTCAGTCATTTCCAAGGGGCCGAGCATTTAGCTACTTTTGGTAGCGTAGTGGTTACGAATCGGGCTGTGAACCTTAAGGTCAGCGGTTCGAAACTACCAGCCGCTCCGCGGGAGAAAGATGAGGTTTTCTACTCCCGTAAAGATTTACACCCTCGGAAACCCTGTACAGGGTCGCTATGGGTCGGACCCGACTCGATGGCACTTAACAACAACAACAACAACTGACTGCTACAGGACTGTTTACTGGTGTGGCGCTGTCAGATCAACACTGGACTGAGAACCATAGAGCTGGTGGTTCAAACCCACCAGCTGCTCCTCGGAAACCCTATACAGGGTAACTATGAGTCAAAACGGACTTGACGGCACTTAACAACAACCACATTGACTGCTACAACCCCACAGAGAACTCCATGGAGCACATGGGGGCTCTACCCTGCTGGACCCCATTACTTCTTACAGTAGAGTCAATTCTCACTCACAGTGACCTTTATAGGAGAGAGTAGAACTGTCCCAGCAGGCTTCCAAGGAGCAGACAGTCTCTTCTTTCTCCTCCAGAGTGGCTAGTGAGGTGGCAGTCTGTTTCCATAAAGATTTACTGCTTCAGAAACCCTATGGGGCAGGTTTCCTCTCTCCTGTAGGGTCTTTAGGAGTTGGAATTGACACGAATACAGTAGGTTTTGTTTTAGTTTATTTTGGGGGGTGTGGAGGTGGGAAAAGCCCTAGTGACACAGTAGTTTAATGCTCAGATGCTAACCAAAAAGTTGGTGGTTGGAACCCACCAGCTGATCTGAGGGAGAAAGGTGTGTCAGTTTGCTTCCCTGGTGATACAACTTAGGACACTTTATGGGGCAGTTCTATTCTCTCTTGTAGAGTCACTATGAGTAGAAAATGACTTGAGAGCAACAGTCTTTCTGTCCACCACATCACCTTCTCTCACCTGAACTAACTCCAGCTTGTTAAGCCATTCAACACATACTCTTTTGGGGTGCCTATAATGTCCTGGGCACTGTGCGACCAGGACAGACATGGACACTGCCATCATGGACTTCCCAGGTGAGCAGGTATCAATGTGGAGTCCTGGTATGACGCTGTAGGATAAGCACTGGACCACAAGATCAGTTTAAACTGCAAGTTCAGTGGTTCAAACTTACTAGCTGCTCCTTGGAAACCCTATACGGGGTCACTATGAGTTGAAACCAACTTGACAGCACTTAACAAGAACCACAGCAACAATAGGATTTCAGTGTAAATGTCTCCGCCTCCAGGAAGTCTTCTCTGATTGTTCACAGGGCTCTTTGGGGTTACCTGGGTCCTTATGCTGTCCCCATTCCAGTGCTGTCACCCTGTGTGGCCACTGGCCCATCTCCCCAGCTGGACAGGGAGTGTGTCATTCACCTCCTTGTGGCCCAGACCCCTAACTAGCACAGTTTGCTTGAATGGGGAAGCTGGGTTCAGATCCAGTTCCACTATTCTCTGGCTGGGTGACTTTGGACACCTCTTCCTCCGTTTCTTCAGCTGCAAAATGGGTAAAGCAGCACCTGACAAGGCCCATAAAGCACATAACAGGTGAGGTGAGTTCATGGTAGAATTATCGTATTTCACGCAGGAGAACTGGGTTCAACTCCTGGGTAATGCACCTCGTGCATGTTGCTGTGATGGTGAGCGAGTTTCAGCAGACCTTCCAGACTAGGATAGACTAGGAAGAAAGGCCTGGCAATCAATTTCTGAAAACCAGCAGTGAAAGCCCCAGGATCCATCCATCCTGGGGAGGGCATGGGACTGGGCAGCACTTCATTCTGCCATTGTGCGTAGGCTGGACACTACCCAAGGTCAGCAACACTACCACCAAGTGGTCAACCAAATAGTAATTCCTCTCCTCCCTTGCACCATTTTATGCAGGCAGGTCCTGAGTTCAGTGATTCCATCAGGCTTGATACCAGGCGTCAGACTTCTCTATCAAAAACTAGGTTACAGGAGAATTCACCCCAAGCCCAGCTGTGCAGACAACACAGTGTAGCTACAGGTGCCCCTTCTTCTGAAGCTAATACCCCCTCCTCTGTGGACACCAGGTCTTTCTCCCATGGCGTGACTGGTTGTGGTCAGTGAGTAGCCAAGCACTTAAACAAGGGACTTCCCGATAAATGCCTCAAACCTGTGATTGCAGCTAACATTTTCCATATACCTGCTTCACACCAACTGAGTGTCTCGTACATAATCTCTTTATAGTTTCATAGGCCTCCATGATGAGGGTGTTTTCACCCCAACTTTACAGCTGAAGGGAATGAAGACTCTGGAGGATGTTGTAAGTTTCAGAACATGCAGTTGCCTCTGAGCCCAGCCACTTAGCCACTGGGGTGGAGGGTTCTTCTGGGCTTGGCTCCTTTTGAAGCACTTGCTCACATAATTTCAGTGAGTTGTTTTCTCAACAACCTGTACAGATGAGGAAACTGAGCCTTAAACAGGAAAGGACTCATCCAAGGTCACAGAGCCGGGAGGTTGCAGCTCTGGGATCAGAACAGTTGCAGCAAGTTCTAAGTGTTTGCCGGGCCTGGAATGGGCCCCACCTGTGTGCACAAAAGTGGGTGAAGGATTCATGCTTGGATTCAAACTTGGCTCTTTCTCTTTCCTGCTATGGGCTTGGTGGATCCATGGTCTAAATAACTTTCAGCTGTAGAACTGGGCGCTCTTTCAGCATCTGGCTGTTGGTTATCTCAGGCCTGTCCCCCTCATTCTCTTTGTGGTCTTCCACATCAGCACCCAATTTTTTTGACTCTTCAACGCCTTGATTGGCATCAGAGCAGAGTCTGGGGAAATCCACATTTCACCACTGCCTTGATTTGGGTTTCTCCAAAGGTTAGCCCTTCATTTGAGAGGTGATGCCTAGAAAGTGCAGAACGGGAGAAGGGAAGAGAGAAAGCAAAGGAGAAAAGTCAATAAAGGATGCATTGAGGCATGAATCACCACTGTGGGCAACTGGGGTGCAACCCTGCTGAGGGGACCTCTGGGAGACTGTGTGGATTACACTCCACCGATGCCCATCCCTCTCTGGTTGAGGGCTGCTCCTGGGGTGGGGTTGGAAGTGGGGGTGTCAACTTGTTGGCTCTTGTAGCCAGTTGCCCACTCACTTGGCCAGATCCTGTAAGAACTGGCTGTAGTGATTGGAGAAAGCTGACATTTGTTTCACCTGCATCTGCAGGATGTTCATCCATCCATCCAGTTGTTCAAGCAGCAAGCATTTTCTGAGCACCCTTGTGCTCGCCAATGCTAAACTTTGAACAAAGACCCCCTGGAAGGGTGGAACACACACCTAGTAGATGTCAGGCACTGAGATGGAACAGAAATATGTAAGTTTTTTCAAAATACATATACTCATATGTCGTTGTTAAGTGCCATCGAGTTGGTTCCAACTCATAGTGACCCTGTAGCAGAGGTGGGGAATCTCTTTTTCTGCCAAAATTTGTAATATCATTCGCAGGTCATATAAAATTATCAACTTAGAAATTGGCCTGCTATATTTGGTCAAATATTTAATTAACTGACTCCTAATGTGATGACTAAGGAGCTCTGGTATCGTAGTGGTTACTAATCGGGCTGTGAACCGCAAGGTCAGCAGTTCGAAACTAGCAGCCGCTCCGTGGGAAAAAGATGAGGCTTTCTGCTCCCGTAAAGATTTACAGCCTCGGAAACCCTGTACAGGGTCCCTGTGAGTCGGAACCAACTCCACGGCACATAACAACAACAAATGTGATGACTGGAACTGGGGTTATCTTGGCAGGGTCAGACCAAATGATTTCATGGGCCTTAGACGGTCCACGGAGTGCTGGTGTGGCACTGTGGGTTAATGCACCAGACTGCAATGCCATTTGAACTGCAAGTTTGGCAGTTCAAGCTCACCAGCTTCTCCTCGGAAACCCTATACAGGGTTGCTAATGGTCGGAACTGACTCGACGGCACTTAACAACAACAACAACAACAACATATGGTCCACGGGTCGAACTTTCCCCACCCCTGCTGTATAGGACTTCCAAGGAGCGACTGGTGGCTTTGAACCACTGACCTTGCAGTTAGCAGTCCAGTACTGATCCTAAAACACCACACTGGACTTCACATTCATATGTATAATTATCAAAACCACTTTACCATTTTCTGTAGCCCCCTTCTGACTCACTGTGGGACCTAGGGCAAGGTGAATCACCTGTAATTCCTAGAATTTTTCCATCTGTAAAATGGGGATGAAAATAGTACCTACCTCAGAGGGTTATTAAGAGGATTCCATTTAAAGTTCTTGGAAACAGTGCTGGACACAAAGTATGTTCTCCATAACAAGTTTCTATTTTTCTTTCCTTTGTATTACCACATTTCACCAAATCAAAAATACTATCAATTTGTAAGCTGCTTCTCAATTTTAACATCACTAGTTGCTGTTAGAAGCCTAGATGTTGCAAGCAGTTTGCAATCGGCTGCTAGCCAAACATTGGTGGTTCAAACCCATCCAGTAATTCAGAGAAAGACAAGGCCTGGAGAAGCTCTTCTATAAAGATTATAGCCAAGAAAGCCCTAGAGAAAACGTGTACTCTGTAACACACGGTGTCTCCATGAGTCAGGGAACTTGAAGGCAGCTAGTAACAACAGTGGAGTCTTGCGGCACTGTTAACCACAGTGTCGGCAGGTTCAAATCCATCAGCTACTCCGAGGAAAAAAGATGAGGCCATCTGAGAGAAAACCCTGAGGAGCAGTTCTACTGTATCCTATAGTGTCATTATGCGTTGGAATCAGCTGAATGGCAGTGAGTAATAACAACAGTTGTCACTAACTCTGTTCCACTCAGGGTCACCCCATGTGTGTCAGTGTAGAACTGTGCTCCAAAGGGTTTTCAATCAAGAACTGTGATCTTTCAAAAGCAGATCGCCAGGCCTTTCTTCCAAAGTGCCTCTGGGTGGACTCACCTTCCAGTTAGCAGTTGAGCACCTTAACTGTTTGTACTACCCAGGTTCTCTGCATTCCAATTTTAGAAATGGTGAAATGGCACGGGTGTGTGTGTCTTAGAATTGATGTTATACTCATTATTATTCCTGTTTACCAATGAAATCATTGCGACTTCAGCTAGGGATACAATTTGTCTATTTTCTCCTAGGTTCCCTGCTTTCTGCCCTTGGGAAAGGGTCCTTACCAGGCCACCTTGGTGTCAGGTTCAGGCAGATTTTGTTATTAAGGCCACGCTGCAAGAGGAGACTCACCCTTTTCAGACCAGGATTAATATATTTTACTGCCTTGTCAAAGAGAAGCAAAAGTCTGGAGCAATTATGTTGATGGGGCCCCTACCCACCCAACACCCTCTTCCCAGCCTCTGCCAAGATGACTCAGCCCAAATTATCCCCCTAATTGTCTCAACCTGTTTGGACTCCCAGCTGGGGCCCTCCTTGCCCCAAACCCGCATTACTGGATCCTCAAAGTCCGCAGACAGACAGACAGACTCTCCTCTCTCTAAGATGGAATGTAGACTTCCAAGCTCACCATTTTCCATAAGCCCCGTTTCACTTCCCTCTCCTTTCTGCCTCCTCTCCTCTGCACGTACACACACACACACACACACACACACACACACACACAAGGTTATTTTAGTAACTTCATGAAAGTTCCTGTTCAGAATAAACCTCTTCCCTTGCAGATGCACGTACCTCCACCCTTAGCCTTGCCTTACACTTGTTGATGTGTCTGGGGAAAGAGAACTGTTGATTTCTAAGTCCTTTTAAGAGAGAAACTATCTTGTGCTGACATCTAAATCCCACCCAGTAGAATTCATTGCACAGAAATGCCATTCAAGACAAGTGGGATGAAAAAAGAAAAAGAAAAAAAACAAAACAGTTAAAGAACTTAGATCATGAGAGAGAAAAGCAGACCTTAGAGGAAGAGGAGAGCTATAGCTAAATCAAATTCCTTTAACAAGAATAAACAGACACAACAACAAGAACAAGCAGACACAAGAATGTTTCACACAAACCAAAGGGTACACAGGGGAGGTGGAAATGCACTAGGAAGTGGACTTCTACATGTAGGACTCAGTAAAGAATCTTTTACTTCCCAAGAAAACTCTCTTACTATATTGTTTTTATGGATACAGATCTCCCATAAATGTCCAGTCCATGAGGGAGTCAGATTGTGGCACATGGGACCCTGACCCTATCTATGAGACCACAAACTGGGAGACACGGTGAAACCTCACTTATTTACCTTTAATTAGCAAGTGCACAGGAATTAATTGATTCTCTCAGACACTCATCCATAAGTGGCTCACTATCATCTTTGGTCTAGACACACATATACACACACATCGCTTCCCATCCCTGCTACATAAACATGGATCAAGTATTTAATGCAGAGTCACCCTTCCTTCTGGTCCACCTGCTGCTCCTTTGCTTGTATATTTGTGTTGGAGTATGTGATTTCCAAATGAACACACAGTAGATCATCCTATGTGGCTCACGTGCAACTTACTTTTCTCTAACAATACATTTTTGAGATTTATCCTTGTTGGTAAGTGTAGATGTAGCTCATTCCTTTTAACTTCTGCATAATACTCTGTTCACGAAAAATCTATATCTATTCATTTCCCTATGAATAGACATGTAAGATGTTTCTAATCCTGTCCCACTAGACATTCAGTGTTCTTCTTTAATGAGCTCGTCTATAAAAATGAGGTACCACTAATGACCTCCAGCTTGCCACCACTGACAGTCTAAAAAGCAGCCCTCCCCCCCAGGAAATTCAAAGGCGAGTCAGAAGGCCCTTATTTGTAGAATTGGGTGCCAAATGTTGTTGTTGTTAGGTGCCATTGAGTCAGTACCAACACATAGCAACCTTACGCACAACAGAAGGAAACACTGCCCGGTCCTAGACCAACCTCACAATTGTTGCCATGCTTGAGCCTGTTGATGCTGCCACTTTGGCAATCCATCTCGCCGGGGGTCTCCCTCTTTTTCTCTGATCCTCCACCTTACCAAACATGATGTCCTTCTCCAGCGACTGGTCCCTCCTGGCCGTATGTCCGACATATGAGAGACGAAGTTTGGCCCTCCTGGCCTTCAAGGAGCGCTCTGGCTTCTTCTCCCACAGATTCTCCTCTCTGTTGTTGACATCTATACATGGCTTACTCTGAGAAGCTCTGCACAATGCTTGGCACAGCTGGAAGAATGGCACGGCCATATATCCTCTGGAATGAATGGGAGGAGAGGGGAATGAGAGGTGAAGTTCTGATGTTTCCATTCGGGCGGGGGGCGTTTGCCTGTTTTATCAATGGCAGCCCTGCCTGGGGAACTTCCTGCCCCAGACTAGCAGGATGCACCTCACGCCATGCTGTGGTTATCCTCTCGCCATTATATATGTTGGCGGCAGAGTCCAGGAAATCACCACTGGATCTATAGTCCCGTATTTGGGGATTAAACCCTGCTGACATGAACCTCATTCTGCAGTATTCCCTTGTGATCCAGACCCCGGGGGCCCATCTGAGGGTGGATCTGGGATTGTTGTTACAGGAGAGAGAAGGAAACCAGAGCCCAGGCCCACGAGCTTCAGAATCAGATTGAGGGCCCAGTGGAAACACTGCCATATGCTTAATTGTGCTCCAATTACACAGAATGCTCCAGAATCGCTGCTCTGGGGTGGAGAGACGCTAATGGCCATTATTACATTTGGACAATCCTGTTCAGTTTTATGTGATCTTTGCAACTACTGTGTGGCTCGCTGAGAGTCGTCAACCTGTTCTAATGGGAGAAAAATGGTAGAGTTACTAATTTGCAAATGCTGCTGAGCCAAATTCCAATCCAGTCTCTGAGGAGATGCAAAATAGTTTCTCCTGGAACATCTAGCCCACTAAGCAGAGACAAGTAACACACACACACTCACACACACGTATGATATATGTGCACAACAGATATGATAAATAGAAATGTATATAGGTGGTCCAGGGAAGTACACCCCAAAGGAGGCACAGTTGAGCATCCAAGAACTAAATGGAGAGAATGATGGAAAAGTGCTATGAAGAGAGGGAACAGCCAGTGCAAAGGCCCTGAAAGGATGGTGTGCTGGAGACAAAGTCAGGAGGCAGTGTGACTGGAACAGAGTGAATGAGAGAGAGAGAAGGGGGTCAGAGAAGGTATGGAGTGATCAGTGGTTCACGGTAAGAAGTCTACACTGACTGAGGGAGCTATGGAAGGTCTTTGAGCAGAGGAGGTGTTTAAAAGAATTATTTGGGGTTTACAAGAATAACTCTGGGCTTCTCTAGGGAGGAGAAGGGCACAGTTGGGAAGTTCTCAGGCAAGTACACAGATGAGATAGTATGGTGGCTGGGTTGGGCCAGAGTTGTAGCAATAGAAGTGTTGAGAAGGGTCAGGTAAAAGATGTATTTTGAAGGTAAGGCTGATATGATCTGCTGATTCATCCAAACTGGGGTATTAGGGTGGCCTTGACCCAGTCGTGGAGCTGAGGGTTGAGCCTAGTCTTATGCTCAGCTTTGTCCAAGGATCACAGGTTGTTGAGGGGATTCGTTGATCCTCTTGAAGAAGTATGCTGACTATAGCTAAAGCTGGTAGGTTCAAGCCAGCTTCACACTGCTGTCTGAAGGTAGTCATGTGACTCCTTGTTACAGTTAGACTCTACTTCTTGCTTCTATTCCCTCTTTCCAAGAAGGTGATCAGGGGCAAGGTGTGGGACTAGAACGCTGGGTCAACTACAGGGTTCCAAGGACAGATAAAGCTCACATAAATAACCCTTGCTGTTTTCACCTACTTTAAAGATACAAACCAGAAAAAGGAGACTCTTTTGTTATCCATTGTTGAACTCAGTTGCCCAGGAGAGAATGATCACTTGACTGAACTCTACATACTGGTTGAAGAGTGAAGAATCACGGTGCTGGGATCCAGCCAGACACTTTTCCCACTTCTTCCTTTGGCATAACCTGTTTCCCAAGTTCCATGCAGGCTTTCCTGAGGATTGATGGTAAACCAGGCACAGAGACAGGCATTAGGATCCAAAAGGGAATGGGCCAAACTCTCTTCCCTTGAGGAGTTCAAAGGCGAGAGGACAGCAGACAGCATAGCATAATAAATGAGTGGTGACAATACTCTTAGGTGCTGAATTCATCCAGCATGTTGTTTTTCTACCGTGTGCCAAGCACAGGGGTGAGATGATACAGGTCCCCAAAGCACTGAGAGTTTAGTGTTATGTTTCCCAAGTTCTAACTCATCACAATCACTCCTGGGACCTCATCAAAAATACAGATCTCTATGCCGGAACCCTCCAGGATTCTCATTCTGCAGGCCTGGGCCAGGTCCAGGGAGGGTGACCAACTGTCCTAGTTTGCCTGGGTCTCTCTGAGAGCTTTCTCAAGATGAGAGACTTTTTCAACACTAAAACCAGGACAGTCCTAGGAAAACTGGGTCAATTGGGCCTCCTAGGCCCAGTAATCTGCATTTTAGGCATATCCTCTTAGGTGATTTAGATACAGGTGGTGGTACAGAGAGGACATCCCTGGGACAGGCAGGCAAACTGGCCAGATGTTGTAGTCCAGGAGGTATTTGCAGGAGTCCAAGTGGGATAGCCAAGGAGCTCTGGTAGCGTAGTGGTTATGAATCGGGCTATGAACCGCAAGGTAAGCAGTTTGACACTACCAGATGTTCCGCAGGAGAAAGATGAGGCTTTCTGCTCCCGTAAAGATTTACAACCTCGGAAACCCTGTACAGGGTCGCTATGAGTTGGAACCAACTCCACGGCACGTAATCAACCAAAGTGGGATGGCCAGGGCTGGGACTCCAGGCTGAGGTGACCACAGTCCAGACACCCTATAGTGAAGACTGCTGACCTGGGTATGCTTCAGAGCATTCCCAGCATGCCATGCAGGCTAGAAGAAATAAAAATGAAAAAAGGATTGATTAGCCCAACTGGGTGGAGACTTCCAAGGCTGTCGATATTGTAAGGCCAAATTTCCCAGCAACCTCCACAGCTGGGCTTCCGGGAGCTGCAGGGTATTTGGAATAAAGGTTTGACCTTGGAGAAGTATTAATGAAAATGTCACAGGCACTAAAGTCAAAGCAGATGCAGAGCCGGCTACAATGGTAGACCTAACTGATAAGAAACAGCCCAGGAGAGAACAAAACCTCTTGAGATTAGGTCAAGGGCAGACAAAAAAAAAAAAAAGAAAGAAAGAAAGACATCGGGGGTCCCCCATGGCAACTTGGAGGAATGCTGTCTCTCCCGCGGAACAAGCTGACATTTTTGTGCTGCTGCTTTATATACTGACATCCCGACAGGGCAGCGTTTCAGAGGCCTCCACACCAGCACATAAATATTACGTCTCCATCTTCAGCTAAGCAGAGCTGTGTTGCATTCTTATTACTTCATGTGGATTAACCATCTGGAAGTTGAATCAAGCCACAGAGTAAAGAATGGGATCCAATTTTGCATTCACCAAAATCAGCCGTACTAGTCTCAATTTATGGCAGATGGTTATGTAGTCTCAGCGGGCCAAAAAATCTCTCTGCGAAAGAATAAAGTTTATGCCAATTACTGTAATAGGAACCAGCACAACAACTGTGTGGGGTTGACTAAGATTGCAGATATTGCTGTACAGCTCATAAACTGCGGGGGGCCGGGGGGAACGATGGGGACCCAGTTAATTCATTAAGATAACGCGAGAGAAATGAGGAGCTGAGTTCAGTCATAAAGCAGAAATATTTCCTCGACAAGGATGGGAGATGAGGTGGAGTTGCTCTTCTGTTGGGATGGGGCATGGTCACAGGGAGGTTGGGGCTAGGAGGAGAAGGGTTCAATTCTGAACTTCTCCACCCCATTAATTTCAAACAGGTCTGGTCAGGCTCACCTGTTCCAAGCGTGGCATATAGTGAGTGTGGCCTGGGGTCCACAGTGGTTCCTGTTCCTTGGAACTCCCAGCCTGGCTGAGGGCAGTGCACAGGAAGGGCTGGCTGGGAGGTCAGGGAACACTTCTTTGCGGATGTGGATGAAGGATGATGGAGAGGGAAGAGACCGGACCGGTCGTGAAGACATCAGGGACTTTTTCTCAGAGGAGCTGAATCAAGGCCAGTGTAGCCGGACCAGAGGTGCAGGGCCTGCTGGCACACAGAGGAGGTTTGTGTCAGTCCTCAAAGCCAAGATCCAATGACATGAGTCACCTTAGTTTTGGAGAGAAGCCTCTTCTCAGCTGAGGGTCAGGTTCTTGACCTCTTGGAGGTAAGTGTGTAATCTCGCTCCCAGGTCACTAGAAGACAGGTACTCAGGTGGAAGAACTGACCTCTCCCCACCATGCACTGCCGTTACTTCCTGGCCAGCCAGTATCTCCTGAGACGACAGGCTTCAGCCCAGTGCTCCCCCTTGAGCACTGGAGAGAGGGGACGTGCAGGCAGCTGGTCTGGACATACCAGTTTCCACAGCAAGGTCACCTGTTTCCACTACAATGCCAGTTGAGTTTTGATATTTGTTTTTAGATGAAAGTACTGACATTTGCTACTCATAATAGGATTGCCAAGCAACACAGCTTGTCAGGGATGGTCCTAGTTTTAATACTGAAGTCAGACTTCCCAGGAAACCCCTCTGTCTAAGACACTGGTCACCCTAGTTTTCTAACAGTCTGCCCTGGGGGGCAGGTCCAGTGTAGTAGAGATTTTCACAGGTTACTTACACACTTTTTTGTCTCGTGGCCACCTCTTGTATTGGTATTATTAACTAACTGACGTGCCAGGAGTCCTGGTGTGGTGCTGTAGGATAAGCACTGGACTGTAAGGTCAGTTTGAACCACAAGGTTGGCAGTTCAAACCCACCAGCTGCTCCTTGGAAACCGTAAGAACCAATTCGATGGCACTAAACAACACATGATAGGCCAGGAGCCCTAGTGGCATAGTGAGTAAAGCATTGGTCTGCTAACCACAAGGTCGGTGGTTCAAACCTACCAGACACTCCTCAGGATAAAGGACTGTATGCTCCTGTAAAGATTTACAGTCTCAGAAACACTAGGGGAGTTCTGCCCTGCCCATATTATAGTGTCTCTATGAGTCAAAATCTACTTATCAGCAGTGGGTTGGGTTGGGTATGTTTTGCCAATTGACTTCACTCCCTCCTCAAGGTATTTTGGTCTAAAAAATTCATAACTTTGCAGCCTGTATGCTCCACCACAGTCATGAAAATATTTTCAGCACATATAAATATTATTGTTGTTAAGTGCCATGGAGCCGGTACTGACTCATAGCAACACTGTATAGGGTTTCTGAGGCTTTAAATCTTCATGGGAGCCTAAAGTCTCTTCTTTCTCCTGTGGAGCGGCTGGAGGGATTTGAACTTCGGACCTTATGGGTCACAGTCCATATATATTTTATATACTCCTGGGTTGTTGTTATTGTTGTTAAGTGCTGTCGAGTCGGTTCCGACCCATAGCGACCCTGTACAGGGTTTCCGAGGGTATAAATCTTTACGGGAGTAGAAAGTCTCATCTTTCTCCCACAGAGCAGCTGGTAGTTTCGAACCGTTGACCTTAAGGTTCCCAGCCCGATTCATAACCACTATGCTACTTTTTCACACCTGTCCAGCCTGTTCTATTAATGCATCTACTCACAGATCACTGTAGGACTGTGTCTACAATAGAGGGACTGAAACTTCCTTCCCGGGCCGTTGCTCTGTCAGGAGCAGTGACAGACTATGAATGCAGGCCTTGGATGTCAGAGGCCCTCCACACAGCCATTGCCTCTTGGAGAGAGAAAACAGCAGTGACCGACCATTAGTAAGAGGCGATGGCACTGTGACATTCTCTGGGAAGGCTGGCAAATGAGGGAACACAGCCCTCCGTAAACAAGTCACCCTGCTGTTCCTTTCCTGGCCAGACATCTCTCCTTGCTCACACAAAGGCTTGAGCAAACACAGGGCCACATCATCCTGGTGACTGTGAACCAGGGTTGGGCCAGGCTGTCCCTAAGCCACCGACTGAGCTCCCCCAGGATCTGGGTGCTGTGTGAAGCACTGCGAGCCTAGGATAAGGGGCCTAGGATGGGGTAAGAATTCCAGGGCGAAAGGGAGAACCCCCGGCTGAGGCCCAGCACTCACATGGACAGGGAGCTTGCCAGCAAGAATGCAGACTCTGGCCTCCATCTCACAAGTGGAAAATCTGAGCCTGTTGGGCTGGAAGGGGCCATTGAATCCTGAAATCCTCCCTTCGGCTTGCTGGCAGGCACTGAGGAAGAGAAGTGAGCTCATGGGCCTCCAGATGCGGAACCCAAAGACCTCATTCCCATGGCAGAAGCTGGGCATTAGTGTATGGGAAATGCTACAAAAATCCCTTTAAGTAACATTCTCCTGTAAGGAAGAAATACAACAGCCCTGTGATAATAAGACACGTCTACAGTTACGCTCATTTCTCACCTTGAGGTACCAGATGCAAAGTTGCTTGCCTTTCCAGGTATGCTTCTGAAGAGTCATTAATCCTTCCGCAAGTACCTGAGGGGGCTTAAATAGAAGACATGGGTACAGAACAAACCCTCAAACTTCACAGCACCACTGCAGAAATGGAGACTGAGGGGTACAGTGGGGGAAGGGAGTCACTCTAGACTAGGAGCCTTAATCAGGAGACCTTGCCCATTTCAGTGTTTACTGTAAAGAGACCACCCATGAGGCATCTGCATTTTACTTCCTTGTAAGATGTTTTACAGACCAACTGGCATTGCCCACCTTGAAGGATGACCTTCTGCTGGGGCAGAGACCAGACCCCCCCAGAATAAGTTGTGCCTGCCCCTACCTTTATGGTGTGGTGCTGTAGGATAAGCACTCAACCACAAGGTCAAGCACTCAACTCACTAGTCGCTCCTTGGAAACCCTATACAGGGCCGCTATGGGTCGGAACCGACGTGATGGCATTTAACAGCTTTTGCAGAGGAATCCATATTGAATAAATGATGTGCACACAAGCAATTAGCATGGCGTCTTCTACATTGGTCCTTTGGAGAAATCCCCGCCTAGCCTATGAATAACTATGACGTCTTCCCCCCACCCCCTGCCCCGCCCCTTAAAACCTTTTTTAAAAAGCCTAGCAAAGCCTTGGCTAGGGGAGTCGGGGGTTAAGCTTTGCATTAAGCCTCTTTCCTGTAATAAACCTTTGCTTGTATGGAAACCCTTCCTCTCCTGACTATTCTTGACCAGTAGAAAGAACAACCCTCTCTTTCAGGCTGGAGGTGGTGCAATTAGCCCTCTTAGAAACTTCAGGAACCCACCTAAGAGGCTGCTCACCTGGACAGAAATGCAACATGGAGTTTCCTAATGCCAAGATAGAGCCGGTAAGTTAAGTGCCTAGGAGAAAATGTTTTCTCGGCTCTGGGTTCTGGGGAAAAACTGTCACAGATGTTTGCTCCCAAGAGGTACTTAAGAACACAGGAAATGCTTCATAGACCGCTTACCAGCCTTACATTGGCCTCAGCAAATGAATGCCACAGGGATGGATCATGACCTGGGGCAAATTCCACTAGTCTGTGCTTCAGTTTCTCATCTGTAGATTGGGAAAGAGAACAGCATCTACCTCACAGGTTGGTTGTGAAGATGTGTTACTTACAGCAGTGCCTGCCACACAGGAGACAGGGGGTGTCCCAAACTTTGTGGAAAACTTCCATCATCTTTTCATTCCATTTTCCCACAAAGTTTTGGAAGCCCCCACATAGTAGTGATATTAAGTGTTGCGTTATATTTTTCTTGCGAGCTATGGCCCTCAGACCAAATCTGGTCAGTCACCTATTTGTGTAAAGTTTTATTGGAACACAGCCATGCTTACGTGTTGTCTGCCTTTTGCAATACTTAAGTGGCATTCAGTTGTGGCCTTAAAGTCCAAAATGTTTATTATCTAGCTCTTTACAGAAGTTTGCCAATTTTGATTTGAAGGAATAAAGGCTTGTGTGACGTTCACACGTAGCTGTTCTGGGCCCGATCCTAAGCCTCCTTCCTGCCTAACTTGGGAGAAGTTGCTTATCCTAAACAAGTGTCTCTGGAATGACACCGGGGATGGAGGGATGGGGGTGGGGCGGGGGGGGGGGGGAGGAGATGACGACTACCAGCACCTCTTGGTAGGCTGAGAGGCTGTCACAGGGCCTGCTATGTGGGCCAAGGGAAAATGGAGGCAGTTGAGAGCACAGGCATCAGTATTCTGGGCTGCAGGGAGCCAGCCTGTAAAGGGATGCCCAGAGGCGAAGCTTTTGTTTAGCACATACATTAATAAACACGAAGCCACTCCTCCGTTCCACTTCAACAACCCCTTAGTCTGGAGTGCAGGGCGATGAGCAGGTGGTGTCAGAATCTTTAGGATATCAAAGTGGAGGCATGCCGCAGCACCTTCCTGCTTCTCAGTAACCCTAGCAGCAGACACATGACCAGAGTGTCACCGATTTAGAGCACCTCTGACCTTTAACTATGCTCCATGAGGAGCCAGGATACCAAGCTCAGGGCAAAACATTCACCATGGTAAATACGGTGCCAGATTTCAACCGTGGAAAACTTATAGGAAATCTACCCACTTTTTCTCACAAGGACAGCATTTCGTCTGACAACCACAGATGGTATTTTCTGGACAACAGACGTACAATGAAATAAAATATGCCAATTGAGAAGCATTTACCCAGCATTATCTTCATTGTATTTCATACATCAACAGCTTTTGTTAGCACATCATCGTTCCACCCTTCAACTTTCAGTTGGTAGTAGTTGGCAATCAGATGCAACAGTTTCCCTGTTTCTATGGACTACACAGGCGTTCAGGGAGGCAGAGAATTGATGATTCCCTTGACCTGTGACTGACTCTACTGAGGCTGTGAGGTGGACAGGCACCTGGGCTCCACTTAGAACTTGAAGAATGTGGCTCATGTTGGTCACTGCCTTTGGCTGCATCAGGTCTTTTGGGTTCCAGGTTGCTGCACAGGGTTGTGTTCAATGAGTAGGGAGGGATGCAATATTATCAGGGATGTTCTAGACAGCCATCTGATGAAGGTGTTAGTAGGCAATGCCCTAGACCAGGGCTTGGCTAACTGCCATGGGTAAATCCAGATTGCTTGAACAAAGGAAGTTTTATTGGAATAGAACCGTGCTCATCCATTTACATATTGTCTGTGGCACTATAGGATCAGCAATGGACTGTGAACGTCAACAGTTCAAACCCACCAGCTGCTCCTCAGAAACTATAGAAAGTTGCTGAGCCGGAACCAACTCAACGGCACTTTAACAACATAGCTGCTTTTGAATAAGGGCAGAGATGAAAAGTTCTGACCACATGGCCTGCAAAGCTTTAAGTCTTTACTACCTAGCCCTTAACACAGAAGAGGCATCAGGGCACGGCTTGGACCAGGACATCCAAGAGGAGCCGGAATTGATAGGCATTTTTGTGACTAATCAGAATTTGTGTTTCTGATTGGTCACAAAGACAGTAATGTAAAAAATTGTCATTTGGAGACAATTCCAACTCAAGGCAACCCCATATCAGAATACAACTGTGTTCCACAGGATTTTCAATTTCCCAAATCTTTCTTCTGACATACCTCAGGTTGGATTTGAACCTCCAGTCTTTCAGTAAGCAGCTGGGCACAGAAGCTCATTGTCTTACTCAGAGACTCCAGTAAGGCATATATAGTATAAGGAAGGTGAGAGATCTAAGAGTTTGGTTTTAGATTCCTTCAATGACAGTGAACCAAGGAAGAAATGAGGGCCTGAAACTTAACCCTGTATCTTTTCATCATACCTGGTACCATTTGCTACCAGCATGATTACATCTTCTTGTAGCTAGTTGTTCAGGCTTTCATTCTTGGGGATGAAATAAAGATCTTACAGATTTTTGGCATCTCCTCCAGCGCCTCCAGGTCTCCTGAACTCCCAAGGCACAAAAGTGGCCTTGGCATAGGGTAGACAAATATCTGTGTGGGAAGGAGTTATTTCACAATTGAAGTGACCAAGAAGGGAGGTAGTTTCTGGGTACAACTGTGGCCCACTTTGCCTTTGAAGATCACTGATTGCCCCCTCCCCCCCCCCACCCCCAGCTGATTTGGGAGACAAAAATATATAAAGATAACACCTACAAAATGACATGGTATTGTTGTTAAGAGCTGAGGAGGGCATAGGCTACTACAGAGGCTACCACTCTAGGTCAAAGCCAACTTCCTGAAGAAGTGGCGTGTGGTCTCAGGGCTGTGAAGAGAGAATAGGAACCCCATTACTTTGAGAAGGCCTTCATCTCAATGATTTTCCATGAAGGCAAGGTGGGCATTTTCTTACCTGCCTTTTCCTGTTGACAAGGGTACACCCAAGCTCCAGGAACCAACTGATGGGCAATCAATGATCTTCAAAGGCTCCCCATGTGATTATGGTGCAGCCAGAGTCAAGAACCACTGGTGTACGTGAACCTAAGCATTTAGAGAGATGGGGACCCCCCATGACAGTGGGGCAATGAGATGAACCTGGTTGGAATGATGAAGACATTCTTTTTCAGTGGAACTGGGTATCAGAGCAGTGGCTCCTGACACGTGATGACCAACTGTCTTGAGGGAGGGGAAGTTAACATGTTTTAGACAAAAAAGATGCCTAGTAATATGACACTTTCAGAAGGCAGTATGTGGTTAACACACCAGTGTTGGGCTCCTCGCGTCACTGAGCAGGACTTAGTTTGGCCTTACAACTTCTGTGAGGGGCAGCTTTAGAACACCTGTGATTTCTGGTTTTCCCAGCACCATCCTGTTGAAGAACTGGTTTTGAAGGAGATCTGTTGTTGCTTCAGGTTTCCAAGTCAGAAAGCACCAACCCTTGTGACACTGGTAGGGTTCCTGGGAAGCATTGTGTGTCAGCAGCCGATGTTCCATGCTCAGCAGGATGACCTTTAGACTGTTCTCCAGCCTCCCTCTCTTCTTCCTTTACAATCATGCAAAGTCCCAAACACTACAAGAGCCAACCAGTGTGATCTAAAAATCAATTCTGGGCCCATTGAGCCGTTATCGCAAAACATTCTGTGGGTCTTATGATATCATATTTGAGGGGCTAAGAACTGTCAGAACACTCCTCTTCCAAATAATCAACAGGGAATTCCACACCATCCCCATGCCAACTCAGCTACTGAGAGAAGATGAGGAAAAGAAATGTTAGTAAGTGCCTCTTGCTTCCTCATATAAGGTTTGAAGCAGTGAGTGGACTGCAAACTTCAAAAACTTAAGTGAGCTAAAGAGGACAGAAAGGTGAACTTCTTGAAAGGTAGTGTGATGTCCACAAAGACAGGGGGGATCAATTTGTAGAGTTTGGTAAAGAAATAGAACAGGGAAGAATTACACTTAAGGGAATACATGATCTCAAATTACCTTGCCTTCCATAAACCAAATCCATTGTCATCAAGTGGTTTCCAACTATAATTCTGACTCTGTATAGGAGTTCTAGTGTGGCACTCTGTGTTAATGTGCCAGACTGCAAAGCCGTTTGAACTGCAAAGTTGGTGGTTCAAGCTCACCAGCTGCTCCTCAGAAACCCTACACAAGGTCGCTATGGGCCAGAACCGACTCGACAGCACTTAGCAACAACATAGGAGTCTTGGTGTACTGCCACAGGATAAATAAAAAATTCCACCTCAAGGTTGGTTTGAACCACAGGTTGGCAGTTCAAACACACCAGTCACTCCTCGGAAACCTTATGCAAGGTGACTATAAGTTAGGGAAGACTCGACTGCACGTTAACAATAGTTTTTGAGAATAAAGCTTTGAAGAAGCGGACAGCCCAACGCCTAATCCGCAGCATCACCAGGTCTTCTTACAAAGAGCAGGAAAGATTTCTGCCTCCATTTTCTAGTCAGAGGTCTAAGACAAAGTAGAAGACAGGAACAGTCTATAGATGGTTCTTGATCTCAGGGCCCAGCACTGGCCCAAGAGCTGCATCCTATTAAGTTCCTTTAGTCCGGCTGCCCAGGTGGCTCTGGTCTGACTTTTGCTGTCCCGTCTCTACAATGCGCAGGACGTCCAAGATCCTTCTCAATCAACTTGTGACTCTCAAGTCACGATTCTCACGATAAACAGCAATGTAGCTGTCCACATGTTTCCTACAATGGACTGTGCCCAAATTTTTGTCCACCAAGGTAGCTTCATCAAGACTCAGTGCCAGGTGTACAACTGCTCTTTGCTGGCTGCATGCACGAATGACAGGATGTCAACGTGGTTGCAAATGTTATGCCTAAAAAATTCTAAAAAATATGTTATCTGTTCAATTCTTCACGTAACTGCCTCCCTCCTCTCCTAAGTGCTGAGCAGATCTGAAATTTAAGTTAGAAGCATGAGAAAACAGTGGTTGTGTGAAGAGAAGTAAAACGGAGCCCCAAAACCAAAAAACCACAATCATGAAATGATAGAACTGGATGACAAAATCCTTACTGGTGCTTTAAAACTACTGTGGGTTCACTGTACTTTTCCCCTTTAAAAGTAATTTAAAAAACAAGATTCAAACAGAGACCAATAACACAGAAAATTATTTACAAAACCAAAGGTAAATAACCTAATGTGGCCCAGTTGCACTTTGAAAGAATCTGAAAAACAAAAAACAAAACCACCTTTTTTTTTTCTTCATTTCTCCCAGAACGGTAGTGTTGCAAACTAGAGAATGCCTTAACTGCAAAGGGTAGAGAAAAGGCCCCAGAACTCAGAACCAGACACAGCAATGGGAAAACCACCACTCAAACACACAAGTGGCATTTTGTGATCAAATTTATTTTTTGTTTAAATTTCATTTACTTTGTTTTACTGTAATTTACACAAGAGACTGCCAAGTAAACTAGGTATTTTACATTCATCACACATTCCCTCCAATCTGCACAGTTGTTAGAAAAACATTAAAATCTATGCACCGGCTCTTGCTTCCACGTGCACCCGAGCTCCCAGCGAAGCTACAGATGCTGGTTGAGAGTGCGTTTCATTAAGTGGGAGAGACTTTTGATTTCACAAAATTAACCCTCCCCTTCGCACTTTGCACACAATGATTATGCTTTGACGAGACCCATCTTAAAGCAGTGCCCAGAGAGTAAATGCCAGTTTTCACCCTGAGAGTACAGAGACCATCTGACACATGGGACTTGCTGCCTAGGAATTGGACACTGTGGTGCAGCAGCCATCTTCAACATCCTATGTTATCACTTCAGTTGGTGCAGGGGGCACGTGGGAAACTCAGGAGCAGGGGGGTGGCTGTCAGCACTCAGGTTACTAGAGCCAGTTGACTGCAGGGGCTGGTGTGTCTCAGAAGGATGCGAGGTAAGAGTTAGTGACCGGAAGGCTTTGACAGTTATCACTCTACTCAAGCTCCCAAGGACTGATGTGACAAAAAACTGGATCCAGACAGAGAAAGCTGATACAAAGCTTACCTAGCTATTGTTCCTTTCTTAAAATAAAAGATGGTGGCTTCTAACCAGCATTTTCTGAATGCTTATCTAAGACATATTCCAATGGATGTCCTACGTCAGAAAGAAAGAACTCAAAAGGGTGGAGGGAGGTGTGGCTACCTCTGGGCGGGGTCTCCTACCTGGGCAGGCAAGCCTCATGCTTAAATTCTTCCTATCTCAAAGTCAGCATCTTCCCTTAAGGTATATTTTCAACATGAAAAGCGCACAAGGGCAGCACTACATTCACTCTATTCTATTGTGTAAGTTGTGATGAATCTAGACCACTTGCATAGTTTCCAAACTATAATTTCAGAAGACAGTCATTTCAGAAACAGGTTTCTGGAGAAGTGCCGTAAGTCCAATGTCTCTACCCAGCCTGCAATGCTATTAAGATGAATTTCTTAACCAATTCCCTGGTCTAACAGGTGCCTGGAAACTGTATAGCAGTGTTTATTACAAATCACAAACCATCATCTCCATTTTGCTAGGTTTGATGTAGAAAAATATGTGAAATTTAAAATACAAAAATCCAATAAAAACCAGAATTTTTTTTTAAAGGATTTTTCCTTCAGGGCAAACAAGTAAAAATCAGCATGTAAATTTGCTCCTTCCTATTAGATACTGTGAAATTTGGCTATATGATAATGACCATCCAGAAATAAATAGTTATAAATACATTCAGAGGATACATTCCAGATTTACTGGGCTACTAAAAAATTTAGACTACACTTTTTCTGTGGGAGTCTGTTTGTTGAAGGGCTGAAAATACCAATTTCTAAGAGACTGATTTAAAAGAACAGAAAAATAATAAAAGGCTATATATATATAATATATATTGGTCCACAGCTTGACATTTATGAAACAAACCAGCTAGTATTACATTGCAGTCAATTTGTCCATGAATGGTAGTACTCTGATAATTATTAAAATCTGTTCCAGGTATATATATTGAAAATATTTTCTTTTGCATTCTTGTTGAAGATAGGTACAGTACTTTGGAGAAATTGTACTAATCCCTTCAGTATGTTCGTCTGTACATATATATACACACAAGTGTGTGTGTCTTGCTCTGTAGCTCTACATGCATTTTATATACAGCTACAGACACACGCACATACATATATACACACGTGGTTGAGAACCTGTGCATGTGTGTACATAACCACAAGCACTCATTTGGGAAACATCAACACTGCAAGATACTGGTCAGATTCGTCTTCACTCGTCACTGGCTGCACTTGTTCCCCTCACTTGACCTTGATTACGTAACTGTAGGAAAAGGGAAAGAGTACAGGTTGTTAAAATACAGGGAAACACACACAAAAAATGATACGTCATACACATTCTCCAGAAAAAACTCTAATGTATCAAAGCTTTCAGCAGAAAACATATCCTCAACAACTACATTTAAAAAGTTTTTATCTTTCTTAAAGATTTTTGTGTAACTAGTGATACAGCATTTTGTTTCCTCAGAGGGAAAAATAAAGTAGAAGTAGAAATAAGTCACAGAAATGTGACTTAACAAAAAACAACAGTAAGAAAAAAAAAATACATGAAGTTAAGCAAAGGGCTTCAGAGGCAACTTGGGAGAGCTGATTCACGTATTTACTTCTGACTATTGAACACTTCATTTATCCCCATGCCCAATAATTAGACAACAGGTAGCTCACAGAAGAGTGCAGCAAAAAAAAGAAAAAAACAAACAAAAAAAAAAACCAACCCACAGCGGAACAAGGGGGGGAGTGTTATATCTTGTTCTTTGCTAATAAACATCTTAGTTCAATATTAACAAATGATGACAGCATACTGTTGATTTTTGGTTGCTCACACTGGTTTCATTCAATATGTGGGGTAGATTTTTATGCACTTTTCTCCAGGCTAAGCAAATCTCTTATTAAGAGTATATAAATTTGTCTTATAGAAATTTTACGACCACAGCAGTTTTATTTTAAAATTGAAAGTGAAGTGCATATCAAAGTTAACTGTTTGAATAACTGAAGAGTCAACATGAAAGAAGACTTTCTGGGACACAGGAAATATTTCAACTAAAATGGACTGCTAAAGTTGGGACTCGGGGGATGGACGAAGGACTTTCCTTAGTATGATTTCAAGTGCTTTTACATACTTAAACTACAAATGGTCTTGCTAAGAAATTGGTATTAACCAGGGCTTCACACTGGCTCCTCCTGGTTCAGTCATAGCCATTGAAGGGAAACCAGAAGGAACCCAAATTGGTAAAATGTTGGTGAACCTTTATGACAACCAAAACGCTTAAAGTAACAGGTGGATACACTACTAGAAACTTAACCTCCCTCTTAGAAAGTAAAAGCAGTGTGGGTGTTGCTTAACAATGAAATCTCTTGACTGGCAGAGTAAAAAACAATAGCACCCCTTCAAATACGGCGACCAACCATGTTGCTTTGAAGGTGTATTGCTATCCACATTCCTGGCAATAATTCAATCTCCTGCATCAGGTTCTTGAAATGGTTCACTATGCCCTTCCAAGTATCCTACTTCAGGGCTTCAACCCTTAATTTTTCCTGTTCTGGCTATTGTTCCACTTCATCTAATTTTTAAAAATTTTGAGTCTGTGCTGATTTTGATTCACTCATCATGAATGAACCGGTCTGAACCAGTTCAAAGGCCTGCAATGAACTTGCTCTGGATGAAGCAAACTCAGCTGGTGTCTATGATGATATTACATACTGAATGAGTGTACTTGGTAGCTGGTTTTCTCACTGTAAATGCTTAGAACTAGCCCAGGATTATGAAATCCAACGTGTTCCCCATGGATAAAATTCATACAGAATGATAATGCAAGTGGCCACTGTCAATTTCTAAAATATGTTATCTTTTACATTTCAAAAATAAAACCACGTGTAACATTTAAGCTAGAGGTACAGCAAGTTAACTAACTACCCATAACCAGAACAATGTTGATTTTCAAACAGTTCTTTTACTGAGGTCTTCACTTACACAGTTTGATATTGTCTCTGACCCTACAGGGGACTCATCTAGACATCAGCAGCCGACGTGCCTCGGACGGAACCCTTCTTACGCATCTAAACGTAAAATAAAATCATGAGCTGCTAAAATCACAGAGAGAGGGAGAAAGGAGAATTAAAACCAAAAAAGAAAAAAAAGTCTCGAGAGATTTTGAAGTGATGGCTGCCTGTTTATAACCATATCCACATTGAGAATGAAGTTCTGAGGCCTCTTAGTCTAAAGACAGTTTTGCAAATTGGCCTTTTCTTTACACAGCAGGAGAACTATTGAATCTAAGAAATAAGAGGATATACACTGATGATATGAAACTACCAAAGACAGCCAAGTGTAAAGGAATGGTTCTCTCCGTATGAGGGAGCTTCAAAAAGTTTGTGAGAAAACTGGAATTGAAAGATAATGGAATTTTCCTATGAACGTTATGAAGCCCCCTTATATAATACAAGGGAACATTCCATTGGTCTGGCCTATCTGTTCCTAGTTCCTGGAGCAGATCCTTCAGCTGCTTTTAAAACCAGGGCCTCTCAGAGGACTTCTTAAGCATAAATTTACTTAAGAGAGGAGAGGATGAAGGCAGAACAAGATATACCACAGAACACAAAACAAGGAGGCATTCAGAACCATCATCTACTGACAATCGTAAAGACTTAATGAGGAAATCAAAGAAGAAAGGAAAGAAAAGGAGTAAATATAACAGGCACATTTAAAACTACACACACACAAAAACAAAAACAAACAAAAGTACTAACGGAACAAATAGGTATACATTTGCTTCTAGTATTCCTCTGGTTGCTAAACCCAACCCCAGGGTTGCTTTTTAGGGTTCAAAGCAAGGGTAGTCCTCTTCTGCCCTGGCTTCTAAAGAGGCTAGTTGTTGGCTAAGCTAAACTGTATTCTTCAAAACTGTCTTATAACCCCCACCCTCTACGGTTATGATTATAATGAGATGTCTTTCTGATGTTAATGGGGCAGGAGTGTGCCTTGAGTCAATCTTCTGAGATACAAAAGAGATTAAATAAGCAAGTTGAGAGCAGAGATGGGTAAAGAGAGATTCCAAGATACATGGAGATCTCCAAGGAACCAGGAAACTGAAGCAGAAGAGACAAGGACCTTCCCTCCAGAGCAGGGAGAGAGACAGTCTTCCTCTAGAGCTGGCACTATGAATTTGAACTTCAAGCCTCCTAAATGGTGAGCACTCATTTGTGGTTATTTCTGTTCTAGCTCCACTAGATAACTAAGACACTATTTCCTTCTCTCCATAATTAAAACTCATAAATTCAATTTTCAAAACTGGCAAACTTAGAAGAGAGTAACAGTGCATCAAGTTCTTATCAGCAGGTGTCAGAGGAACCGGACCTCCGAATGAGGGCGTTGAAAGCTCTCAGTGGTGAAGAGGACTTTCACAGGAGGTGGGCGCGCTTTCTGGGTAAGCATCGATTCTAAAGATGTCTACAAACCATCTGTTAAGACCCAATGCAGAAGCAAGTCAATGTGGAATAAGGCACCCCCTAATGACTAAGTAGAGTAATGGTTATGAATCGGGCTGCGAGCCGCAAAGTCAGCAGTTCGAAACTACCAGCCGCTCCGCGGGAGAAAGATGAGGCGTTCTGCTCCCGTAAAGATTTACAGCCTTGGAAACCCTGTGTAGGGTCGCTATGAGTTGGAACCGACTCCACGGCACACAACAACAACAACAACAACGACCACAAATCACATAAGGAACAGCACTTAAGACAAAAAATGTGTCTTTAAGTAACTGACCAGCTGCTCTTACCCTGGTGTTGTGCTGTGGGTTAATGCGCTGGACTGCAAGATCATTTGAACCGCAAGGTTGGTGGTTCAGTCTCACCAGCTGCTTCTGAGAAACCCTATACAGGGTTGCTAATGAGTGTCGCCGGCACTTAACAACAAGAGTTTTACAGTGTCTAGAGGGAAGTAGTCCTTTTATGCCATGTGGATACAATATCTTCTCATAAAGCAGGCTACCGCCTCATAACTTCTCTTATGTATTCTTACTGTGTGTCAATACTAAAGTACCACCGACTGACTTGTCTGAAGAAGTAGCTAAGCCTGCACATCCACTGCTGCGGGTGGGCACAAGAGGCACCCCTTGTGTTTGGGGATCCTGATGTTGACTGCAAGCTTGTGAGGAAAGCAAAAGAACTTCCAGGGGAAGGGTGGGAAGAGGGAAGGGAGTCCAGGAGTCTGGAGGCAGGCAGGGCTAATACTCCCACCAGGTCAATACTGACAGCTCTTCTTCAGATTATGATAGTTCTACAGCATACAAATCAGAACCATGAGTTTCCTGTCGTGTTTGGTAAATCCTTGTTGGAAATGCCAGCCATATCATGAGTCTAGTATGAATGAGTATAATTCCACTGCTGTCTTTCTGGATGTCCAGCAGAGATGGAGCTGCTCTAATGGGATGAAGGAAAGATGGCAGGTATTCTGGAGCCTGAAGCACTTGAAGAGGGGAAAATGGCAAAGGTAGGGAAGAGAGAATTCAAAACGGAGGTGAAGGGGTTCTTGGAAAACAGCACCTGGCTCTTGAGCAAAGAAAAAAAAAAAATGGGAAAAGAAGAGGGAGGCACGGCACCCCACCATACTCCTCTACATGTTTCAATGTTTTGCCCATGGGGTGAATCAAATAAAGGGGTGGAGGAGAGTTGTACATGCTCCCCACTCTGAAGATCCAAGGTCATCCAATTAGTAGAACATGGGGTTCAAGAGGTTCCCACTGGCTGGCCTAGAAATCTAATCCCTACTTAGAATGTTGTTTCTGTGGGAAAAGGTATGTTCCAAATTTCAAACAATCAACTTAAAATTTTTGGAACAAAATCCATTCATAAGCTGGAGACTGCCTATAGTTTACTTTATGTCTAAGATAAGGTTAAAACATTTTATTGCCTTATAAAGGAAGTATGTTCTGGTCTTCTCAGAAGGTTTGTACAAAACTAATTAGAAGCAGATCTGCTGTAATCACCAAAAGTAAGCAATCTTAAACACAGATTCTTTACGATGCCATGTGCCAGAAAAAGGGCTTCTCTTCTGTGCCAAACAATCTGATTCATGGCCATTCTCCAGTGATTCCACAGAGTTCCTCCTGTACTCACAGGCATTCGTCAAAGGCTCGAGCCTGCAGGGCTTCCAACATGGACTGCTGGCAGGACTTGTGATGACTGCATGGAGACTGACTGCTATCCTGTCCTACACATTCCTCGGGTTCAGTTCCCTAGTGGGGCTTTACTGCCAACTCAAGAGAAGTGGGCCAGGAGAAAAGCAGAGCTAGGCACATGCGAGACAGTGTCAGGGAAGAGCGAGTCCCTGGGAGAGACACAAGGAGTCCGTGCACACCCTGCAGGGTGGTGGCTCTCTGTGGTAATGAGGAGATACGGGGTGCTTTGACTTAGAAAGATGCTGTGAGGGCACCTGGCCCAAATACCACCTGAACTTTTGCCTACTGTTTGTGAAGAAATAAGGGTTCCTTACTGGTTGGGAAGAGAAAAAGTGTTTCTAGAGTCGAGGACAACAGCACTAGCCTTTACCTTTTCTACAGAAGAAGGAAGAAAGACTTGCTCTGATAATGTGTATGATCTCCCAAGCAAGCCAGAGGCATGCTGCTTGGTTAGCCACAATGAATCATTATACAAACACTGTGGAACTAGCTAACAGCACAGAGATAGCACATTAAAAAGAACCCAGAACTACTGGGCATTTCACAGTGAACAAGTTCTAGATCAAGGACACTCAAGTCTACCTTCATAGAAGATGCTCAAAACGCAAGAAACTAGAAATCAGGATAGTAGTGTCTACGACACTTGACTTTGATGAGGATAAACAGATTTGTGGATGGCTTTCAGAAACACTTGTCTGGAGTCTAAGGCTACACTTACTAATAAGCACGTCAATGATTTGGAAAAGGACAATTAGAGAATTACCACAGAGAGAAAGTCTTACTGTTTCTAGTTCTTTTTGAGTTTCATCTTCCATTCTCCTAATGTCTTCCATGGTCAGATCAATCCACTTGTCAATCCAACAAAAAAGCTGGCGATGAAAGTTTGTAAATATCCTTTTTTCTTGCTTTTAAAACAAAGAAGAAATATACAGTATGAGATCACAAAATCTGATAATTAATGACAGAGCACTTTTAAACTTTAGTAAATGTTAATCCATGTCCCAAGTAATCCATGAAATGAGTATGTACTGAGACTGAAAAGACTCTACTATTAATGGTGTGGAGCTGTAGGGTAAGCACTGAACTGCTACCCACAATGTTGGTGGTTCAAACGCATCAGCTGCTCCTAGAAAACCCTACAAAGGCTTGTTATGAGTTGCAACCAACTCAACAGCATTTAGCAACAATAATCAGTGAAATTTTTACTTCCATCCTATTATCATTTTGTTCCACAGAAAGAAAAGTTTCTCTCAGAAACATAAACAATCTTATCTGGCAAAGGTAGTGTGGTTTAGTGGAAATTGAGTAAGTGCAATGTACACTTTCTGATCCAACATAAATTTTTCCTGGACCTGACTTATTTTTACCTTCTTCTAAATGTCAATGACCAAAGGTCAATTTGATTCCTTCTGCTATAAAACCTCATAATGTCATTTTTAAACGTCTGCAATTCCAAGGGATACTGTGGAGGTGGAATACAACAGTTACCTGAAGCAAAGAGCCCTGGATTCTTCAGCCCAAGATGTCTTGTTAAATCAAGAATTATTACTTACTCTCATCCTTATTAATTTTTCTACTCTGTATGTTATTACCATGACACATATAATCCTAATTATAATTAGCAGTTTTCATTGCTGGACTATATGTTTTAATAAACTTTCTAAACAAGGAAGAAAGTGCATGGAACAATGAGTATGTTTGTATAATCTTCAACTTTAAGTCCTCTCTGACTTCCCTGCCTGCCTCCCCCACCATGAACAGAAGGGATTTTATCAATTACATGTATGACTTCTATTTGTCATAACATGGTTGTTAATGTATTATTATAGCCCAAAAGAATGGAAGGAAGCCAATATTTAGATTGTCTACCACTGGTCTCCTGGTATAGCGATGTCGATTAATGCACTGGACTGCAAAGTCAGTCTGAATCACAATGTTGGCGGTTCAAGCTCACCAGCCATTCCTCAGAAACCCTACACAGGGCGCTGTGGGTTGGAACTGACTCAACGGCACTTAACCACCACCACCATTGTCCAATTGAAAGCCCAAGGGAAATCAAAGTTCCCCACACTTTAAGATAACTTTCTGTTTTTAAAATTATATATGTTGTTGTTATGTGCCATGGACTTCCGAGGCTGTAAGTTTTTACAGGAGCCTAATCTTTCTCCCATAAAACAGCTGGTAGTTTCTAACTGCTGACCATGAGATTAGCAGCCTGATTCGTAGCCACTATACTACCAGTATATGTGGGGACTTCAAAACTTGTGGGAAAATTTCATTATCTTTTAAATCTCATTTTCTAACGATGGTTTTGCAGTCCCCTTATATGAGAAAAAGCTTATTGTTTTGATGGTTTTAAGTGTGTCTTTCAGTGACATGACATTCACCATATTGTACTCACTATTCATTTTTAAACAAGGTATATCTCTCCAAAAGGATCATTTTCTTCTTATATATTAATGCAGATAAAAGTGAAAGGTAGAAATGAATGTAAAATTAATGTTCTCCCATGTAGACTATCACACAATTCATAATAAAACATTTAAAAAAAAAAAGTGAAAGGTAGAAAAGTTAGGGTGAAATCCAAGATTCAATTATCTGTGAGAATCAGAGATATAATGGTAGTTTCGTTACAATGACAAAGGAATAAATACTCACCTGCTGAAAAAGCACCAAAGCAGCTTTGTGTAGTCCTTGTGTATTTCTAACTATGTGTGTTTATTCAAGTGCCACCCTTGCTTCTTCCAAGTTACTTTTATATGAGAAAAAGCAAGTAAGATTAGAACCCTTAGATTGTTACTGTGGGGTTCAGGGTATAGAGAGAACAGTTCTCAATGAGATCCGTAAGAGAAGACAATTCATACTGAAGTGCAAGGAGTGTGTGTATACGTGTGTGCATTAAGGAGCTCCCTGGCAGGGTCTTGCCATCTCCCTTCAGCCATGCTAGGTAGCCAGGTCCCCTGGGGGACTTGCTGTACATGGAGACAGTCCTCTATAGAAGACCTGGACAAACTAGCCAGTTGTTGTTGTTAGGTGCCTTGGAGTCAGTACCAACTCACAGCGACCCTATGTACAACAGAACGAAACACTGCCCAGTCCTGGGCCAACCTCACAATTGTTGCCATGCTTGAGCCCGTTGATGCTGCCACTTTGCCAATCCATCTCGCTGGGGGTCTTCCTCTTTTTCTCTGACCCTCCACCTTACCAAACATGATATCCTTCTCCAGCGACTGGTCACTCCTGACAATATGTCCGAATATGAGAGACGAAGTTTGGCCCTCCTGGCCTCCAAGCAGGTTGCACTTCCAATATTCTCCTTCAACACCATACTCCGTACATAAAACATAAAAACCATGCTAGACTATTCCTCAAAGAAAGCCCCTTAGTGCTTCTGCTGACTCTGGTCTTTATTGTGTACAAAGAAGAAAAAATAAATAAATAAGAAAAGGACAAGAAGAAGTATGCAGAGACAGTTAAGTCTCATGTCATAAAAGAGAAGGGAGCATAGCAGCAAACAAAATACCCTGCGAAGTAGTAGCCATTTCAAATCCGATCCTAAACTCTTGCTACCACATTTTGCACCGGCTTTACCTTCTGAATGAAGTTTTCTACTTTGCTCTGCAGCCCCCACCACTTGAATTTGATGGTCACCAGCTTGTAGGCACACATCTGAGGACCACCTGGGTTGTTTGCCAGCTCCTTCTAGATGAGAAAAGTTGAGAAGGAGAAATCAGGACTTCGATATTTATGTTTTGATTAAAATGGACTGCCGTGTAATGACATCATAGGCATTTGTGGAGAAAAATGACAATCTCTGGTGTATACAATAACTATTTTAGCAGAAGCAGCAGTATTCCCCAGCCTTACACAGATGAAGTTACTTCCCAGCTCTAGAGTTTAATAGATGCATTGCTCTGCCTCAAATTACACTGTTCAGACTTCATATGAAATACCAAATAGTCTTCACATCGTATCAACAGTGAGTCCGTTATATGTGTTCTCCTAACAGCATTATCCTGCTCCCTTCGTGGCTGTGGCAAGACACAATACAAAATGATGAGGAAGTGGATTCTTCTTTTGTGTCCTCATATACTGGCAAGTAGGGTGGCAACTGAGACATTTTAAAAATTGAAGGGGGATATGAAAAGTCATGGAACAGCAAAGATGACCCATAATTATTACATGTTCAAAGGAAAATCGCATACATACGTACTTTTAATTTCTATAATTGATTATTACACCTCATTGTTTAAATACCAGGGAATCAAGACAAGACTTATTCTGATCATGGTGAGTGGAAGAGGGGGAAAGGCAGCAATGAAGAAATGGGCTGAGTACAACCACATTCCATAGACGCCCGATGACCTGAAGATGAGAGAGAGAAGAAGGGACTGGTTGCTCCAAAGTGTGGTGAGACCTGAGGACTCTTGAGCCCATGGACAAGAACATAGCCACAGAAGGCTAGAGCTGAGAGTGAAGCATCCAGCTGATACGAAGTGAGGGGAGATGCACAAGAATGCCCAAACTTGCAGACAGTACCCATTTGACCTAGCCTCAGAACTCAACTAGAGGAAAATTAAAACAACAACACACAACCATTTTTGATAAAGGAAACCAATGGTAAATTACTATAACTTGATGAATTTGAATTGAGCTACACTAATGGATGTGGTGGCCATGTGTTGTGGAGTTGGTTCCGACTCATATCGACCCTGTACAGGGTTTCCGAGGCTATAAATCTTTATGGGAGCAGAAAGCCTCATCTTTCTCCCACAGAATAGCTGGTAGTTTCAAACTGGTGATCATGAGATTAGCAGCCTGATTTGTAATCACTACGCTACCAGAGCTCCTTATCTAAAATTGTTGTTGGTGCTGTAAAGTGCCATCGAGTCGATTCTGACCCATAGTGGCCCTGTGTAGGGTGTCCAAGGAGCAGCTGGTGAGCTTGAACCACTGACCTTACAGTTCAAACGACTTTGCAGTCTGACACATTAACCCACAGTGCCACACCAGGCGATAAAGGCACGAAGTGACTGGCTTGCAAGTTTTCAAGAGGGAGTTTAAGAGTATGTGGGAGAAGATAAGAGTCCCGACTGAATAGTTTTCTTCTTGTCTAAATGGGTCTGGTAAAAAGAGATGGGGATAAGATTTCATATGATTCAACAGTGAGTAATTGCGACTGTCAAAACTGTAAAGGTTGAAGTTTTTTTAACAAAAACAGGGGAGTAGTTAATCTTACAGTCCAGAAACAGAGGACCCTAGGACCATCAAGGGAGACGAGCACAAATGGAATGTGGGACCTCATCCAGAGAGGCAGCAACACCAGAGATGGAGGTAGAGATGGGGACATGGAGAGAGAGAGCAGCTGAGGACTCTAGATTCATGGAAAGAGAGTAACTGAGAACTGGCGCCCAGGAGGCAGACTTGCAAAATGTGCACGTTGGTGGTTTAAATTATTAAATATGCATGCGTGTTTAAAAAAAAAAAGCTAAAATGAATAGAGAGAAATGTTAACTGATGGTACATGGAGGGGATTATAATCATTGTAACGAAACAAAATGTATGATTTATTGAATGTAAAACTGATGATCTGTCCTGTAAACTTTCACTTAATTCACAATAAAAACTTGAAAAAATAAAAGGGAAAATACTTTTAATAGAAAAAAAGGTGAGGGAGAGCATGTGCATGAACAAGTGAGCTGGGAGGGACTATTCTAGATTATAAGAGACTACAGAGATACAATACACATATATTGTGAGCATATAATGTCTGCATTTTCTTTCAAATAATTTAGCCAAATAGTTTTTTAAATGCACATATTGTGTGGAGGAGGGAGGAAAATGGGGATACAGAGAAGGAAAGCAGATATGATAAACCGCTAACAACTGCTGAATCTAGGTGGAGCAGTTGTTGTTCCAGTCTTTCAGTTTGTGGGTGTCTACAATCTATTACAAGGAGCTCTGGTAGCGTAGCGGTTACGAATCAGGCTGCTAACCTCAAAGTTGGCAATTCAAAACTACCAGCCATTCCGAGGGAGAAAGATGAGGCTTTCTGCTCCCGTAAAGATTTATAGCCTCAGAAACCCTGTACAGGGTCGCTATGAGTAGGAACCAACTCCATGGTACTTAATGACAATCTATTACATTACTACTTCTGTGACACTGACCAGTGTAGGCTTTTGTGCATTTTCTTTTTTGGCAGGAATGAGGCTCATCAAGGTGATGTGTGCAGGAGAGCAGCACCCTCCTGAGTTGACCCAGAGCAGAGCCTGGCACACTCACAGTGGCAAGCAGGCCCGGCCAGGGTCTCAAGTCTGCACAAATCTAGAGGGGCAGGGCCACTCCGAGAGGCTCAATGCTCACTCAGAGATGGTTAGGGCAGTAGATACACACCACTCCGGTCAAATCCACCCAGACTCATAGTTTTTCTCTCCACCCTTTATTCTTTAACAGAAACATATTCACCACATTGAAGCTGTAAAACAGTTAAGATTTTCCCCCCTAACCTGTAGAAATTCACTACCTGGGTAAGACTACAGAGGCCCTTCTATAAAAATTAAAATCATTGAGCCAAAGAGCAGAGCAGTGTTTTCCAAAGGCTTGTCCACCCTACTGGCAGCATCACAGGCCAGTAGCAGTCCCACTGTGCACCATTGACAGAGATCACTCAGTCTCACACACCACCTTCAGCAAACATTCTCCCATTTAGTTACAGACACAGTCATTTTAAAAAAAATGATGGATCCCTAGGTCTTAGTCTAAATCCTCAAGATTATTCTTCATTATGAAATCATAACACCACACCACTTTTTTTTTCCTCCAAAGTCTCCATAGTATTCTGAGTGAATTCTAAGGATAAGATAGATGAACGAGTTCTACCTTGGTATTATTAATGAGACTGAAAGTTCTGTACAGTCCTGCATGATTGATCAACTTTTCTGAGAAAATCTCTTCTGTAATAACATTTCATCTTCTGAATAATGACTTAGTGCATGGGTTAAATCAATGAGGTAACACCAACAAGCATTTAAATAAAAATATCACACCAAACTGTCCATCTGCAGGTGAATTCTACATCAACAGCAGAACCTGGCTAGCTTAACCCATTTCCCTCCATAACGTTCTTATCCATATAGAGCAGCAATGTGAAAACTCAACATTCATTACGCTGTACTGTACAAACAAATCTTATTCGGCAAGTATTTTGTGGGTGCCAATTCCCATTTTTTCTGTTGCCATCAAGTGGACTCCGACTTACAGCGACTCTGTAGGAGAAAGTCAAATTGCTCCCTAGGGTTTCTGAGGCTGTACATCTTTACAGGAGCCGACCACCCCATCTTTCTTTCTCTCTTGGGATGGCTGGTAGGTTTAAGCCACTGGCCTTGAGGCTAGCAGTTGATCAATGAGCCCACTGCGCCACTAGTGCTCTTGCGTGTGCGCGCGTGAACACACGCATGCACACACAGACCCACACACTTCCCACCAGGTGCCAATTACACAATACCCTAATTCTGTGCTAGGTACTGTCAGGGAACACAAAAGTGGAGGATAGAGAAAAGAATAAAATCACCAGTGTATATGATGTCAATAGATTCTTTCAAAGGATGCCCTTCTTCTGTAGATGCTGGGGGTCTGTCCTATAATCATTTATATACTGCCCTCCCACTGCTTGACCTGCAGGCCCCTGACACTTAAGTTGGTTTCCTGTGTGGAAGCCAACCAGCTTTCCATAGGATACAGATGGCTTCTAAGTAGCTAGCCTTATTGATTTGGGCATGTGTAGAAAATGGCACTCAAAATTGTGAATTAAACTAGCCAAGCATTAGTGTTAGACTAAAAGGGGACTTGGGTTGTAGCTCCCAACTTCTTGTGCAACTTCTTGTGCAACATGGGCAGGATCCTTGATTTTCCTGGACCTTGCTTCTCTTTCTGTAAAAGGAAAGGCTAGACTCAACCAGAACCTGTGAATTATGGACTAGTAACTGTTTGGAAACTCCCCATCATTGGCCATCTTGTTTCAAAGAAAATCCTTGGGTGTTTTCAGTAGAACCCTGACTCTTTAGAATTCTTTTTGTAAAAATAGCAGGATGAAGCCTGGTTCTAATTAAGGGGTAAGTTAAATGTAAGACAAACAGGCCTACCTCAAATCTGGGTTCCAAGAACAGAGTGCACACACGTGCCTTCCACAATTAACCACGTTTGTTTCTCACATTCTTTCCAGGGATCCTGTCAGGCTGCTCAAATCAATCAAGGTAATACTGGCAATGTATACGGAACAGTGGTCTATAAAATGATCTAAGGAACTGAAAAATAACAGCACAAAAGACTGAAGTAAGCTAGCTCCCAAATCTGAACTCAGTTTCTATATGTTTTCTCTTCTCTACCCAACTTGCAGGTAAGAAATCACTTACCAAAAAAAAAAACTTCAGGAAGAAAAAAGCATCCAAGAGCCAACATTTCACATAGTATGAGGCACAGGAGGTAATCCTACAGGAACATCATCTCAGTACCACCAGGAGAAGGCAGTGAACCTACAAGTTGGATTTTCTCCTTGAATTATCAACAGACACATAATATTTAAGGTCTCTTCCAATTCTAAAAATGATTTTTGCGATTCACCTCTCAATTTGAGGTATAGTCTTAAATTAAGTAAGACCTTAATTAAAGTTTACAAATAGCTTAAAAATTCTCCACTTAGGGTAAATAAAAATGTGAAATTGCTTTGACGTGTTATGTAAAATCTTCTGGCACCACCTTTCTAAAATACAACTAGAGACTATGTAAGTCCTAAAGCTGTTCATGTCCTATGTATACATTAACCTGGTAATTCCACATTCACACTTTTCCTTTTCATGTTTTATGAAAATAAAAAACAACACTATAGATATATTAACATAAAAAAAAAAAAAAAAACTGAACTTAATCTCAACACCCACTTATGAAGAGACATTAAATTTTAATTCTCTGGCCTTCCCAGTAACGGGTATTATGAATAAAGTCATGACAAAAACCATCTTTTCAAAGAAAATGAACAATTTCGGGAAAAAAAGGATAATATAAACAAGTCTCTATGTATGTTATAAATACTTGGAGCAAAATGACCTACTTGAATCAGGAAAACACAACAAAAACAGTAATTATCTTTAAATGGCAGACTACAATTGATTTCTGTTTTCTACTGCGTAAAATTTTGTATTTTAAAAACTTAGCAATAAATGTATTTGATAATCAGGAAACATACTTGCATACATACATACATACATACATACATACTGTTGTTGAGTGCCGTCGAGTCCGCTCCAACTCACAGTGACCCTGTACAGGGTTTCCAAGGAGCAGCTTGGTGGGTCTGAAATGACCTTGTGATCTACAGTCTAGTGTTGATCCTACAGCGCTACACCAGTAGTCCCTACAGCACTACACCCTTTTCTGAGTGCTGTTGGATAAAGATTTGGCCTAAATTATCTGGATAACTGTTTCAGACTTTCATTCTTCTTTGGCTATGAACAATTTAATGTTTCCTGCCTGATTCTTTAGTTCCCAGTGTTAATGTATCAAGTGGAATGCTAAATTAAGATGATTAACACAGAACTTCAGACCAGACCATATGTAATTATTCTTAAAATTTCTAAAGTAACCATAAGGCATAAATTAAACATAACATACAATTAACTCCTCTCCTCAGAGTTATCAGAAACATTCTTGTGACTAGATGTGAGACTTTCAAAATGTGGAAAAACTCTCACACTATGACAAACATGTATGGCCTCCCCCCTCAGAGTACCGTGCTAGGCTCTATGGGACTGGCTCAGAGACTTTAGACATAAACAAATACTAATGTTTTCTGGCTTTCCTGGTCATCAAGTTAGATAATAATCACAGATTAAATAAAGTCAAAATGTGAATGAACATCTTTCTCATCTAACTGCAATCTAGTGCCAGCCTGTCTATCACTTCCTAAGCTAAGGGAAAGGAGAATTAACTACAAATTGAACTTGACCCCCATGCTTCTGGCCAAAAAGAAAAAAAGAAAACCAGGAGTAAATAAGATTATGTTGCTGATGTACCTGAGTTTTATATACATTAAAGCAAGCAAATGTCAAAGGACAATTACAACAAAAAAGAAGGTAAAAGGGGCTAACTGGAAAGAGACAGAGTCACGGGGTAACAGAAGAGCCCAAGTATGATTCATCGCAACAGCATTTTAACTTCATCTGAAATACAGCAAGCACTAGTTAGCTGAGAAATGCTTCCCGAATTGTACTGAAGTCACTTGTAGAGTCACCAAATTCCTGAAATGTCCTGTTTCTAACTATGTAAGATGAAACCCCAAAGCCCAAATCATGTTTTCAATTTCACGATGCACGTTAGGTTTCTCTGAGGTATGTGGACGGGGCCTAAGGGGCAGTAATGTATACTGGAGTCACACAACAGAACTAAACAAAACGCAGCATGTGTTTAGCTGGAAGGGCGAGTAATCAGCCCATGTTATCCACAAGAACTAGTTTCATGTATCTGTGACAAACAAATATATACAAATGTTAAAAGAGAATTGAAAGGAAAAAAAAAAAAAAAAAAAAAATCCAAAGGCATTCTCGGAAGTTACTTTCTAACACTTTAAGTCCTTTCCGTCTCAGGCTAGATATCAACTCTGCACACACTTTTTTCTATTTAAAAAATGTGTTGGCATGAAGATGAACTGGGTACATGCAACATTTCACTAGAGTGAATACTTTGCAAGAACACAGCAGTTTCTATGAGGCGCACATTCCCCTTCATATTTTAATTTCTCAATTTTAGGGAATATGATTGCTCCATTTCAGCTGTTGATTTGGTAATGTTAAGTTTCCAACCCAGATTTCACTAAGCGAGTTAAAAATAAATGCGGTGCTGAGATATCCCGAGAAGTTCCGGATTGGATGGCAGCAGAGACAGCCAGGTAGGAAAGGTTCCGTGGGGGAGGGATTGAAAACCAAGATAAGTTGCGCTCATGGAACAGCACCAGAGCTCTGGATCTACCATAAGGTCCAGGACGTCAGTTTCCCACACTTGCAAGTGAAAAAAATCACGATATACAGGAAAATATTGCAAGTCAGGAATGCTGGAGACGGGGTTCCTGCTGCAACCACCCTACTGGGCAGAGTTCAGAGAGAGGGGCTATAGCCAGACCGGCACAGGGAACCAGCACTAAAAGCATTACAGTAACATTTAAAAAAAGGAGGTGCGGGGATTCTACACATTTTTTCCTCCTATTCCCTGTCCCGCCTTCTTTGCCCAGCCCAGGACACCTTCAGGCAGGTGGGTGTGTACCCCCTCTAAAAAAATAAAAAAAAATCTAGTGCTGACCCCACAGTTTTCTCACAGTACAGAGAGAAAGAGCTTGGCGACTACTTAAGACGTCAGCCTCGGGGTCGCAGCCCTAAAATTAACTTGTGCAGGACCCTTTACTATCTAGCAAGAAAAGAGCAGGCCCATCAGGCCTGATAAGACAAATCACAGAACAATCTGTAAAACCCCATCTTAAAAGGACGCAAAACTATCTCAAGAATTACTCTGTGCAAACACAGACACCTAACTGACTTTCAGAGACAAAAATAGTGGACAGTCTTTCTCCCGTTAACTTCTCAATTATCTATCTGCACACCTCCACAGTGGTGACTAGAGGAAGGGTTTGAGCGAACAGACACCCCCACCCACTGCAGGAGGGTTCTACCGTGCACACACACTGCCTGTGTAGCAAGGCGACTGGACACTTGGCTACGGTTTTATTTTTGTTTCAAAGTGGTGGTTTTTGTCCCTGCTTTTATATTGCTTCTGCTTTTGGTCCTTTTGATCACACATTTTTCCTAGAAGTGGGAGCTTTTCTTCCCTCCATTACACAAGAAGAGACAGCAATCGTGGCCATATGGCCAAGCTACAGGCATACCCCATAATATTCCACCATTGAGACACGAGACAATAACAGCTGCTAAGAATTACATGCAAAAAGAGAAGCCTAGCTCCTGAGCATATCCACCAGGAGACACTCAGTAAGCTTAACAACACAGAAACAAACATCCATTTAAGCATCAAAAAACCCCACATAACTACTGGAAATGACAAAAGATTTCAAACACAACGAACGACCTCAAAACATGTCTCAAAACAGAGAAGAGTAACTGAGACACAGGAGCTGGAGACAGACAAAGGCTTCCCAGAAGAGAAAGAGCAGGTTTTGGATTTGCCTGAGAAGGAATTCAGAAGAATGATATGGAAACAAATTCAAATGCTCCAAAAAGGGGTGGGGGAAAATAAGGAAAGTGCTACAGGAGCAATCAAACAAGATCGATACAGCACTGGAAACAATTCAAAACCGGCAAAAAGAGGTCCACATGATTAATAATAAAATATCAGAAACGGACAATACACTGAAAGGGGAAAGGAGCAAAACAGAAGAGATGGGAGGCAGAACTAGCGATCTGAAAGACACATCTCTCAATACTGCTAAGACAGAAGAGCAAGCAGAAAAAAGGATAAAAAAATCTGAAGAGAGTCGAAGATTCATGCTGGATAACACTGAGGAACAACTTAAGAATTATTGGCATTCCAGAACAGGAAGAATCACACAAGTCCAAACAGGAGATAGTTGAAGAGCTTCTGCAAGAAAATTTCCCTAACATCTTGAAAGATGAGAAGATAAACATTCGAGAAGCTGAACGTACCCTAGGAAGGATAGACAACCCAAAAAAGTCACCAAGACATATAATAATCAAGCTCTTCAAAATGAAAGACAAGGAGAGAATTCTAAAAGCAGCCAGGGAGAAGAGAAGTGTCACTTACAAAGGCAAGCAAATCAGATTGAGCTCTGACTATTTAGCACAAACCACACAAGGCAAGAAGGCAATGGGGAGACATATACAAAACCCTAAGAGGAAAAAAGTGCCAACCAAGAATCATCTATGCAGCAAAACTATCAATCAAATACAATGGTGCAATCAAAACACTCCATGATCAACAGAATCTAAGAGATCTGATCAAAACCAATCAGGCATTACAAAACATCCTAAAGGGATTTCTTTGGACTGAAAACCAACAAGAACAGATAACAAGCAGAGATTGACAGGTAACACCACCTGGAACTCAGTCAACAGATAACAGAGTTCAAAACAGAACTACAACTACGAATCCAAAGGATCTGGGAGGTCAACTAAAGATCAAAATAATATCAATATCAAAGAAGGGATAAATGTAGGAACAGAGATCCAGGTGGTGAGGTTGTCAGGTGGATTACAGGATAGAATAGATTCTCTTAAATGGAGAGAAAAGATAATAGACTATAACATTAACCCCAAATAAAGTTAATACTTCACAACTTACCACGAAAATGAACTTCCAAGCAAATCAAGCAAACATGAAAACTAAGAAGAAACTGACAAGAAATAGCACAAAAAATACAAACTCAGCACGAGAAGCCATGCAGAACAAGGCAATGAACAGCACTACCAAAAAATATAATGGCAGCAATTAATTCATACCTATTGATAATTACATTGAATGTCAATGGAGTGAATGCACCAGTGAAGAGACAGAAAGTGGCAGATTGGATAAGAAAACAAGACCCTTCAATATGCTACCTGCAAGAGACACACCTTACACACAAAGATAACAACAGACTAAAAGTTAAAGGATGGAAAAAAACATACGGAGCTAACTGCAACAACAAACAAACAGGAATGGCAATTCTGATCTCTGATAAAGTAAGCTTTAAGACAAAAACCAGCATAAGAGATAAGGAAGGACACCATCTCATGATCAAAGAGTCAATTGAGCAAGACAACATAGCCATAATATCTACACTCCCAATGAAACAGCACCAAAATATATGAAGCAAACCTTACTAGAACGGAAAGAATAGATAAATCTAAAATTATAGTGGGAGATTTTAATATGCCACTTTCGAAAAGGGACAAAACTACCAGAAAGAAACTTGAAAAAGTGACAAAGGAACTAAACAGCACAATCAACCAACTTGACTTCATAGAAGTGCACAGCACATTCAACCCAACAACAGCACAATATACATTCTTCTCCAGTACACATGGAACAATCTCCAGAACTGACCATGTATTAGGTCACAAAGCAAGCCTCCATAAATTTACAAACATCAAAATACTACAGAGCATCTTTTCAGACCACAATGCTATAAAACTAGAAACCAACAACAAGAAGACTAAGAAAATAAAGTTGAATACATGGAAACCAACCAAACAACACTCCACTGAAAAGCAACTGGGTAAAAGAAGAAATTAAGCCTTGAATTCACAAAGTTCCTAGTAACAAACGAGAATGAAAACACAACATACCAAAATCTTTGGGACATGGCAAAAGTAGTGCTGAGAGGGCAATTTATTGCGATAAATGCACACATCCAAAAAGAATGTTGTTGTTGTTGTTAAGTGCCATCGAGTCGGGTCCGACCCATAGCGACCCTGTACAGGGTTTCCGAGGGTGTAAATCTTTACGGGAGTAGAAAGCCTCATCTTTCTCCCGCGGAGCGGCTGGTAGTTTCGAACCGCTGACCTTAAGGTTCGCAGCCCGATTCGTAACCACTACGCTACCAGAGCTCCTTAAAAGAATAAAGAACCAAAATTAACACATTAACACAGCATCTCCAATAATTAGAAACTGACCAACAGAAGGAACCTACAGTCACCAAAAGAAATAATAAAAAGAGCAGAAATAAATGAGATGGGAAACAGAAAAACTATAGAGAGAATCAACAAGAAGCTGGTTTTTTGAAAGGATTAATAAAATTGACAAACCGTTGGCAAACCTAACCAAAGAAAAAAGGGAGAAGACACAAATAACTCATATTAGAAACCACACAGGCGGTGTCACAATGGACCCAAACGAAATAAAAAAGATAGTATCAGAATACTATGAGGAGCTGTACTCCAACAAATTCGAAAACAAAAAAGACATGGATGCATTTTTACAAAAACACAACCTACCTAAACTTAAAGTGAAATAGAAAACTTGAACAGACCTATAAGTAAAGAAGAAATTGATCAGGTCATCAAAAAACTCCCAACCAAAAGTAGTCCAGGCCCAGACAGATTCACTGGTGAGTTCTACCAAACACTCAGGCAAGAGCTGTCTGTCACCAATTCTACTCAGATTATTCCAGAATATAGAAGATGATAGAAAACTTAATACTTTTTATGAAGTATGACCCTCAATACCAAAACCAGGGAAGGATATCACTAAGAAAGAAAACTACAGACCAATATCCCTCATGAACATAGATGCAAAAATTCTCAACAAAATGCTAGCCAACAGAATCTAGTACACCACATTAAAAAAATAATACATCATGACCAAGTGGGTTTCATGAAAGGGATGCAAGGATGGTTCAACATTAGCAAAACAAATCAATGTAATCCACCATATAAATAAAAAGGAAAAGAACCACATGATCATATCGACTGATGTAGAAAAGGCATTTGACAAAATCCAACATCCATTCCTGATAAAAACACTCAACAAAGTAGGAATTGAAGGGAAATTCCTCAACACAATCAAGAGCAAATATATACAAAACCAAAAGCCTACATCACCCTCAATGGAGTTAAACTGAAAGCCTTCTCTCTGTAAACGGGAACCAGACATGGATGTCCTTTGTCACCACTCCTTTTCAATACTGTTTTGGAACTCTTTGCCAGAGCTATACAGCAAGATAGGTAAATTAAAGGCATCCAAATTGGCAAAGAGGAAATAAAATTCTATTTGCAGATGATATGATCCTATACTTAGAAAACCCCAAAGACTCAGTAAAAAAGCTACAAGACCTCATTGGAAGATTCAGCAAAGTGGCAGGGTATAAGACCAACCTAACAAAAATCAGTTGGATTCCTCCTACAGTAACAATGACAGCTCTGAAAAAGACATTAGGAAAGAAACACCACTTACAATAGCTGCCCAAAGGATGAAACATTTAGGAATAAAAAGTAACCAAACAAACAAAGGACCTATACAAAGAGAATTACAAAACACTACTACAAGAAACCAAAAGAGACTTACAAAAGTGGAAGAATACACTGTGTTCCTGGATAGGAAGACTCAGTATCATGAAAATGTCAATATTAGCCAAAGCAATATACACATATAATGCAATTCCAATCCAGATTCCAATGACATTCTTCAGAGAGATGTAAAAGACAATTACAAACTTTTATGGAAAGGAAGGAGACTCAGGATAAGCAAAGCACTGGTAAAGAAGAAGAAAAAGGTTGGAAGCCTCTCACTGCCCGATTGCAAAATTTACTACACAGCTACAATGGTCAAAACAGCCTGGTATTGATACAATGAAAGATACATTGACCAATGGAACAGAATTGAGAATCCAGAAATTAACCCATCCACATACAGCCAACTGATTTTGAACCAAGTGTCTAGGTACATTACATGGGGAGGAGACAGTCTCTTTTACAGATGGTGCTGGCAGAACTGGAAAGCAATATGCAAAAGATTGAAATAAGACCTTTACACCTCACGCCCTATACAAAAACCAACCATGGATTAAAGACCTAAATGTGAACCCCAGAATTATGAAAGTCATCAATGGGGACAAATGTGAGGGTTCTAATATAGGGAATACACAGACTACAAAACATTTTGAAAATTACACAAACAAAAGTAGACAGATGATTGGGACATACTAAAAATTAAAAACTTACATGCATCAAAAGACTTCACCAAGAGTGAAAAGGGAACCCACAGAATGGTAAAAAATATTTTGCAATGACCCATCAGACAAGGGACTCATTTCTAAAATACAGATTTTAAGCCTCGGAAACCTAACACAGAGTCATTATGAGGCGAGCACTTAACAACAACAATCTGACTGCTAGACATGGAGAGTGGTGGCTCCATAAGATAAGCACTGGACTGCAAACCACAAAGTCGGTAGCTCAAGTCCACCAGGCACATCAAGTGAGAAAAAATTCTGCTCCCACAAAACTTTAAAGCCTTAGAAACCCTATGCAGGGTCACCATGGGTTAGAACTGACTCTGATGGCACTTTAACAACATTGGACATGAGACTGACAAGAAGCTCTGAAATCTGCTTGAGCGAAGTAGAGCTAAAGCAACTGTTCTGAAGAAATGAGGAAATAAAAAAGCTGAACAGAAAATTTCAAAGAGCAGCTCAAGAAGATAAGTCAAATATTATAATGAAATGTTGTAAAACCAAAGGTGAAGAACACATATTGCTCAGCATATCTCAAGCTAAAGAACTGAAGAAAAAAATTCAAGCTTTGACTTGCAATATTGAAGAATTCTGTGGGCAACACACTGAAATGATGTAGGATGCATCAATCATATGGAAGGAATACAGTCACTGTACCAACCATTTCAAGAGGTAGTCTGTGTCCAAGTTGCACTAAAGGCATAGACAGAAAACAACGCTCCAGGAACTGATGAAATACAAATTGAAATATTTCAACAACTGATACAGTTCTGGAGGCACACTGGTATATGTCAAGAAATTGAGATGACGGCCAGCTAGCTAACCAATTGGAAGAAAACATCGAATAATACCATTAATACCACATGCAAATAAAATTTTGCTTAAGATTAATTTTAAAATGGTTGTAGCAGTACATCAACAGAAACTTGGCTGCTAACTAAAAGGTCAGCAATTCGAACCCACTAAGCTGCTCCACAAAAGAAAGATGTCTGCTTCTGTAAAGATTACACAGCATTGAAAACCTTATGGGCAGTTCTTCTCTGCTCCTTAGGGTGTGGTGAGTCAGGGTAAACTGGACAGCAATGGGTATTTTTAAGAGCTACATATGTGTTTTTTAAAATGGAATTAAGAACCTAGTTATCAAGTCCGGTATGCCCCCAAATCAGCTATCTTTAAATGCCTGCTCTGTTATGCATACCAAAATGTAGTCTAACCAGATACTAATTATTAAGCTCTGAGTGCACCCATAGTGTGGTTTCAAATGTGAGACTACAGAGAGGGAACCTATTTTGACATGCCTCCTCAATCTTCTTGTGACATACTGGACTCACCAGTCTCTCTACATGGGTGGCTACTGAGTACAAGGCTCTGTTCAGTAGCTGTAGGAAGATTTCCAGAGCTGGATTTCAAATTCTCCCTCTTGTCACACAGCCATTTTCTATCCCTGGCCAACAGCATCTTAGGAATTGCTTGACCTTTATGATAATTAATGGACTGCAAAGCAGATTGTCTACAGTTCAAGTCCACCAGCCGCTCTGCAGGAGAAAGATGAGGCTTTCTGCTTCTTGGCAACGCTATACCGGGTCGCTATGAGCCAGAACTGACTCTACAGCACTTAACAGCAACCAACAGGATAATGTGGACACATGAAAACCAGTGCTAACTTCTTTTCCCAGACACGGAGTGGAAAGAGAAAGGAGTCTTGGTAGCATGGAATGACAAATTAAGTGTCATAGCATTGTAGGAGAATCACTGGACTACTAACCACAGGACAGCGAATCAAACCCATCATCTGCTCCTTGAAAAACCTACACAGGGTTGCTAAGAGTCAGAACTGACTCTATGGCATTTCACAACAACAGAATGCTCAAAAAGGCTGCCTTCATTGGCTTGGAGTATACAGAATGGTCTTTATGGCTCTTCTAGAATGACTCTAAACACGGACCAAGCAAGTAAACAGTATCTGTAAGGTGCTATCAAAATAGATTCTGCAAGACCAATTTCTAGACCACAGAACAATTGTTCAGACGGCAACTTATACAGAAGACAGATAGGATGTGCCTTCATAAGTAGAAACAGTGTCTGTATTTATAAGCAGAATATAAAACTACCACCACGCCTGGATCAACTTCTTTGTTCAACCTGATCGCCCTCCACTGTTCTAATACTCACTCAGAGCTCTAGAGAAGACTCTAGAGGCACATCAATCCCTGGACAGGACAGGCTTTGGCAAAGCCTCCAAAAAAGACCTTTAGATGCCTCCTTTTTAACCATTGTACATCTGCAGACATGGAAGCTTAAGTATTCACAAAGCATCTGGCTTAAATGAAGAAAGAAATGAGGCCTTGCTGTAGAATAAAAATGACACCATAATCTTCAAAGATGATATTTTAATTTCTTAAAATGACTCCACCTCACCAGATCAGAAGCTGCTGCCAATCTTGAAAGTTAAAAGGAATCCATGTGTGAAATGTTTCTGAGAAGTCACCAAAACAGGCAGGCAGATCACTGTCACAGTACACACAAAGACCCCAAACATGTAGTGAAAACATGCATATATGTGTACATACACACACACATCATACTGAGAAGACAGACATTCTACATCTATGAGAAATGAACCATGTGTCTTGAAGCAAAAATCATGGCCAGGTTCCGATTCAAATTAATCAAGTGTGGAATCCTAAATATAACAAAATAAAATTCATGTGCTCAGCTTTCAAAACTTTCTCCAGAAAGAAGGTTTGGGTTTAAGTAAAAAATAAAAGGCATGTTAGATTCTATATCCATAAGTAATAACTGGGCTTTTAAAGAGATCACATTAGAAGGCCGAGGATAGAGTGGGTAAAAAGGTATAACAAAATTCAAAATCATAAAAACAACTAGACTTACTGGTTAAAGACTGGTGGAACCCCGAGATTATGGCCCTTGCCCACCCTTCAGGTCTGGTACAGAACCTTCCCCTAAGACTCAATTTTCAGCCAAGCAACAGACAAGTATGTTGGGGCTGGGGGATAGGGCTGGGGGCTGGGGGAGGAAGAGAACAGCAACACTAACTAGTGAGGTGTGCGCACCACAGAATTGTCAAATATTTGAGATTAAAAGGGCAAATTTTAACCAAGGAGAATGCTCAGAAGAGTTGGGAAAGGAGGAATGGAAGCAAGAAACACAGGGAGGAAGTGGAAAAAAGTGATGTTACACTGAGGAGACTGAATGTGACGAAATGAAGTGCATGAATTGTTGAATGCAAAACTGATAATCGGCATCTTCACCCAATTCACAATAAAGAGTTAGATAAAGAAATAAATAGAAGAAAACCTAGGCATCCTACTATAAATAAGCCCTGGTAGTATCATGTGCCTGCCCTGCTTCCAAATAAATTTTGTCTTGGAAACCCTATAGAGGAAATTCTACTCAGTTCTACAGGGTTGCTTGAGTTGAAACGGACTTGACCTCAGTGGGTTTGGAGTTTTTTTTTAGTTTATCATAAGGTAGGCTAAAAAACATCCATGTTTCTAAAAATGTGGGAAATGTAAAAATTTCTTAATTCCATCCATCATCCAAAAAGCTTTATATGATGAATGCAAACCAAACACTCAGGTAATTCCATTTTTCCATTAACTTTTTGAAGCCTCTTCAAATGTATAAGATCTTATCAACCCAAAGAAATGATGGTTGAAAATTCTTTTTTTTCTCAAAATAATTTAGACAAAAGAAAGATGATGATAAGAGCTAACATATATTGTGCACTTTCCAAATGTCAGGAACTTACTATTCCCTGCTCACATTCCATTTTAAGGATGTGGAAACTGAGGTGCACAGGAGTTAAGTTGCTTAAGACATAACTTAGGACAGTTAAATGAGTTTTGAATGCAGCTCCCTTAGTGCTAATGCCACCTAAATACTCCCTAATGATTGGAAATGCACCAATGATATTAACAGGAATTATGCTATTCTGTCAAAAACCATGAATACCCACACAACTCTCAGTAAAATAGGGCAGATCAGTGAAACAAACAGTCAGAATTTGCTGTCTTCCCCCCTTACTTTCCTTTATGACTAGCACTGATGGGGTGTTTAAAGAAAAAGGCAGACAGCATGTTGTTTCTCCTGTAACTAATAACTGCGTTTCTCTGGCGACATCTCTCATCTATGAAATGAACAGTGTCTACTTAGTTTGGGCAAGATGATGACCCTGGGCAAGTACAGCTACAACAGGAGAACATCTTCTCCCCTTCCACCTCAACTGTCATGTACCAGGGGGCTTCACAAAGTTGGTGGAAACAGAAATTCAAAGATAATGGAAATTTTCTATCAACTTTTTGACGTCTCCTTGCATTTCCCTATTTCCATAGTACAAAAATATGGAAATCTCCTCCAATAGTATCTGTCCCCAGTGCTGTCCTCAGTAACACCATAAGGGTATTTCTTCACATGAATAGTCTAGCAGCACATTTACAGGAGAATAAACAAACTGTAGTACATACACACAATGGAATATTATGCTACCTTGAAAATAACAAAGAAGTTGCATGCCACTTCCATGTTATGGATGAACCTCAAGGACATTATGTTGAGTGAAATCATAAGGAGAAATACTGCATAGGACCAATACTGTAAAAGACTAAGAAAAAGAACCCATACTAATCCACTAAAGTGGATTCTTTGCTGGTTGCTGGGATGTAGGGGTAAGGTGAGGGGAGGGAGGGGAAGGTGAAACACAGTGCAGGGAATAGACACAGGATAGTTTGGGTGCTGGGGAGGGGGGCAATATACAAGAAGGGAGAAGGGAATAGAAGAAAAAAGCAGACAGGAGAACAAGTAGGCAGGTCTGAATGGGCTAAATGGGACAGAGACAAATAATGATGTATGCACAACCTTGGAACAATAGGGCTCTGGGATACAGAGACTGGGACATGTTGGAATGGGGGAAAAGGGGGAATAAAGTTAAGATGCTTGGCTGTCTTTTGAATCTTGGTTTTCCTTGAATTATATTATAAAATAGACACTGGAGGGGGAGAGAAAGGAATTGCCAGAAACATCACCATAGAAAGCTTGTAAGTCCGTCTTCTGCCTATAACTGATTGGAATATCTAAAATGGGGCTACAACGTGCCCAGTGAAGGAGGCTTCCTGTGGAGCCTCTGTAATACATAAGGCTATAGGTGGAATCCAGAACCACATCCAGATCTTCAGAGATGGGAAATTTCCACTTGAAAGGACGAGAAGACCAGCCTGGAGCAGCTAGAAGAAGAGAAGATACTTCTTGAAAGAAAGACCTACAGGAAAAATACAAAACAATATAGGCAGATCGACTGTTACTACAAGAACAAGCAAGTTGCTTGCCCAGGAGGCATCAAGGCAAGTGGTCGGGTCCCCTCAGGGCAAACCCCCTTCCAAGACAAAGACTGAATAGGAATACCCGCTCTGATTGGTGACCTCGCTCATCACCCATAACAGGAAGTGAGGGAAAAACAGCAATGAAGAGGCGAGATAAGCCCTACAATGTTCAACAGACTCCTGTGAACCCAGGTGGAGACCTGGTCAGCCAGCAGTGTGGCAAGATATGGGGACTCTTGGGACCAGAGTCAGTGACACAGCCACAGAGGACTACAGTGGAGAGTGAAGCATCCAGCTGATGAGAAGAGAGGGGATATGCACAAGAACACCCACACTTGCAGATAATACCCACTTAACCTGGCTTCAATAACTGGATGATCAGAGCTCAACCAGAAGAAGAAAGAAGAAAAAGTGTAATCTGATTCAATTTTATGAACTTTACCTACATTTATGGATGCAGTAGCTCAAAAGAAGAAACAAATCCTTACTGAAAGAATCATTCCAACCACCTCCACACACAGAGTAGACAGGATGGGCAACTTGGACACTGGCTACCCAAAGGAGGGGGGTCTTACAAAAGCAAGAAGTGACTGGTTTACAAGCTTTCAAGTAGGAACCCAGATGTAGAGGGCAAGGAGGAAGGTAGAATCTCCACTAAGTAGTATCCAATCTGTTTAGGCAGGGCTGATGAAATGAAATGTAGATGGGTCTCTTATGATACAGTAGTGAATAATTGTTATCAGGACTGACTGTGAGAGTTGGAAATGTAAAGGTAGATGTTTTATAGCAAGGAGTGGAGTGATTAACTTTCCAGTCTAGGAGCAGAGGTCCCTGGGACCAATAATGAAGAAGAGCAGAGAGTGGGACACTATCCAGAGAAGCAGTGATGTCTGAGATGGAGGCAGAAAAGATGACATGGAGAGGTGGAGCTGCTGGGGACTTGAGATCCAGAGAGGGAAAGGGGCGGGCTGTGTGTTGACGACTGGGGGTGGGGGTAGGGCCAGGGCAGGCTTGCAGGGTATATCCTGTGGTTGGTTGATGATGCATGGAGGGGATTGTAACGGTGGCAATGAAACGATATACAATAGAATGAATATAAAACTAATGTTCTCCCATGTAAACTATCACATAATTCACAATAAAACATTTATAATAAAAAAAAAGAAATGGGTCTTCTGCATGGAAGGCAAGAGTTCTATCACTGATGCAAGGATGGTTCAACATTAGAAAAACAATCCATGTAATCCACCATACAAATAAGAAAAAAGAAAAGAACCACATGATCCTATCAACTGATGTAGAAAAGGCATCTGACAAAATCCAACATCCATTTCTGATAAAAACACTCAACAAAGTAGGAATTAAAGGGAAATTCCTCAACATAATCAAGAGCATATATACAAAACCAACAGCCTACATCACTCTCAATGGACAGAAACTGAAAGCCTTCCCTCTGCAAAAAGGAACCAGACAAGGATGCCGTTTGTCACCATTCCTATTCAATATTATTTTGAAAGTATCAGCCAGAGCTATACGGCAAGACAGGGTAATTAAAGGCATTCAAATTGGCAGAGAAATTAAAACTCTATTTGCAGACGATATGATCCTATACATAGAAAACCCCAAAGATTCAGTAAAAAAGCTACTAGACTTCATTCGATGATTCAGCAAAGTGGCAGGGTATAAGATCAACATACAAAAATCAGCTGAATTCTTCTATAGTAACAATGACAGAGCTGAAAAGGACATTAAGAAATCAATACCATTTACAATAGCTGCCCAAAGGATGAAATATCTGGGGATAAATGTAACCAGAGAAACAAAGGACTTACACAAAGTAAACTACAAAATACTACTACAAGAAACCTAAAGAGACTTACAAAAGTGCTAGAATATACAACGCTCCTGGACAGAAAGACTTAACATTGTGAAAATGTCAATACTGCTCAAAGCAATATACACATATAATGCAATCCCAATCCAGATTCCAATGACATTCTTCAGAGAGATGTAAAAGACAATTACAAACTTTATATGGAAAGGAAAGACACCCAGGATAAGCAAAGCACTGCTTAATAAGAAGAATATTAAAGATGGAAACCTCTCACTCTCTGATTTCAAATTTTACTACATGACTACAGTGGTCAAAACAGCCTGGTATTGGTACAATGAAAGATACATTCATCAATAGAACAGAATTGAGAATCCAGAAATTAACCCATCCACATACAGCTACTTATTTTCGACAAAATGCTTAAGTATATTGCATGGGGAGGAGATAGTCTCTTTTACAGATGGTGCTGGCACAACAGGAAAGCAATATGCAAAACACTGAAACAGGACCTTTACCTCACACCTTAGACAAAAACCAACTCAGCATGGATTAAAGACCTAAATGTGAATCCCAGAATTATGAAGGCCATCAATGAAAAAATAGAGACAAATGTGAGGGCTCCAATACAGGGCATATACAGATTACGAACATTTTGAAAATTACACCAACAAAAGTAGACAAAATAGATGATTGGGCCATACCAAAAATTGAAAACTTATGTGCATCAAAAGAGTAAAAAGGAAACCCACAGAATGGGAAAAAATATTTTGCAACGACACATCGGACAAGGGACTAATTTCTAAAATATATAGGAAACTACAACACCTCTACAAGGAAAAGACAAATAAACCAATTAAAACATGGACACAGGACATGAACAGACATTTCACCAAAGAGGAGATCCGCGCAGCCAACAAACATTATGAAGAAATGTTCACAATCACTAACCATTAGAGATGCAAATCAAAACAACAGTAAGATATCATCCCACACTAGCAATAACAGCAAAGATTAAAAAAGGAGAGGACAGATTGGTGACCACATTCATCACCCATAAGGGGAAGTAAGGGAAAAACAGCAATGACGCTGCAAGCTAAGCCCTACAACATTCAATAGACTCCTGTGAACCTGATAGAGACCTGGTTGGCCAGCAGTGTGGCAAGACCTGGGGACTCTTGGGCCCAGAGTCAGTGACATAGCCACAGAGGACTAGAGTGGAGAGTGAAGCATCCAGCTGATAAGAAGAAAGGGCATATGCACAAGAACACTCACACTTGCAGATACTACCCACCTGACCTGGCTTCAATGGCTGGATGATCAGAGCTCAACTAGAAGAAGAAAGAAGAGGAAAAAAAGAGTAACCTGATACAACTTGATGAACTTGATCTACATCTATGGATGCAGTAGCTCAAAAGAGGGAACAAATCTTTACAGCAAGGATCATTCCCACCCTCTTGGTATACAGGGTTGACAGATATGGGCAACTTAGACATCTGCTACCCAAAATGGGGGGGCTACAAAGCCAAAAAGTGACTGGCTTACAAGCTTTCAAGAGATAGCCTAGTTCCAGACAGGGCGGGGGAAGGTAAGACTCTTCACTGAGTGGTTTCCAATCCATTTGGGGCTGATGAAAGGAGATGGGGATTGGACTCTTGTGGTATAATAATGAGTAATTGCTATCAGGACTGACTGTAAGGGTTGGAAATGTAAAGGTAGACATTTTGTAACAAAAGGAGGGAAGTGGTTGATTTTGCAGTCCAGGAGCAGAGGTCCCTGGTGACCCTACCCAAAGAAGCAGTGACGCCAGAGATGGAGGCAGAGACAATGACGTGGAGAGATGGGACTTGCTGGGGACTCTGGACTCAGGGAGGGAGAGGGGCTGCGTGTTGATGGCCGTGGGGCAGGCTTGTGGGTCGTACCCTTTGGTTGTTTGATGATGCACGGAGGGAAATGTAATCATTGCGATGAAACAAAATACAATAGGATGAATGTAAAGCTAATGTTCTCCCATGTAAACTACCACATAACTCACAATAAAAACTTTAAAAAAAAAAAAGGAAGTTCTATTACTGAAACCACAGCCCTCAACAGCTACGTAGTAACGCAATTTATGAGAATAGTCACACCCACCACTATCTGGCAACAGCAAAATACTGTCAGACACAAATGGTTAGAAAGTTATCAGTATCAGCCAGTGTCCTACCAGAAAAAAAAAAGGCTGTCATTAAGCACACATAAACAAAAATATGAGGTAAACCATGAAAGAGAGACCATTCATATTTCTCAAAACCAAACACATTCTAGAATTAAGTAATTATTAATTTGGTAGTAAAAGACAGAGCAATATTAGTTTCAAAGGTAAAACTCTTCAGCATATATTCCAAGTTCCCTCAGAAAGGTTGAGTACCAGGTTAAAGGAAGAATCAAATTCCTTTTGCTAGTGCTAGGAGTCCCTAAAAGAGAAATTTGAGCCCATTATATTAACATCACCATGTAATACAATGTTCCCCTTTATAAAGTTTTTATTTGAAAAACTGATAATTCAACAGAAATTCACTATTTAAGGCACCTCTGGTGGTGCAGTGTTTAAATTCTTGGCTGCTAACTAAAAATCAGTTTGAACCAGCCAGGGAAAGATGTAGCAGTCTGCTCCCAAGATGACAAGCCTTACAACTGCCATGAGGCAGTTCTCTGTCCTAGTCACTAGAAATTGAAAGTGATTCGACAGCAGTGGGTTTCTGTGTCTCAACCTCAGTTAGAGAGTGGGCACTTAGTACAGAAAGCTGTCCTTTCACAAGTTAAGGCCACTTTGAAAGAAGCACCTCTCCTCTTCCTCTACTAGGGCATTCTCTGTAAGTAAGCCAAGGTTCAATCGCCAAGGAGAAAGCTTCCACTCTGAGTCAGAGAAATTCTGAAGTCTACGGTGAGAAATCTTGGAAAGGGTGGAGAGACTTTTTGAAACACATTAAAGCAAATTTAGGATGATGCAAAGGGATCCTTTCTAAGTTGACAGACAGCACTTTTTGGGTATTAAGTTAAACATCTCTGATGATGGCTATTGCATTGAACTGAACTCTACCCACAGAACAAATGTACAAGCAAGGTATTTGTGAATCTTCTCTTACAAAACCAAGTAAGCCTCACTCCATTTTCGTTGATATGCAAGGCAGTCCACAAAACAGTATGGTGCCCATGGAGACCCAACTCAGTGAGTTCATGTGGGGCAGCTATAACAATTCCATACTTGCAAACAACTAGCCCTTGGGTGAGCTGGATGTTGTCAGAATAAACAGACTAGTGAACAAGTCAACCCTTGTTTGTGGAAAATCCGCAATGGGCATGTCCAGGTTTGTATGTGCCTCTTTCTTCTCTTGTCAAATTAGCTGTAACAACATACCGTCCCCCATGAATCCATTAAGGAGCTGGCATTTAATTTACTGGATATCCTTGAAATGTACTGTATTTCTACAACAATTTAAATTCTTGCCTTGACATTGCTTTTCTTACTTCCATGAATCAAGTAAGGGTGTGTTCTTTATTCAAAACAACTGCTCGCCACAAAAATTTCTCTCTTGCTCCATACTTTCCAAAATGTAATATTAAAGGGCCAGAAACATGGGCACGTGTGAAAGGAGCTCATTCCATTTTACTAAGAGTAAATGTAAACAATAAGCCTTCATATTTAACATGGATGGTTTGGACTGCTCCAAGTCTCAGAAAAGAACATTAAAATTTCCAAAGACAAAATCACTTGTCTCTTTTAAAAGTGGTCTGAATCGTGTTATGCTGAAATTGGCAGCAGACTGTATTGTTTCCTAATGCAGCACCGACTTGCTGGCCAACTGCAACTGCCTGGAAGTCCTTATCGCAAATGCAACTCTTTTTGTGCCATTTCTACTTTTCCCTTAAACGTCACCAGCTCTTCAAGACTCAGGGACCTGTCAAGTGTTGTGTTGCCAAGACTCTGCCTGTCAGAAAGGTCAGCATCCAGTACCTTCCAGTTGGGTCCCAAAGGGCCTCTCTTGGTCTTGATTGACTGGAATAATGCTGGATCTTCATCAGCTTTGTAGTCCTGCAAAAACAAAACAAAGTCAGAGGAAAGAGAAAATGTTTTAACCACACCAGAGTAGCTCTTCGCAACTATATGAATACACAACAGAGGTTGATTGTACTTACTTATTTGTGTATAAAAAGTACAAAAATGCTCCTATAACAACACCAGACTTACAACTGGGTTCTCATGAAAACTTTTACTTCAGGCAAAGTGACTACAAAAGAAGAAGTAAAAAAGTCTTGACTAGCAGTCCACAAGAACTAGTTTAGTGGAAAGCTTGCTCTAAAATCAAAATCTTGCAACATTTTTGGCATTTTGATATACATATACAGGAGGGCTTCAGATAGTTTGTGGGGGGGAAATGTAATTTAAAAGATAAGAGAATTCTTCCACGAACTTTTTGAAGCCTCTTTGTAAAATTACAGTCAAGGAATAAAATGAACCCATCTCAGTTTGGGTAATACTCATGGAAGAAAGACGACTATTAACATCCACTCAAGAGCGACTCTGAAGGCTGAAAGCACAAATATGAACCACAAATTTTGATTTATCACAGGATGCTACTAGGGTTGGATCTATGCTTCATGCCTGCATTTCTCAACCAGCCTCTCCAAAAACCCCGCTAGAGAGCCAGGAAGACAGGGTGTACCCGGGAATACACACATCATCAGAAATTGTTGTTGTTAAGTGCCGTCGAGCTGGTTCTGACCCATAGCGACCCTGAACAGGGTTTCCGAGGCTGTAAATCTTTACAGGAGCAGAAAGCCTCATCTTTCTCCCGTGGAACAGCTGGTAGTTTCAAACAGCTGACCTTGCCATTCGCAGCCCATTTCGTAACCACTATACTACTACCAGAGTTCCTTATACTATCAGAGCAAATTGAGCTAGCACAATTTAGCTCATTATCAAAGCAGCAGGTGAAGGAGGGAGGAGGGGTCTGTCATTCCTTCATGTAGCTGCCTCAGCTACAATATGCTACCTGGGAATGACCCTACAATTCAGGTGATTTAGGATTCTACAAGGTATGAATCCTCTGCTCTCCCTAATATTCTCCTCTTCCAGATATAATGGAAGAAGTGAAAGACTTAATCATCACAAAAATGCATGCATACATACACAAAATCTGCAGACAGAAAATAAGAAATGTGTAGCAACACTAATAGTGGATAGAGTTCAGCTGGCGAGTTTAAGATACTGAAGCGAGATTTATGGCAGACCATATGCTTTAGAAGCAGCCCTTGTGATGTAGTGGATTAAGCACTGAGCTGCTAGCCAACAAGGTTGGTAGTTCAAACCCACCAGCCACTTGTAAAAGAAAAGATGAAGCTGGCTGCTCCATTAAGATTTACAGTCTCTAAAACCCTAAAGCAGAGTTCTACTTTGTCCAGTAGAGTCATTATGAGTTGGAATCGACTCGACATTAGTGGGAGTTTTATATGCTTTGAGGAAGAAATCCTAGCAGAAAATTACTGATCTTGAGGTAAGGGAAATGCAAAAGCACAAAGGAGTCACTACACCTGCTCCAAAATATAATAAAAACCTTAAGAAATCAAAAGTAACACATCCTGAAGCAGCCAATCCCAACTCAACAATCAGTCAGGAAAAGCCCATTATATGTTAATAATGCCCAAAGAGGTTATAAATAAATTAGGGGGAGAAGGAAACCTGTGAGGTTTGAGTAGAAAATGAAACATTCAAGAAAGGCAGTTTGGTAGATATGAGAGGAAAAATGGAATTGAAAGATAAATTGTGGTACACTGAATTTACTTACTGTGTCTCCTCTAGCATGGTCTTTACAACTCCTACCAAATGACTGGATGGCTGTTGTTGTTAAGTGCCATCGAGTCAGTCTGACTCCTAGCAACCCTGCTAGGAGCTGCTGGTGGGTCTGAACTGTCAACTTCATGGTTTGCAGTCCAGTGCTGACCCTACTACGCCACACCAGGAATATGATTTGGTGGGACTCTGCAAGTAGGGCGTACTCTACTAAGGCTGGGATTGGTTACTTTTGCCATCCCACTAAGTTTAAAAGGAGCCACTCAGAAGTAGTAAAAGATGATCCAGGATCATCAAGATGAGTTACAAACTAAGTGCCAGATCCCTGCCCAGAAAAGCGACAGCAGCAGAGATGGAAACTTGGAGGAACAGAGAAGCTCCAGGCTTCCCAGTCCAATAACCGAGTAATGCTGAGTGCCTACAGGCAGGAGATTGGCATGCAGAATGTGCTTTTTGGGCATTTACAGACTGGCTAAAGCAGCTTTGTAGCACTTGCCCAAGGCTGAGGGGCTAGACAAGAGCGAGGTGTTATCTGCAGTACGGGAGAGAAGTGTTGCTGACTGGAGCACTGTTGCATCCTGAGTTGTTTCTGATCCTGAACTGTATGTACCCTGCCCTGTTCACCTCTCTAATAAACTCCATAATCATGAGTACTGTCTTTGAGTTCTGTGTGAGCACTGCAACAGATTATCAAACTCAGCAGAAAAGTAAGAATGTCATGGAAGGAATAGCTGGTGTCAGAATGGATGGAGTAGGGTTGTAGGGTAGACGCATGTCTGACCTTAGTTTCAGAGGAACTGGCTAGTGTTGATTTTGAGTGTGGTTTCAAAAATTTTCCCCAAACTTTTTGAAGCCCCATCATTATGTGGCTCTGAACACCAAGCTCTCTACAGGTTACCTGAAAAGCTACAAAAAGGCCTCTGTTGCTGTTGTTATTAAGTGCCGGCGAGTCAGTTCCGACCCATAGCGAACCTGAAAACAGGGTTTCCGAGGCTGCAAATCTTTACGGGAGCAGAAAACCTCATCTTTCTCCATCGGAGCAGCTGGTAGTTTTGAACTGCTGACCTTGTGGTTCGCAGCCCAATTCGTAACCACTACGCTACCAGAGCTCCTTCAAAAAGGCCTTACAATGGGCTAAAATTATTGAGCAAACAAACTCAGCAGATCCCACCAGGTCTTACTGCTTGCTTGAAAATATGAAGTCTTTTGTAGCCACAGGTATTATCCAGGGTCAGTCGGCCATATCCAGGAATGGACAATGGGCGGTACACTTCAGATGTCTGAGCAGAAAGTGCAATTTTTGTCAGCTATTATGAATTCTTAAATTCCGATTTAAAGCCACAATCTGAAAGTTAACAGCTTTACTTCTGACTGAAAAAAGAACCAGCCGCACTGGTGGTCTTGAGAACTAGCTTCACAATGAAAAATAAGCTTCTCTGCAAACAAAAACAATCATGCAATTCTAGAAAACATTATCTTCCTCTCAGTCAGTGGCATGGGATTAAAACCCAAAACCAAGCATGTGTTTCTCCAAAATTGAATATATTTTATACCTTATCAGCTAATCACTTCTGCATCACTTCCCTCTCTCAAATCTATTGATTGAATCGCTGCCATGCAGAAGGAGTATTGCACAGAGAATCTGAGAGGATCAGAAAATCAGCAAACGGTTTGGTAGCCCATGAAAAGTCATCTTATTGGAAGAGGCAAACACAAAGAAGGCAAGTAAAACTCACGGGGTACATGTTAACTGCCAACAGAGTAGAAGGAAGAATTCTAGTCAGAATGAAGCCAATGATGGCTCACCTGTTCATTCCACTTAAGGACAATAAAATATTTTTTGTTTTTTGGCTCCGTACGATAAGTATTACACTGCCAACCACAAGGGCAGCCATTTGAGTCCACCAGTTGTTCTGTGGGAAAAAAGATGAGGCTTTCTACTCCCACAAATATATACAACCTTGGAAACCCTATACAGGATCTGAGTCAGAACCAATTTGACAACACTTAACAACTTTTACTACTAACCGGAGGGTGACCTCACTCTGGGCATGATGAGCTAATGTTTACGCAACATCTGAGAATTTAGGGTGTATGACCTATATTGAACAGTAAATGCCACATTTCCTGGATGCAGTACAGGAAACTTCATTACTTTAAGGTAATATTACATACTTACTTCTCTGCTAGGTTCCAAAATCCATTGCAATGGTCACACAAAACTTAGAGACAATACTCATGATTATGGGATTTATAAAGGAAGTTAAGAGATTAAAGTCAGGATCAGAAACAACTAAGGATGCAGCAGTTCTCCATTCAGGAAGACCTTTTTGTCAAATAGCAGGTACACCTCACTTGTCTTTGGCCTCTTGGCCATATGGTCCCTCAGCCTCTGCCCTGCTTGGGCAAGTGTTACAAGCTCCTTTAGCCAGTTGCCAGCTTTCTGCCTGTAGGCATGCTGCTCTGTCCATAGGGCTGGGAAGGCTGCAACTGCTGCCACTTTTCCAGGCAGCACTCTGCTTGTGGTTCTCTTTCTTGATGGTGCTGGATCATCTGTTCCCACTTCTGAGATGGTTCCTTTTTAGAGTCCTAAAGACCCTGATTTATATGGTCCCGCTCCTCAGAAACCTTATACAGGGTTGCTATGAGTCAGAATGACTTGACGACACTAACAACAACCCATCCACTTGAGTTCTGGTGTGGTGCTGCAGAGTAATGCAATGGATCGCAAGGTTGGTTTGAACCTGAAGGTGGGTGGTTTAAAATCGGAAACCCTACACAGGGTCACTCAGAGTGGGAAACCACTTGATGGCACTTAACAACTCATCCATTTGATGGGAGTTAAAAAGACTTTGGAGAGAGAAGCCAAACCAAGTAAATTCATGGTAATTTATGTAAAGGTTAAGTTTTAACTATAGCCATCATGAAGGATTTTCACATGGAATAAATCAGTCTAGGAGATCAGTCTAAGAATGATTAGGGTTCCAATAAGGATGAAGATGTTAGCAGACAGATTAGATGGACTTCCTTCTATAGTACACTCCCCGTCCCCAGCCTGCTCCATTATCAGAGCATCAACTTCGGGACAGCCAATACCTACCTATCTTACAGATTGGGACTCCTGAGTAGTACAGCCAATAAGGAGTGGTAACAAAAATATTTAACAGATTAATGAACTGGAAAAAAGAAAAAATAACTTCTCCAAACTTCTCTGCTCGGAACCTAACATAGTGTGCTTGAAAGAATATTCCAAGCCCTCATTATTTTTGTCATCTGTTGACTGAGATAAACTTGTAAACTATAGATTTACAGAGTCATGGAGGTGAACTAGATCTTAAAGTCCATACACACCCCTCACTTTACATGTCCAGTGTGGCACCAAGGCTCACCACCCCCCAAGGACTTCAACTTATGCCTTCTTTACGCTTCTGTCCTGGGCTCAATCTTGCACAACACACAGGATGAAGGCAGACGGGTCCACAAATGCCAGAAAATAAAACACATTTTAATACCACCAACCAGAAGCAGAGCAGCAGCACCAGAAACACCAAAGTATATTTTCCTGTAAGGCATGAGTGTGAATACATGAGGGGGCTTAAAAAAGTTCACAGAAAAAAATCCTTTAACTCTATTTTCCACAAACTTTTTGAAGTCCCCTCATATATGACACATACATACAACAGATAAGTTTTCCTTCTCTGTCTTTCTCATGAATTCAAAGCAGCAAACATTAAACATATTATGCTGGAAATGTCAGAAAACCCAATTAACAACAATAGCACCTTAGCCTTGGCAGGTGAGGATGATGTATCTTGTCAAAACTGAAGCATTTTTGTGCTTTTAAAAATATTAGTTGGAATATGTAAATGTTTAATCAGTTGGGTTTTACGGAGCAAGATGTTAAGAGAGCATGAAGCAGGTGCAGTTTTAACCACCTCAATTTTGTAGCTCTAGAACAAACACTGAATTTTTCTAACAGTACCTTCTCTGCTACAATTTTTATTGTTGGGTATTCTCATTTGGTCTGTCTATATTTGAAAACTGGCCGATTTATATCCATATCACAATGAACAAATATATTCCTTCATGTATGACAGTTTCAGCATACAGAATGCAACCTCAGCTACCAATTATAGCTGCAAATGAGCAATAGTGTGGAATGAGACAGCCTGCTGGCTTTGTTAGTATTCTGTCTCCTTCGGGATCCCATGGGGAAAGGGGAGGCTCTGATGAAGAGAAGCCTTTGGCTCATGGTTTATTGTGCTTGCCACCAGCTGCAGACTTCTCATCTCATTAGTTCTTTTAGAATACTGTGGGTGAAGACAGCTGTAGCCTACTTGATTCTTCAGCTCCTGGGTATTCTGAAGGCTGAATTTGCTATGCACTTTCTGTAATCCTTGGGAAAAAAAGCAAGCAAATTCACTAGGCCAAGGAAATGTATTTTTAAAATGAGTTTTACAATCATGTTTAAAAGTGGTAAAATCTTATTGCTAAGTTGCGGTGTGTCTATATTTATGATCAAATTTTAATTATCTGTATAATGCCCAGAGGCCTGGTGAGGACACGGGTTTGGTAAAACCATCATTATCAAGTTAGGTGTAATGTCCCTAAACGTTACTTGCTCCAAAGGACAGAAAAATATAATGGTATCAGCATAAGGTAGATTCGGATTAGTGTTAATACAACTCTATTTAATTGAAAACTCTGATTTAAGTGAGAAAGAAAGCAAGGGAAAGTTAAGACACCCTTTGGAGAACAAATAAAATATAATAGGCAAATAAATGGATTATTTAGTCTCCACACTTGAGCCACAGTATACATTCACGCAATTCTTATAAGTAACAGTTTTCTGTCACTGGAATACAAAAGTTGTGTGACCTCTTGAGTGTACATCTGTTATTCACTGCAATTCTCCAAAGAATTTCACAATAGAAACCAGATTCATGTTGAAGACAAAGAATATTACTTTTACAAATCTTTTAGCTGAGGAGCTGCCCCCCAGATTCTAAGTAGGTAATCTGTGCTGAGCCTCACTGAAATGTGTTTGGGCCCAGATTGGACTCATGATTATGAATGAGGAAGTGAGGTGGTAGGGCAAGCTGGCAGGAGTTTGACAGTTAGTGAGAAAATCAAGTGGAACTCTGGCCCCCACAAAACTGCAGAAAGAACTGTGGACTGGTTCCCACAGGTGTGGCAAAGTGTGAACCAAGGATTTGAGTGCCTAAACCACAAACTTTTCACTCTGACACCTTACAAAAAAGATCAGAAGTCCGAGTGGCTTAACCACTAATTGAAAGGTTGGTGTTTCAGACCCACCAATAGATGAGAAAAAGATTTCACTGTCTGCTTCTGTAAACGTTGCTGATGTTGAGCACCATATCAAGTCGGTTCCGACCCAAGATTATATCCTTGGAAACGCTATGAACAGTTCTACTCTGTCCTATAGGATCACTATGACTGGGAATCGACTTGATGGCAGTGGGTTGGGTTGGGTTTGGGGCATAAAAGGTAACTCCGGAAAAAGGTTAACAGTTCTAAGAGTAAACATTAAAAACTTGAAAGGGCTGATAATAATCAGATCCTGCCACGTGTTATAAAACACTCTTCCTAAAATGCTTAAGACTAAAATGAGTAACTGAAAAGTGCTTAGCCTAAAATGAGTAATTCGATAGCTGTTCAAGTAGCTCAAATACAACCACTAAATTTTAAATGTGTGGATATTGCTGTTCCACTTAGCAAATCTGATTTCCTCTAATCACATCCTAAGACTGAAGCCTGGGGTAAGGAGAAAAGCTGAATTAAATATGAAGATAAATGACAAACATCCGTTATTAGTACTGCCCTGAACTTTTCAGTATTGTAATGCTTGAAAAGTAAAGCGTTCCTGGATCTTATCACTAGGGTGCCAAATGAACAGCTTACCTGTCCAGAGATGAAAAGGCATGCCTGTCTCCAAAGGTGAAACTTATCAGAAATAAATTGCATTCAATTTTGCAACAGCAAATAATCAGAGATGTAAAGGGAAACAACATTTATAACTAAAGAAATTGATTTCACCATTTATTTTCAAATACGCAGCCCTTCTTTTCTGTTTTTAATTACATCTCCCCAACGGCTCCTCACCCTTTCAGGTTCCCACCGAGCACCATTAATATAGTCTAAGTAAATCTCATTAATTCAAACTCTTCCACCTTGGAATTCATAATAATTTGGACAGGGGCTGGGCTGAAGTTTATCTTTGCATGATCTGTGAAAAAAAGATTTGCTACACAAATTAATAGAGTAACAAGATCTCAGGAGGGCTGTTTAAACAGTTCAGAAGTGTTTTAGAGCAATTCAGAAGCATTCATTTGCATATAATTATTATGCTAATTACAAATCATTCTTATCTATTCATTAAAGCAGATTCCCAAAGGGCCACTAATTGTCAATAACTTGTTGGCCTAGTTTCTGTTACTGAATGTACCTCAGAGGAACAAAACTGCATTAAAAACTGTTCGCCAATTCGGCCCTCTCATTACTCCTGACTGGCTTTCCACCAATGAATCCTACAAGCAGAATCTTTAAGCAACTGTACCAAGAACTGAGAAATGCTGTCAGATCTGCCCGCCCACACAGAAGACACTCTGGGTAATCTTTCTAATCTCAACTCTCCACAGAGCCATGAAGAAGGGGGTGACAGGCAGGGTGAACAGAGGTAGTCAAGGGGGCTCTCTGCTAAGCGTGGGGCCATCAGCACTGAGGTGACCACTGTGAGCACCTTTCTCAATTTGCCAGTACTGTAACCAGAGATCACCCACCCTGCCATGAGTATGAAGACAGGTGGCAGAACCTTTGGAAGTTTACAAATAGAAACACAGAAACCAGGCGACTTCAACCGAGGGGAAAAGTTCCAACCCAATGCCCAATGTGATAGCACCATGTGCTACAACGCAGACAGGATTGTGCCCTTGGTGGAGATGGGGCAGGTGAGGCAGGGAGGCAGAAGGGTAGTGAATAGTCCAAAACTAGTGGGTCCTCTGGGCTGCTTGCTATCAGTGGGGTGGGTACTGGCTTGGGGATACTCGTGTTTCATGCACAAATATGCAACGTATTAACTACTGTAACATATATCATCATACATTTCTACTATGGAATTGAAGATATTCAAACTGTACAGACTAGTTAACGGTTTAGCTTTTAACACATTAATAAATTAATTTCATGAAAGACATTTGTATTTAAGCATCATGGAGTGCTGGTGTGGCGCCATAGAATAAACACTGGGCCTCAAGGTCAGTTTGAACCGCAAGGTTGCTGATTCAAACTCACTAGCCACTCCTTGGAAACCTTATACATGGTGGCTATGAATAGAAACTGACTCGATGGCACTTAACAACAGTTTTTACACTGCATATGCCTGAAACATCACTAATACGCTTAGAAAAAGTTTTACAGAGCATCTTTCCATAAGTACTAATAGATCCTTGAACATTGCTCATGGTAGTGTTGAGTGCCATCAAGTCGATCCCTAGGTAGAACAAATGAACACTGCCCCTCCACTCCATTTCACACTTCCATCAAACTTCCTATGCTAAAATGGGGGGAACATCACAGGCTGAGCTTGGTTCAGTAAAATGCCCACCCCACCGGTTCTTAACTCCAGCTACAAACACACAGCTGTTACTGCTCCCAAATCTCTTAATTTCATTTAATCCATAAACATCAACTTTAACAAACATTTCATAGGAAATAATTGCTGAAAAACAGTACACTTTTTTTCTTTTTTCTTTTTTAACAGCAAGAGTAAAATCAGATAAACAGCAGCTCTGCTTCTATTCAGAGACACCTCTATGCCAAGCAGGGCGTGTTCTCTCCGCTGACCCTCATAAAGCTGAGCTAAATAAAGGCACCATGATCACCATTGGGTCTGTAGAACAAAATCCCTTTGACCCAATTGACTGTTTCTAAGCAAAGGAGTTCTGGTAGCGTAGTGATTACGAATTGGGCTGCTAACCCAGGGTCAGCAGTTCGAAGCTACCAGCTGTTCCACGGGAGAAAGACGAGGCTTTCTGCTCCCATACAGATTTGAAGCCTTGGAAACCCTGTACAGGGTCGCTGAGTCAGAAGCAACTCCGCAGCATATAACAACAACATGCAGAATCTTAAAGCAAAGTATGGAATCCTGGTGTGACACTTGTGGGCTAATGCGTCAGACTGCAAAGTCGTTTGAACTGCAAACTCAGTGGTTCAGGCTCACCAACTGCTCCTTGGAAACCCTATCCAGGGTCACTATGAGTCGGAATCGACTTGACAGCACATAACCAACTATTCACAATAGCGTAGTAGTCATGAGGTGGGATGCTAACCACAAGCTACCAGCTGTCCGCAGTAGCAAGACAAGGCTTTCTGATTCCATAAAGATTTACAGCCTTGGAAACCCTATATAGGGTCGCTATGAGTCGGAACCGATTCCATGGCACATAGCCAACCAACCAATCTCAATTTATGGAGTCCTGGTATGGTGCTGCATTATACTGCAAAGATGGTTTGAACAGGAAGGTTGGTGGCTCAAGCTTACCCTCCACTCCTCAGAAACCCTATATAGGGTTGCTCTGAGTCAGAACTGACACAACAGCACTTAACAACAACAAAAGCAGAATAGCAGATTGCCATGAGAGACAATCATAATTATTTACTGCAAAAATGTATTTATACTTTATATAAGAAATCTGATTTGGAGCTGTTTATAATAATTTAAAAAGAAAATTTTCCACTGGCAACTTCAAAATATTTTCTGACTCTTTAAAATTCTACTTCACACCCTACCTTCTCTCTCACCCTCCCCCCCTTTCTTCTTATAAAACATGGGGAAATAGAAACAAACATTAAGAATGAGTTATATAGCAAGAAAGTAATTTGTGCCAAACACATTTGCACATGCCGATTTTTGAACAGAAAGAAAAAATCCTTGTGAAGATTTAAGCAAGCACAGAATAGGCAGTATGTTATTTTTCCACAAGAGGGCACTGCCATACAACAGTATATTGTTATGTGCTGTTGAGTCAGTTCTGAATCATAGCAACCCTGTATAGGGTGTCTCGTGTAGTGCTGGAGGATAAGCGCTCAACCACAAGGTCTGTTTGAAGAGCAATTCTGGCAGTTCAAACTCACCAGCCACGCCTCGAAAAACCTATATAGGGTCACTATAAGTTGGAACCAACTCGACACACTTTGCAACATAGGGTTTCCAAAGAGTGGCTTGTGGATTTGAAACATTGGCCTTATGGTTAGTAATCCAGTGCTTATCCTACAGCGCAATACCAGGACTCCAACTATATTTATGGAACTAAAATATTAATGGAACTTTAAATGGAGTCCTGCGCTGTGGGATAAAAGCACTGGACAGCCAAGGTTGGTTTCAACCACAAGTTCAGCGGTTCAAATTTACCAGCCGCTCCTTGGAAACCCTATGTTGTTGTTGTTGTTAGGTGCCATCAAGTCGGAAGCGACTCATAGCGAATGTATGCATAACAGCACAAAACACTGCCCGATCCTGGGCCAACCTCACAATTGTTGTTACACTTCAGCCCACTTTGCCAATCCATCTCGCTGGGGGTCTTTCTCTTTTTCTCTGACCCTCCACCTTACCAAACATGATATCCTTGTTCTGCAACTGGTCCCTCCTGACAGTATGTCTGAAGTATGAGAGACCAAGTTTGACCATCCTGGCCTCCAAAGAGCACTCTGGCTGCACTTCTTCCAACACAGATCTATTTGTTCTTTTGGCAGCCCATAGTATTTTCAATAGTCTCCTCCAACACCATAACTCAAAAAGCATCAATTCTTTTACGGTCTTCCTTATTCACTGTGCAGCTTTCAACATGCGGTTACTGAAAATACCATGGCTTGGGTCAGGCACACCTTAGTCCTCAACCTGACATCTTTGCTCTTCAATGCTTTAAATTTGTACAGCAGATTTGCCTAATGTAATACGACATTTTAAGTTCTTGACTGCTGCTTCCATGAGTGCTGATGGTTGATCATGGAGAATGAAGTTCTTAATAACTTCAATCTTTACTCCATTGATAAGAATGTTGTTGACTGGTCCAGTGGTGAGGATTTTTGTTATCTTTACATTATGAAATCCATTTTGAAGCCTGTGCTCTTTGATCTTCATCAGTAAGTATTTTAAGTCCTCTTCACTTTCAGCAAGCAAGGTTGTATCATCTGCATATCACAGGTTGTTAATGAGTCTTCCTCCAATCCTGAGGCCATGTTTTTCTTCATATAACTCAGCTTCTCAGATTATTTGCTCAGCATATAGGTTGAGTAAGTATGGTAAAAGAATACAACCCTGTCGCACACCTTTCTTAATTTTAATTTTAAACCATTTAGTTGTTTCCATATTCTGTTAAAACAACTATCTCTTGGTCGTCTGTCAGTTGTTCATACTGTGGTGGCTTGTGAGTTGCTGTGATTCTTCTGGAAGCTATGCCATGGCTATTTTAAACACCAGCAGGGTCACCCATGGTGACCAAGCTCAGATGAGCTTCCAGATGAAGACAAATAAGGAAGGAGAGACCGACTACTTTAGAATATTTAGTCACTGAAAACCGTATGAATAGCAGAGGAACACTAACAGATATAGTGCTGGAAAATGAACCCTTCAGGTTGGAAGGCACTCAAAATGTTACTGGGAAAGAGCTGCCTCCTCAAAGTAGAGTTGACCATTACGACACTAAAGGAGTAAAGCCCTTGGGACCTTCATTTGCTGATGGGGCACAACTCAAATGAAGAGAAGCAGCTGTAAACATCCATTAATAATCGGAACATTTCCTAGTATGAATCTAGGAAGGAAATTGTCAATGAAATGGAACACATCCATATCTTAGGCATTGTGTTGTTGTGTTGTTAAGTGCCGTCGAGGCAGTGCCAACCCATAGTGACCCTGCATAGGGTTTCCAAGGAGCAGCTGGTGAGTCTGAACCACCGACCTTGTAGTTCAAACGGCTTTGCAGCCTGGCACATTAACCTATAATGCCACACCAGGATTTAGGCATTAGTGAGTTGAAATTGACTGGTATTGGCCATTCTGAATCTGACAACCACATGGTTTATTATGCCGGGAATGACAAATTGAAGAAGAACTGTGTTGCATTTGTTGTCAAAAAGAACATATCAAGATCAGTCATGAGGTACAACGCTGTCTGGAAACCCTATACAGGGTGGCTGGCTATGAGCTGGATCCGACTCGATGGCACTTAACAACAACAACAAATACTAGGATACTGGTGTGGTGTTGTAGGATAAACACTGGACTGCTAGCTGCAAGGTCAGCAGTTTAAACCCACCAGTTACTCCTCAGAAACCCTACAAGGGTGGCTGTGAGTCACCATGACTCAACAGTACTTAACAACAACAAATATTTGAGAGCTTAAAGTTGGTGGAGAAATGGAATTTAAAAATAATGGAATCTTTCTGCGAACTGTTTTGAGGCTGCCTTATGTTCAGAGCACTAAATCATCTGACTTATGGTACTGACAATGAATAGAGAATACACAGTGGATTGTCAGATGAACAACAAATCTGTCTTGGAAGAAGTACAACCAAAATGCACCTTAGAAGTGAGTATGGCCAGACTTCATCTCATATATTTTGAACATGCTGTCAGTCAGGACCAATCACTGGAGAAGACACATCATGCTTGGTAGAGGGTCAGAGAAAAAGAAAAAGGCCCTCAAAGAAATAAGAGTGACACAATGGCTGCAACAATGGGTTCAAACATAGGAACCCGAGAGGCTGGTGCAGGACCAGGTAGTGTTTCATTCTGTTGTATATGGGGTCACTATAAGACAAAACAGAGTCCTGATGTGTGCTGTAGGTTAATGCGCCAGACAGCAAAGCCGTGTGAACTGCAAGGTCGGTGATTCAAACTCACCAGCTACTCTGTGGAAACCCTATACAGGGTAGCTATGGGCTGGAGAATAAACAAGATGGTGGATCGGGTAGAAGTGCAGTGAGGAGCTCAATCAGCAACAACACAGAATACCAGACCAAGCAGAATCAGGGGATGGTCCTAGAACTCTGAACTACATATAAAGGAATACTTAGAAGGTTAGAAGGCTTCCGACTAGGGGAATGTGTAGCGGAAGCAAGAAATCCATTGCTTTCTAATCCAAGACGCTCAGCTGCTCCAGGAGCCACCATCTTGGGTGAGACCAAGCAGGGGAAGGATCAGAGCAGCCACGGACACCTGACAGGAACCACAGAGATAAAGGCGTGGACATTCTTTTTTTAAAATATCTGTTCATTGGTCTCTCGCTGTCTCCGTTCTGATGACTAGAGAGGGTGCCTAAGTGAGCAGACATCCTATCATCCCTAGGCCCGAGGGTTCTATTACGCAGGCACACAGATCTCCTTGAAATTTAAAGTGGCAGTTTCTACTTAAAATCAAATGGCAGAGCAAAACGGCCACAGCTGGCCCTGAACTGTTTATCATTAGAAAAAAGGCCTGAACAGGGTTTGTGAAGCGGGACAGGCAGACTAAAAAGGAAACAGGCTGAAGATTAAATCCTGAGTTACGTCACAATGACCAACAGTGGCATGCTGAAATTTCTGAGGAAGAAGAGTGAAAAGGGAAGCCCATCTGCTAATCACATCTACCTGGAGGCAATTAGAAAGCATAAAAAATACCAAACTACATACCCATCTAAGTATTAAGGCCACAGATAACTACTGAATATACCCAAAAAACCAGAAACAGATGACCACATCTGCACATGTCCAGAAACGAGATAAAGTGACTGAGGCAAATGAGCTGGAAGCAGACCTACACTCCATATTGGAAGATAGGAGGCTTTGGAAATGCCTGAGAAGGAATTCAGAAAAATAATTATAAAATGTATCACAACACTATACAATGGAGTTGAGAAAAAATAAGAAAGAAGTCAGGAAAGTGCTACAGGAACAATCAAATAAGATAGATACAGCATTGGAAACTATTCAAAACCTACAGAAAGCGGTCCAAATGATTCATAATAGAATATCAGAAATGGACAATACACTGAAGGGCAAAGAAGTAAAACTGTAAAGAGATAGAAGCCAGAACTATTGAGCTAGAAGAAAAATCTCTCAACACTACTAGGATAGACAAGCAATCATAAAAAAAGATAAAATAAATCTGAAGGCAGCCTAAGATTCATGTTGGATAACATGAAGAGGAATAATTTAAGAATTATCAGCATTCTGGAACAGGAAGAATCACACAAGTCCACAGAGGACATAGTTGAAGAGCTTCTGGAAGAAAATTTCCCTAACATCCTGAAAAGTGAAAAGATAAGCATTCAAGAAACTTAACGAACCCCAGGATGGATAGACCCTAAAAGACAATCACCAAAACATATAACGATCAAGCTCTTCAAAATCAAAAATAAGGACAGAATCCTGAATGCAGCTAGAGAAAAGAGAAGTGTAACATACAAAGGCAGGCAAATCAGATTAAGCACGGATCTCTCAACAGAAACCATGCATGCAAGAAGGCAATGGGAGACATATATAAAACCCTGAAAGAAAAAAAACTGCGAACCAAGATTCGTCTTCCCAGAAAAGCTGTCAATCAAATACAAAGGTGTAATCAAAACATTCCAGGATAAACAGAAGCTAAGGGATTTTGCCAAAGTCAACCCTGCTATGAAAAACATCCTAAAGGATGTTCTGTGGACTGAGAACCAACAAGAACAGACAACATACCAGAGAATGACATACGTGGGCAGCATCCTCCTGAACTCAATAGACAAATGCAAGAGGCGAGAACAGAATAAAATTATAATAACAGAGGATCTGGGAGGTCTATGATAAAAAACAATTACAATGTGAAAGAAGGTAAACACAGAGGAACAGAGATCCAGGTGGTGGGAACGTCAGGTAGATTACAGAATAAACAGACTGTCTTAAATAGAGGGAAGAGTTAATGGAATATAAAGTAACCACAAAAGTGGGGTTGGGGTGGGGGGTTTAGTTCGGGTCTTGGGCAATATAAGAAGGTTTAGTTCGGGGAGGGCAATATAAGAAGGGGAAGGAGATGGAAGAAAAAGATAGACAGGGGAACAATGAGACAGGTTTGCATGGCCTAAGTGGGACAGAGGTAAATAGTGATGCATGCACAACCTTGGAATAACAGGGCTCTGTGATACAGGGATCTAGGCATAGCTTGAAGAGGGGAAATACTAAAATGCATGACTATCTTATGAATATTGGCTTCCCTTGCCTACTATTGTAAAATAGACACTTGAGGGGGATAGAAAGGAATGTTGGGAAACAAGACTACAGAAAACTTATAAGCCCGTGTTCAGCCTATAACTGACTGGAATACCTAAAAGGGATTCTAGAACTTGCCCAGTGAAACAGACCTCTTGCAAAGCCTTTGCAGAATTTAGGACCTTAGGTGGAATCCTAAGTCCCATCCAGAACCTTGTAAGGTGAGACATTCCCACTAGCAAGGACAAACAGACCAGCCTGGAACAGCTAGAGCAATAAAAGATACATCTGCAAAGAAAGATCATCAAGAAAAACCCAAAACAAAAATGTCAGCATGATTGGCTACTACGAGAATAAGCAAGCTGTTCACCATCAAGACAAGCAATCAAGTTTATTCAGGACAAACTCCCATCTAAGACTGAAACTCAAAGGGAACACACGAACGGACATGTAAGCTCGCTGTCGACCACACTGGTCTACTGATGAGTGGAAGAGGGGGAAAGGCAGCAATGAAGAAATGGACTGAGTTCAACCACAGTCCATTGACTTCTGTTTGATCTGGAGATGAGAGAGAGAAGAGGAAGGGTTGGTTGGTCCAAAGTGTGGTGAGACTGGGGGACACTTGAGCCCATGGACAAGGACATAGCCACAAAGGGCTACAGCTGAGAGTGAAGCATCTAGCTGTTAAGAGAGGGGAGATGCACAAAAACACCCAAACTTGCAGACAGTACCCATTTGACCTAGCCTTGATGACTTAATAATCAGAACTCAACTAAAGTAAGATTACCACCCCCCCCAAAAAAAAAGGAAGCAAGAAATTTTTTTGATAAAGGAAACAAGGGTAAACTGCTACAATTTGATGAACCTGACCTATACTCATCGAGGTAGTAAGTCTAAATATCAACAGGGAGGGAAGGAGTCTTCACATCAAGTATCAATGCTAACCCCTCTGTACACAGGGTAGATAGGGATGGGCAACTTAGACACTGGCTACCTAAAATGAGGGGGCGATAAAGGTACAAAGTGACTGGCTTACAAGGTTTCAAGAGGGAGTTTCATTTAAGGGGGTGGGAGAGAGAAACAGTCCCCACTGAATAATTTTCATCTTGTCTAGATGGGTCTGGTGAAAAGAGATGGGGATAAGAGTCGTACGATTCAATAGTGAATAACTGTTATCATTACTAATTGTGACTATCACAATTGTACAGACAGAAGTTTTGTAACAAAAATAGGGGAGTGGTTAATCTTACAGCCCAGAAACAGAGGACCCAAAAACCATCAAGGGAGAAGAGCACAAGCAGAATGCGGTACCTTATCCAGAGAAGCAGCGACACCAGAGACAAAGGCAGAGATGGGGAGCGGCTGAAGACTCTAGATTCATAGGAAGAGAGGGTAAGAGCTGGTGGCCAGGAAGCTGACTTGCAGAATGTGCCCTTTGGGGTTGTAAATTATTATATATGCCTGAGTGTTTTCTTTTTTTTTTTTTAAAAAACTAGATAATAGAGAGAAATACTGTTAACTGATGGTACATGGAGGGGATTATAATCATTGTAATGAAACAAGGTGTACAATTTGTTGAATGTAAAACTGATGATCTGCCCTGTAAACTTTCACTCAATCCACAATAAAAACCTTAATAAATAAATAATCATCTTGATTTCTTGATAACTAGGAATCCTGGTATAGTGCTATAGAATAAGCACTGGTCTGCTAACCACAAGATCAGCAATTCAAACCTACTAGCTGCTCCTTAGAAAACCTATACAGGATCGATATGAGTCAGAACTGACTCAATGGCACATAACGAAGTACCCAGACGGTACAAATAGTGGCCAGAAAGTACTTGACCATCTAAGTAAGGCAGCAGAAGTAAGTGGGAAACATTTACACATTTCTTTTTATTAGGAATCATGCTTATGTTTACAAGGGGGTTCCAAAAAGTTCATGGAAAAGTGAGATGAGCTCATGCGATTTTTTTTCCATGAATTTTTTTAAGCACCCTCACATTTACATCTTTTAATATGAGCAAAGGGGAGATGAGGCTTGCATTTGATATGTGGGAGTTCTTAATCAAAGCAGTATCAATGGCAACTTCAAACTTGCACTAGAAATTGTTATACCATCAATCCAAGGAAGCCACTGCACTATGCATTCACGGAAGAATGAGGGAGGGGCCCATCCCAATTCTCTATTATCCACTCATCTCATTGGCCAGCTTCTAGAGCTCTCTTACACCGGTTGATGAGCTAATAACCTCTCCAGTAGAAATGAATGCCTGGGTTTGTTCTAACAGCAAGAGAAAGAGCCACTCTACCAAGACAAAGTGGTTGCTTATGCCAGAGTGTGACAACCACAGGACTTCACAAGACTTGCAGCATCTTGGCCATCAACTGCTCAGATTCTCTGCTGAGCCCTAGGCCTGGGTAGCCACCGTGCCCAGAGATGGACAATTGGGAGGATCTGAAATGCAAGAGTGCCTAGAAAGCTGGTGAGAAGACAAGTGGACGCAATGGGAAGTGCTGCACTTAAGGTAATTTGAAGGATCTGGTACGTTGAGCCATAAAAAATTATGATTTCTAGGCAACAGACATTGGCTGCCTAAAATGGGGAGCAATAAAGGCACAAATGAATAAAGGTCGTGCAATGAGGGATATCACTGCTGATGTCCAACGGATCTTGGCAAAGGCTTTTGATAGTGTGGATCATGACAAGCTATGGACAACATGGCAAAGTATGAGTATTCCTAAACACTTAATTGTGCTCATGAGGAATCTGTACAAGGACCATGAGGCAGTTGTTCAAACAGAACATGGGGACAATGAATGGCTTAAAATTAGGAAAGGTGTGCGACAGGGTTTTATTCTTTCACTATACTAATTCAACCTGTTTGCTGAGCAAATAATCCTAGAGGCTGGGTAATATGAAGAAAAACATGGCATCAGGATTGGAGGAAGATTCATTAACAAGCTGCAATATGCAGATGATACAACCTTTGCTTGCTGAAAGTGAAGAAGACTTAAAATATTTACTGATGAGGATCAAAGAGCACAGCCTTTGGTATGGATTGTATCTCAATGTAAAGAAAACAAAAATCCTCACCACTGGACCAATAAACAACATTCTTATCAACAGAGTAAACACTGAAGTTGTCAAGGACTTCATTCTTCTTGGATCAACTATCAACACTCATGGAAGCAGTAGTCAAGAAATCAAACGATGTATTGTATTGGGCAAATCTGCTGTACAAGATCTTTTTAAAGTGTTGAAGAGCAAAGATGTCAGCTTGAAGACTAAGGTGCACCTGACCCAAGCCATGGTATTTTCAATAACCTCATATGCATGTGAAAGCTGGACAATGAATAAGGATGACCATGAAAGAATTGATGCTTTTGCGTTATGGTGTTGGAGGAGAATATTGAAAGTGCCATGGGCTGCCAAAAGAACCATCATATCTGTGTCGGAAAAAGTGCAGCCAGAGTGCTCCTTGGAGGTCAGGATGGCCAACCTTCGTCTCATACTTTGGACATATTGTCAGGAGGGACCAGTTGCTGGAGAAGGATTACATATTTGGTAAGGTGGAGGATCAGAGATAAAGATGGATTGGCCAAGTGGCAGCATCAATGGCCTCAAGCATGGCAACAATAAAAAAAAATTTAAAAAGCTGGCCCAGGATCAGGCAGTGTTTCGTTCTGCTGTGCATAAGGTCACTATGGGTTGGTACCGACTCGAAGGCACCTAACAACAAAAGCACAAAGTGACTGGCTTACAAGTTTTTCAAGAGGGAGTTTAGTTTCAAAGTGTGTGGTGGAAGGTAAGAGTCCCCCTGAAGTTTTTATGTTGTTTAGACTGGTTTGGTCAAAGGAAATGGGATAAGATCCTTATGATTAAAAAGTGAGTAATTGTTATCATGACTTATTATATCATGGTTACAAAGGTAGAAATTTTGCAACAAAGAAGGGGGAGTAGTTTATATTACAGTCCAGAAGAGAGAACCCTAGGACCATCAAGGGAGAAGAGCATGCATGGAATGTAGGACCCTCTTCAGAGAAGCAGCAACACCAGAGATGGAGGCAGGGATTAGGACATGGAGAGAGACAGCAGTTAAGGACTCCAGACTCATGGAAAGATAAAGGATGTGTGTTGGCAGCCAGGAGGCAGGCTTACAGAATGCACTCTTTGGTTTGGTTGTTTAAATGATTATATATTCCTGAGTGTTTCTGTGTACATTAAAAATACAAAACAAAACAGGGAATAGAAGCAAATCCTGTTGAACAATGAATGATTTATGGAAAGGGTTGTAATCATTGCAATGAAATGAAATACAATAGAATGAGTATAAAACCTATGTTATCCCATGTAAACTATTACTCAATTCATAATGAAAACTTTTTAAAACTTAAAAGAAAAAAAAAGAAGTCATTTCCTTGCAGGACAAAAACTAACAAAGGAGCACTGGTGACAAGCTGCTAACCTCGGGATAAAGATGGGGCAGTATGTGCCCATAAAGATGGACTGCCTCGGAAACTCTGTGCTATAGGGCTACTATGCGTCAGAATCAACTGGACAGCAGTCGTGGGTAGGTTAGCAGGCTGGCTGACCCAGAAGAAATTGTCATTTTCCTCTAGTGCAAAAAGTAGAAGCAATTTCATGTAATTTGGCCTAATATTTAACCTTTTCCAGTCACATTTCATCAACATCTTTTTAATTTTGAGGAAGAAAAATATTATCTTACCAAGAAGTATATCTTATAATCTTTACATTTCTTTAGAATTATTAAGTGTTTTCTACCAACAGTACACTGAAGCATGTGGTACCAAATACAGAACATCTGGACACTGAAGAAAGCGCGATCAAACGGCAAAAAAACCACCTCAGTCCTTTCAGGGGCACAGAAACCCTCAGTGACACAAGCTTACAGGTTTCTAGGACTCAACCAACTCGAAGGCACTTACCTACAACAACAGGACTCAACCCTACGTTAATTAACCCAGGCTACATCAGCTCACTGAAGCTGACACTGTGGAAAAAGTATTTCAAAAAATGCAGCGACTTTCGAAAACAATACATATTTCAGGTTTAAAACAAAAAGTATCAGACATTCATGGAAACGCCCAAATAATGGAACAATGTGTTCTGAGTGAAAACAGCTGAATGCCTGGAGAAGCATGTCGTTTATGTCCGTTTCCAAAGGTGACAGGAAGTGTCCAAAGCCAGGCCTGGTTTTTCTGGTCTCATCTAAAATGAGACATTGTTCTGCCTACTAAAAGGATATTCATCAAAGAAACGGATTAGAACCAAAGAACTAGTGGTCAGTGGTAGAAGGAACAAGCAAAAAAAGGCACATACTTAAAAAACAATTCACTTTCCCTGGAGTCACAATCTTCACACTGGGATTTATTTCAACAGCTGCTCAAGACCTTTAGATGAGCCCCAATATCCCAGGGCAAGCTTCTGATATGAAGGCAGCAGGGCTGTTTGTTTAGTAAAGTGCTGGACTCCAAACTTCCTGACTCAGGTTAACCTTTGAACCATGACTTTCTAGACAGCCAGGACTGGTTATAGAAAGAGAACAAAAAGGTCTCTTATCAACAGTGAGAAAAAACCCTGTGGTCAATTCACTAGGGTCTTTCTGGAAGGACAATCAATCAACACCAGTAAAGTCCACTATAACAGCTGGAACAAACTATAACTCAAAGTCTCTTGGGAACACTAACTGATGAAGAATGCTATACTGTCTTCGTTGTTCGAGTCAGTTCTGAAGCATAGTAACCCTGTGTAGGGTTTTCGACAAACAGTAGGTGAATTTGAACTACAGACCTTAAGATCCAGTACACTGTCCCACAGAACAACATCAGGACTCCTTTAGATAGACAGAAATAGTCCTTTTACCTGGAAATTACCATACCAACAAAGAAGCAAACAGCAATACCCAAGGAGCTCTGGTAGCATTGCTGTTAAGTGCCCTAGAGTCGGTTCCGACCCACAGCAACCCTGAACAGGGTTTCCAAGGCTGTAAATCTTTACGGGAGCGAAAAGCCTCATCTTTCTCCCACGCAGTGGCTGGTAGTTTAGAACTGCTGACCTTAAGGTTTGCAGCCCAATTCATAACCACTACGCTACCAGAGCTCCTTTTGGGGATAGGTATCTGCCCATACATCACCTAGCCTAGACAGTTTGATAAAGTCCTACCCCAGAGATTCAGAAGGAAGGGGGACTGAGAATTTGCATTTCTAATAAGGAGCCAATGGACAGAGCAGGAATGAATGGAAAGGCCTTCAAGTGCTTTGTTTTGGGTCCATAAAATGGCCCAGTGAAACTGTGCACGGATGTTCCCAATGCAGCACGCCATGAGCTCTTAGCTGTATCTCTTCCTTTCAAGAATACGTTTCTAGTTATAAAAACAGACAACTCCTGGTTATGAAACAACCCATTTGGAGAAACCTTTCACCACACATGAAAACATGTTCTTATTTGATAGAACCATTTTGTTGTTAAGTGCCATGGAATCAGTTTCAACTCATAGCAACGCTGTGTAGGGTTTCAGAAGCTTTAAATCTTTTTGCTAGAGCGGAAAGTCTCATCTTTCTTCTGCGGAGCAGCTGGTGGGCTTGAACTGCTGATCTTATGGTTCAAAGTCCAGTACTTACCCTATCATGATGTACCCTGGAGTCGGTTCTGACTCATAGCAACCCTGTACAGGGTTTCTGAGGATGTAAATCTTTACAGAAGCAGAAAGCCTCATCTTTCTCCTGCAGAACAGCTGGTAGTTTCGAACTTCTGTCCCTGAGGTTAGCAGCCCGATTCTAACCACAATACTATTTATCTTATGGATCCATGTAAATATGGAATAAAAAACCAAAACCCACATCCACCGTCATCAAGTAGACTCTGACTCACAGTGACCCCGTAAGAGTAGGGTTTCCATGGTTGTAAATCTTTCCAGAAGCAGAAAGCCTCATCTTTCTCTTGAGAAGCGATTGGTGGGTTTTACAGCTTGAGGACTAGGGTGCGCCTGACCCAGGCCATTGTGTTTTCAATAGCCTCATATGGATGCGAAAGCTGGACAGTGAATAAGGAGGATCGTAGAAGAATTGATGCCTTTAAGTTGTGGTGTTGGAGGAGAATACGGAAAATGCCATGGACTGCCAAAAGAACCAATAGATCTGTTTTGGAAGAAGTGCAACCAGAGTGCTCCTTGGAGGCCAGGACGGCTAAGCTTCGTCTCTCCTACTTTGGACATATTGTCCGGAGGAAACAATTGTTGGAGAAGGATGTCATGCTGGGTAGGGTGGAGGGTCAGAGAAAAAGAGGAAGACCCCCAACGAGATGGATCAGCCAGGTGGCATCATTGATGGACTCAAGTGTGGCAGCGGTAGCGAGGTTGGCCCAGGATAGGACATTGTTTCGTTCTGCTGTGCATGGGGTCGCTGTGTGTCGGTTCCGACTCGATGGCACCTGACAACAACAACTGCCAACCTTGAGGTTTGCAGTCCAACACACTTTACCCACTGTGCCACCAACCAAAACCCACTGCCATCGAGTTGATCATAGCGACCCTATATACGATTTCTGAGACTAGACATCTTTACAGGAATCCTGGTATGACTGGATTCTAACCACAAGGGTGGTGGTTTAAATCCACCAGGCATTCCTCAGAAACCCTATCCAGAATTGCTATAGTCAGAACCAACTCGACGGCACTTAACATCGTCTTTATAGAAGCGGATGGCCTTATCTTTTTCCCTGGGAACAGTTGGTACAATCAAGCAGTCTACAATGCTGGTTTGGCACCACAGGATAATGCACTGGACCTCAAGTCTACTTGAATGGCAAGGTCAGTGGTTCAAACCCACCAGTTGTTCCTTGGAAACCCTACATACAGGGTCATTGTGAGTCGGAACCAACTTGTCAGCAGTTAACAACAGCAACAACCTTGAGATTAGCAGCCCAACATCTAGCCCACAGCATCCCCAAACAAACAAGCAAACAATCAAACTCACTGCCAATGAGTCAATTTCCACTCAAAGCTACCCTGGGTAAGTTTCTGAGGCTGCAAATCTTTACAGGAACAAAAAGTCTCATCTTTCTCTGGCAGAGGGGTTGGTGCGTTTGAATTGCTGACCATGTGGTTGGCAGTCCAGTGCTTATCCTACAGCACCACCAGAGCCCCTTCAATATGGGAAAAGAACTACAATTTAAAACTATACCTGCCAAATCGTTTTTATAACATTAATATTTACTTATTCTGACAACTAAAAACCAGGCAGATGTTAAGTTACGTATCATTTGTAGACATGCCAGCCTTAAAAATGGTTTACTTAAATATCACCCTTAGTTAAAACAAAGAAAAACCCCTTGGAGAGTCTCAAAGTCATACAGCACGTACTGTTGCAGAAGCATGTACTACAGAGGGAGGCTGAAAGCAGCTTTTCTGGTTACTCACAAATATCTAACAATGTGCTTCCAATTTCTTTCTTTCTTTTTTAAATGGCACTCATTTTCTTTCAAATTACTTCCAAAAATGAAGGTCCCTCTGATGCGAAGCATGTGTACACTTGGGCTTACACTTTAAAGACTTCCTCTGCTAAGACGTGACTTGTGTATACAAATCATCTGAGAGTTACTCAGACAAAGCACTGGAGATGATTACAAGGGTCCGATTCAAATCTAGACCTGAAAAAAGGGCAGCAGCAGATGTCGACAGATTCATCTGCATAGTTGTTAAAAGAGTTGGAGATATGCATGTGCATTTCATCAGGACATGGAAAGAGTCCTCAACTTTAGTACTGTGGCTACGTATCAGTGAATTCAAAAACTGAATTAAAAAAACAACTTATAAACTTACATTCTAGGGTTTTAGGCTGTATATCTTGCTTGACTTATGTTACAGTTTGATGTTGCCCAAAAAGGTACTTTCTTTTTGTTTTGTTATTTCAAAAATTTACAACCTCAGAAACGGTAAGAAGCATTTCTACGCTGTCCTATTGTTGTTGTTAAGTGCCATCGAGTCGGGTCCGCCACTTATAAGTTGGAATTGACTAACTGGCAAAAGGTTTTAGGTTTATGTGATTTCTGTAGCAAACTACTGTGACTCGAGGTCATACCTGACAGATTTTTACAACAAATCCTTGTTCCTAGAGTTATTCTGCCATTGTCACCCTCCAAATATGCAGAAATGTCAAAACACCGACATTTTGTATTTACACATACCTTTTATGCACAGTACAATTCTTAAGGATGACCATACACACATCAAGTATACACAACAGTGGTATACAGGTAGTATGAAATCAGCAATCCAACAGTGAAGCCCTAAAAATAATCACCAGTCACTCTGAATTAAGATGTTCTGGCTGTTTGTGTAGTCCACCTGCAGTGACACACAAACCCCACCAGGTGGAGTTAAAGGATTCAAACTTCACTTCCAAACTCCTCTGACTTTTTGAAAGCCCAACTACTTCACATCTGCCCTTCCTCCAGAGGCCTGGGCTACTTGTCCACTCAAAATTACTAATGTAATCAGTAAAGAAAATAATCGCTTGATTTACAACAAATTATAAGCAGCAAGAAACTCAATCATTTGAGTAGTTAAGAAAAAAATTAACTTACTCAAGCGCTACCAGAAGTAGTTCATTGAAAATGGAATGAAAATCACTGAATTAAGATTAGGAGCTAGGAGTCTGATCCTCACACCTTCAGCAGGCTCGTTTAGTTATGAGTTCCTAACTCAAGTGTCACTTCAGTCCTTGGAGAGCAAGTTTTAGGGACTTAAAAACTGACTTGGGTCAGCAGACATTTCCTAAGGTGACTCCCAGGAGTCATACCCTTGGCTCCATCTCCTCACTTTGTGTTCACGCAGAACAGGAAAAAAGCAAAAGTGATGGGACCCAATTCCCTAGAATGGGTTACCTTACATAGCCACCAAATTGCTGGTGAATTGTTATGCAGCTAAGAATACATATTTAATAAGAGGCCTCCACACTTCCCTACCCCAAGCATAAATCACACCCTGGCAGTCCTCCACTCCCCAAGAATGGACCGACTGTGCTGATGCTGGAGACCAGATGGGTCAAGGAAAGTGCAATGAGCAAGTTGGGAACAGAGTATGGGAACAAGAGTGCAAGCAGGCCAGTCATCTGCCACTCTGGGATTGGGGTGGTAGAAGAGGCAGCAAACTAGGATAACATCTTCAATGACACAACTATGAAATCAATGGTACAAATTCCCAAAGTTACAGGTGAATACTTCATCTTTTCTCCACCTGGCGCCAGTCCACCTATTTTCTCTCTCCTAGGAAATCACTACCACCAGTGTTTGACACATTCTTTCCCAAGTCTAGACCTGAGTAAGCAAAATCACACCTACATGTGAATCTTCCTCCCCCTTTTAATAAATAGTGTTGGCCTAATCAAAAAGTCCAAGTTTGTACCCACCAGCCACTGCACAGGAGAAAGGTAAAGTGATGTGCTCTCGTAAAGATTTATAACCCTGGAAACCCTATACAGAAGTTCTAGTCTGGTATAGGGTAGCTGTGAGTTGAAATTGACAGAATGCAGACGGTGGGTTTTGTTTTAAATCACACAAGTGGAAGCATCTTATACATATACTCCTCTGGTTTCCCCTCCACATTATCTTGGAAAGGACCCCTTAACAGTAAAAATAGAGGTGGTGTATACATAGACCACAACTCAGTTGAGTTAAATATCTCATTAACAAAATAAAGTTTTCATTTTTATTATCAGTACTTTTATAAATCCCATCTTTGTCTTTGGGGGTTGGAAACACTACATTATCTATTAACAATAACAGAAAGTAAAAACAGATGATTTTAAGTGCAGTTTATCTTAACTCATATACGTCCTAAGTAGAGGACATTTTGTGGCTGTGTGATGTTTTGAACCAGTTCCTGACTGATGATAAAACATTGAGACACCAGACTATTCCCTGTCTTAGGATTGTACATTTGTTATTTAGCACACTGAGAAATTCCCAGATCAATTCATAGAAGTAGAATTTTGCTGGGTCAAAGGGTATGCATGTGCCTTGGTAATTCTGCTAAACAGGTTGTCCCAATTCATACTCGCAAGGTCAACGTATGTGTGTGCTTGTTTCCTTAACCCTTACCAAGCCAGGTGCTATCAACTTGCTATCAAACCACTTCCAGAACCCCACCAATGAGCTACAGGGAGAAGGATTCCAATGTGAGGTAAATCTCTCTGTTTAGTGCCATTGAGTTGGTTCCAACATAGTGACCCTAGCAGTTTTCAAGGAGCTGCTGCTGGGTTTAAACCGTCAACTTTGTGGCTACCAGTCCAGTGTTTATTCCACAGCACCACACCAGGACTCCCGGCAGGAGTGGAAATTTGACCTAGACCATGATGGGCAGGCAGGATTTGAGCGAAGGGGAAGGAGTTCCTGGGCTTGATCAGTGGTATTATTTCTTCTTTTGAAGACAGAAAGACAATGCTCAAGGAAAACCGCTTAGAGAGTTCCAACACATGGTCCTAGCTTGGATGGAATGAAGAGTCAAAGGCAAGAACACTGAGTGTAGAGAACTTCCAGTTCTGGCATTAGCCCAGTGATCTTCAGAATCTAGTTTATGTGGACTTCCATCTCCTCACATGCAAAGAAGGGACTTTAACCCTGAAACCAAACTTCCTATAGCTGCAGAACTGTGTTCAAACTAACTTTGGGGATAAAGACTAATAATGGAGCAGGGCGGGGTGCAGCATAGCCCATGCTCTAGTTACTTCTTCCTGACAAGATCCAGGAGGCTGCACGAAACCCTTCAGGTGAGCAAAGTGCAGTTTGAAAGGAAAGAGACCCAGGCAGCTACAGTCCCTCCCTTTCAAAATTCTATAAACCACTCTGATTTCTCCTCAGTCCTGAGTGCTGGTCCTGTACCTCACTTCCATTCAGACTGCCTACTGTTGATTCACTCATTTAATGTGTATTCACTGAGTACCCACTATAGGCCTGCACTATTCTAGGAGCTGTGGAGACAAGATGGTGGTCAACAGTGTAAAGATTCTTCCCTCTGTGGTTCGATTTCTCAGAAGGACCCAGAGCACATGTGTCTGAACACTGAGGGTGTATATACTGAGGCAGGTAAGATGATTTCCCCGATGTCCACTCTTCCTCCTGCTGTAGCTCTTCCACACAGCCTTTTCAGATCTATGTCCCCACGGATCATTTGTTCTCTGATCTCCCAAAGTACATGGACTGTACAGAAGTCTCTGCTTTAATTTCGGACTACTTGGAGTCCTGGTGTGGCACTGTGGGTTAATGCGTCAGACTGCAAAGTCGTCTGAACTGCAAGGTCAGTGGTTCAAGCTCACCAGCTGCTCCTTGGAAACCCTATACAGGGTTGCTATGGGTCGGAATCAACTCAACAGCAGCACCACCACCACCCCATACAGACTAAGCAGGTCACCCACACCCAAAGACCACTATGACAATACTGCCATTTTAACAACTTCAAGTGTGTTCTAAAAGTTTTCTTCTTTATCACCACACTGTGAACTACAACTTTCAAATAAAATTGCATTGAAGAACAGAATCAAATGAACTCCACAGAATCAAAACTGGACAGGTATTTGCAATACAAGCGAACCCTAAGTTACACATTAACTCATCAAGGCCAAATCCTTGGGGTCAAATCTAATGAGTGTCAGGGTAACCGTCTGCACTAGAAGAACAGGCACATGGCGACCCGAGGAAGAAGGGCCATCCCAGGGTCCCTGTCCCTTCAGGTCTCCCTCTTACCTCCTTGCTGGTTTCCTGGGATCCCCTGCTCTCAGGCTGTCCTCCTACTACCCACCATAAGCAGTACCAACCACATTCTGTTGCTATCACTGCCAGTCTTAACAACCTGCAAGGGCACTCTCGGCTCCTGCCAGGCAGAACACCCTGCCCCTCCCCATATAGCAGAGCCATGTGCTCACTAGAGTTCCTTTTTAAATGTCAAAGATCTAGGAATCCCTATATTGTACTTTTCTAGTATCCACAATTGAGCATAGACAAAAGCTACTACGAATTCAGTACACTTTACCATAAATACGTATTTTAATGATGAGCACTGAAAAACAAAACCACACACATAAGCAAGTACAAAGGGGCTTTAAACAGTCTGGAAAAACGTAATGAAATCCACTTTCCAAAACATGGTGTGAAAGTTGTTTGCCAGTGCTCCTGTGTGCTCACCGGAGGTAATAGCAATAATGGCTGACATCTTATGGAGCTAGTATGCTTTAAGCACATGACCTGAATGAACTCGTCTAATCCTGTGAGATAATTTTACTCATTGCACATAGGAGGAAACAGGCACAAGGAGTACAGAACTCGTCCCACGAGTCAACAGAAACAAGATTTGAATCTAAAGCGTGTATGCTCTTAGTCACAGTTCCTGTTGCAGTTCTCCTTGGGTGATCTATTCTCTCTCACTACCCACTCACCCCAAACATTGTCCTACTCAGAGAACCATCAACTCAGTCCATTTGCAAGCGGTGCCTCTGGAGGCACCTGTCTTAACTGCTGTTGTCCTGAGTCCTTGGGGCCAACAGTACCTGTTGTCCTCTTGAAGGCCAAATGGGGATGGCCACCCCAGGTACCAGGCCTCTGAGGCTCTCCCACAACCTGCCTCACAGGGTTCTGTTCATACCTACAGTGCCCACTTTAGCCTGTGGGCAGGAATACAGTGCAACATTTATGACTCCAGCAAAACCAAATGTGCCATGTCCTCTGCTGGTGAGTGATACAGCATACACACCTACAAGTCAAGGTTGGATAAGCAGTCCCATTGTTTGGCCAGCACCACTTTGTCATATGCCAACAACGTAATTTGAACGTCTTCAGGCAGAGCACCTAGCCCTGGTGTGTGGTCTACCTGCTTAGCTACTGTCTTGTGACCTTCTAGCACTTAGGCTATTTGCCTGACCTAGAGAGTACCTGAGTCATACACTACACATTCCTCATTCTTTTTCTATCATCAGTTTTCCACATACAGCAAATTCTGACTAGAAAATGATACCAAAAGAAATCAAAGGGCAATACAGACTCCATTTGAATTTATCAAAAACAAAATACACATTCACTTCTAAGATTATAAAGTTTCCTATATAATTTCAAAGGTAGAACTATCCCTAAAATTGGGAGTAACTTCAAATTAGAGCACAATTAAAGTTTAAGATGGTTCTAGGATTAAGGTCCCTAAGCTTCTCAGGAAGAAAGAAAAAAAGCCTAAATCATGACTGCCCATGGGGACATTTGAGCCAGCTGCTGCCACTGTCACCCCTACAAAAGCCATGGAGCTCACACTTCTAAGTAGGGAACAGTCACTATTGGGAGGGCCACTCCCAATGATTTCTGGGAAGAGGTCAGAGACTCTGTTTTAAAAGATTTACCTGTAACTTTCAAAAGCAAAACCAGGCATTTAGTTTTTTTAAAATTATTTCTGTTCAGCTTACTTCAACACTGCTCAAGTTCAAGGAATAAACACTAAAACCAAATGGAAGGGACTGCTGCCTGAACACGTGGTGACTGACCATGACAAATGACAGCATCCCTCAGTTCCAAAGCCTTAAGCTCTCTACATATGCAGGAACAAGATCAGTGGTTGTCATATCATGTAACTGTCCACTGTTAGGCTCTCTAAACCAAAGCAGCACATAACTTTCTATACAATAAGAGCAGAGTATTATTTATGAATGGATATAAAATAAGATGGGGCAAAGAGTAATCAGCATGCTATGGGGGGAGGAATTAAGCCAAATGTCTGAAGTATGAATCATCTAGTAAGCATGAAAACCGAAAGCTGCATTGTTTTTTCAACTGAGATAGTCTACCATCAACCACTTCCCACAAATGACCATTTTAGCCCTCACTGAGTTGCTGAAACTATGTAGCAAATTAAACTTTTGCTTTCTTACTTACATTTTTAAAGTTTAAGTATTTAAAGATGCTCCAAGGAAAGTTCTCTTGTGAAACATTTGATCTTTTCTCAATGAAAATATAGACCTATCCAAAGGAATGCCAAAAAAGTTCATGGAAAATTTCACCCTTTTTTAATCCCACTTTTCCACAATCTTTATGAAGCTCCCTCATATATTCCAGTGTACTGGGATTCTTATGAAGGGACCACATGCACACAGCTGAAATGTACATGAACAAGCCACCTTTGCTCTCCTTCTTTGGGAGCCCTGCTGCACAGATCCAGACTTCAGTGCCAGGCATTACATTTCCAATATCAAATGAAAGAAAGATGTTAAGATGTTAAGAGTCAAGTGGTTAGGATGTCATAATACTTACTGCTGGTTCAACCTGACTTCGATCTGCAATATCTATGTGGACAATTTCAACAGTTTTCCATGTGTTGGGATCTAAACCATGTACCTACAAATAACAAGGGAAAAAAAAAACACACAAAACAGTGACTTATTCTCAGTAAGCAAAACGCTTTCACTCCCATATTATGTATCTTTATCTTGCATCTCTCAGATTTGTTGTTGTTAAGTATCGTGGAGTCGGTTCAAACTCATAGTGACCCTGCAGCACAGGGTTTCCGAGGCTGTAAATCTTTACAGGAGCAGAAAACCTCACCTTTCTCCTGCAGAACAGCTGGTAGTTTCGGACTGCTGACCTTTTGAGGTTAGCAGCCCGATTTGTAACCACTACGCTACCAGAGTTCATCTCTCAGAGTACACTATGGGAAATAAAAAAAAAATTCAAATTACTATTTCATTAAATCAGCTAGCTGTATGAGACCTTAAGGGTTTCATACCTCTTCTGTGACCCCTAATCACCTCAAATAATAGGTGGGGAGGAGACGGTTGCCAAATGAACAGGTAGTCCTTAAGAAAAGAAATGATTTACATATACCCAATGTGCCTGGCCTAAGCAGCTCTGGGAGTGTAGTGGTTACGAATCAGGCTGCTAACCTCACAATCGGCAGTTAGAAACTACCAGCAGTTCCGCGGGAAAAAGATGAGGCTTTCTGCTTCTGTAAAGATTTATAGCCCTGGAAACCCTGTGCAGGGTCACTATGAGTCGGAACCAATCCCACGGTACTTAACAACAACAATGTGCCCGGCCTGGTGTGGCACTGTGCGTTAATGCGCTCCACTGCCAAGACTGGGTTGAACCATAAGGTCGGTGGTTCAAGTTCACCAGCCACTCCTTGGAAACCCTAAGCAGGGAGGCTCTGAGTTGAAAACCAATTGGATTGCACTTAACAACAATGTGCCTGATAAAGTCCTTGTACGCTACTGCTTTTAAGTGCCATCGAGTTGTTTCCTACTCATAAGAGACCTTGTATAGGGTTTCCTATTGGTTTCAAGAAGTGGCTAGTGAGTTTGAACCAATGAATTTACAGTTAGCAGTCCAGTGTTTATCCTACAATGCTACACCAGGACTCCTCCCAGTCCTATGTAAACACAAGGTGGTTATTGTAGTTAAGTGCTGTCGATTCTGACCCTAGCAACCCTGTATAGGGTTTCCAAGGAGCAGCTGGTAAGCTTGAACCACCGACCTTGCAGTTCAAACGACTTTGCAGTCTGACGCATTAGCCCACAGCACCACATCAGAACACCAAACAAGAGATAGTGTCATTATAACTAGACTTCATGAAGCTGCACTAAAAGACCTAACACTTTTCCTGAAGGGTATTACACTAGAGTTACTCAGCTTTGGTATGATGTTCATTCTCCTCTATGCTCCATGCTGTTCAATCGTTTACTTCTGAAACTCCATCTAAGAGCCAATTAAGAATTGTTTATGCCCCTTTGGAGACTGAAAATGGTAGGTTAAAACCTACACAAAGCAAACCAAACCACCTCATTTACATCTCAAATTTTAAAGAGTTACTAACTAGGAAAAGCAATAAAAAATATCAAATGATCACTGAAAAGAAAAACTCAAGTACAATAAATTATATACTTCAGAAGTTGTATTAATTGGTATCAATAACACAAATTCAGAGAAATCAGTGTAAAATAGTAATTAAAATACAACTATTACTCTGGTAGCGTAGTGGTTACGAATCAGGCTGCTAATCTTAAGGTCGGCAGTTCGAAAGGACCAGCTCAGCTGTCGCATGGGAGAAAGATGAGGCTTTCTGCTCCCATAAAGATTTACAGCCTCGGAAACCAGTATAGGGTCACTATGAGTCGGAACCGACTCTATAGTACTTAACAACAACATTATCATCAGACAACAGTGCGAATAAATCCTATTAGAAGTATCAATAACTTGCTCTCCTCCAACAGCATATCTTAAGGTTGAAACAGTACTTCTTAACGGAAGTGTACACCAGAAAACCCTGGTGGGCTTGTTAAGTCATAATTTCTGTGACCCACCTTTAGAAATTCTGATTCACTAGCGTATGGGGAGGAACCTGGTATTTTACGTTTCTAACAAGTTCCCAGATGATGCTGATACCAGTGCTGCTGGCCCAGAGACCACAGTTTTGAGGACCACTGAGCGAAGAGCAAAGAAGCAGTGGTTAAGCACTTGGCTGCTAATCAAAAAGTTAGTGGTTTGAAGCCACCAGCTGCTTCACAGGAAAAAGATGCAGCAGGCAGTCTGCTCCTATAAAGATGGCAGCCTTGGAAACTCTACAGGGTCACTCAGATAAGACCATTAATCTCTAACAGCTGCCCTCCGAAGGCCCAATAAACAGAAACTCTTACAAAATAGTAACTATGTTTCTTTGAGTCATAGCTGACTTAAAAAAATTACTTTAGGGATAAATGTGTACCAGTTTATAATAATTTAAATTTAGAGGTTCCAGAAACTTTCTTCTCCCTTCTGACTTTCGGTTATTTCTCTGACAACAGATATTTCAGCAAAGAGGGACAGAATTAAAAAGTACTTATTCTGCTATGGAAAGCAGCTCTGGCACATACAGAAGAAATGACAGCAATCTCAAAGTAAAGGCTATCAATGGGCTGGGTATTATCTGTGCATTTTATTTATCTGTGCTCTCCTGTTCCACTTACTAGGAATAAAGAGAGTAGTTGATAGAAACAGCAAGCCCTCACACATGTCCACTTAAGAGTCATGACCTACGGGACTGATAAGGGAAAGCCTGTCTGTTTCTGGTTCTAGAAGGTTTACTTACCTCACCTCAATCCCACACAGCCTGGTGTGGTCAAGTGCTAGTCTAACTCCCTTGACATCACTTTGGGGATGGCAAAGTGGACTTACAGTACTTCCATTCCCAGGGGAAGAGCCAAAACTTACATTTTCTAATGTTCCCAAATCTGGTTTGTGCCATGTTTCAATTTTAATGAAGAAGTCGTCTTTCATATATTCATTCTGCAGAAAACACAAGAACAAAATGAGAATAATCTTTCACCAGACTCTCTGGGGCCCATGTCTGAGTGAGCCTCCCCCCTACACTAGCATCCATGCTCGGGCTCTACCAGCAAACTGGTCCCCAAGAGACAAAGCAATCTATTTTTATAGACTTGTCGGGAAACCCAAACGCAGCATACGGCTGTAAATAATTTAAACAATCCTGCTTGTCATGCAGCACTCGGGGTTATATATATAAAAAAACGTTGTGAGGTTTGTTGAGCAAATTTGGCATTCAAAAACAGCAGCAGAAGCAAACTAAAATCAACAGGAGATTTGGGAGAAAAGGTGGGAAGGAACGGGGAATACTAGAAACATGGTGGGTGTGGACTAGTGAAATGAGCACAGGAAGACGAACCAGGCAGCAGTGGGCGTTTTTCATAAATAAGCAAGTAATGGTTGGAAACAGCAATTGTAAAATCAAAGTTCTAAATCGAACACAGAGTTTATAACACAAAAAGTGTTTTACTCACCGTTACAACTGAGGCACAATGTAGAGCAGGAAATGAAAAAGGAGAAATTTCAGAATATTAATTTGAGTCAAAACAATCTGCCCCAGTATTTACTGTCATACAGATAAAACTACCAGGGAACATGCAACAGTCAGGAGTTCACTCTACAAACACAGTTTACTATAAACAAGGGATGTGATACTTCATTTGGATTATGGAGAACAAACCGAATGTGAAGAATAGACTAATTTGCAAATAATGTTCGAAGGGCTATCCCAAAAGCAAATCATCATTTTTAAGGTACTCCTGGCTAACGATCGGTACTCCTTTCTTCCTCTGCTAGTCTATCAGTCTTCCTCAATTATGTGACAAAAGAAATAGAAATACTGTTGAGACTACACCAAAAGACACTGCTAAGTGAGTGTAGGCAGCATCGTCAGCAGGGACTTCAATGTGGCATGTGGCCTTTATGAAAGGTCTGGGAGGAGGAACCAATGAAAGTTCCTCCTCTGCCACCACCTGGGAGCGACATTCCAGGAGTGGCGGGTGACCGTGTCTGTGAAACCCTCCTCAAAGACATGGGCACCAGTAATAGTCCCTCCCTCGATTGTTAAGTGCCATCGAGCCAGTTCTGACTCAGAGTGACCCTGTAAAATAGGGCTTCTGAAGAGCGGCTGGTAAGTTTGAACCACCAACCTTGTGGTTCAAACTGGATTTGCGGTCCAGTGCAAATACCAGGTCCACAGCGCCATATCAGGACTCCTCCTTCAATAGTGGGTCCAAATCCAAACCCAATGCTGTCAAATCAAATTCCAACACACAGCGACCCAAGAGAAAGACTACAGTGACCCATGGGGTTTCCAAGCCTGTCATCTCTTTATGGTAGCAGACTGCCACAACTTCCTCCTGTGAAAACACTGGTAGGTTCAAAGCGCTGATCTCTCGGTTAGAAGCTGAGTGTTTCGCCACTGAGCCACAAAATTCCGTCATTAGTGGGGTATATGTAGGGGTGAAGCAGCTGCTGGGGACAGGCTTACTTGTTCTACAGTAGGGGTATGCATTCCAGGCTTTTTCATGAAACACCAAGGAGCCCTCAGGAGCAATCATCCGCACAAATGCTGGAACTTTACTGTGAGGAGGAAAACATTGAACATATTTTTAACAGTAACATCAACTGTTAATTAGCATCCATCAGACTCCTTCAGAGTCCTGTTATCGAAGGGGACCATCTGCCACACCTGATGAACTAGAATTCAAGACTACATCAACAGTTTTATTTTGAATCCCAAAGTAACCTACAGGAAAAAGCAGTGTTAGACACAATGACACAATTAAGAGTGTGTTTAACTGTACAGAGGGAAGATTTTAAAAACAGAAGCAATTCTTTCTTAGGGTTAGCTATCTTTTCATCTACTCTACTGATCTGATATCTAAGACACTGAAAACGGAGTTAACTCCATCAGTGCATTAATACAACATTAAAATTATCTCGGGTGATTAGACTTCACTGTTTGAGTACAAATTAGAAGCACCAGACAACTAAAGGTATAAGTTTTGTAACAAAAAGGGGAGTGTAGTTAATCTTAACAGTCCAGGAACAGAGGACTCTAGAACCATCAAAGGAGAAGAGCATGAGCGGAATGTGGGATCCTATCCAGCAAAGCAGTGACACCAAAGATAGAGACAGAGATGATGACACAGAGAGATAGAGCTGCTGAGGACCCTATAAACTCATGGGAAGAGAAAGGCTATGTGCTGGCAGCCAGGAGGCAGGCTTGCGGAGTGTGCCCTTTGGTTGTTTAAATGATTTTGCATTCCTGAGTGTTTTTGTGTACATCCCACACACACACACAGAAAAAAAACTGAGGGAAAAGAAGCAAATATTGTTGAATGATGATGCATGGAGGAGACTGTAATCACTGCAATGAAACAATGGGTGTAAAACCAATGTTTTCCCATGTAACTATCACTCAATTCACAATAAAAACTGAAAGAAATAAAAAACAGAAGTACTAGAATAAGGAAACTTCTCTTGAATCAAATTCTTTTAATGTATTTCACAGAACAAAACTACGACAATAAGGAATCTGCCAAAAAAAAAAAAAAGAGAGAGAGACTTTAAACTATTTCCATAATCTTGTAGGTATAGAAAAATGCCTCGAGCAGGATCAGAGGGGAGAATCCAAAACTCACTGCCTTTGAGTCAATTCTGACTCACGGTAACCCTACAGAACAAAGTAGAAATGCTTCCTACTGTTCCTAACACTGTAAATCTTTATGGGAGCAGACTGCCTCCTCTCTACCCCATAGCATGGTTGAAGGGTTTGAACTACCAACCTTGCAATTAGCAACCCAACACTTAAACCTACTGTGTTGCCAGGGCTCCTAGAGGGCAAAAAGGGTTAAATATATGACTGATTCATACCCAACTTGTACAAATTTATAAAATGATCACAAAAATTCCCCAAAACAGACCCTTCGACCTAGAGCCAGTGACATAGCCACCACAGAGGACTAGAGTGGAGAGTGAAGCATCCAGCTGATAAGAAGAGAGGGCATATGCACAAGAACACCCACACTTGCAGATAATACCCACTGGACCTGGCTTCAATGACTGGATGATCAGAGCTAAACTAGAAGAAGAAAGAGGAAAAAAAGAGTAATCCAATACAATTTGATGAACTTGACCTACACCTATGGATGCAGTAGCTCAAAAGAGGGAACAAACCTTTACAGCAAGGATCATTCCCAACCCCCTCTCCATACACAGAGTAGATAGGGATAGGCAACTTGGACATTGGCTACCCAAAATGGGGGGGGAGGGGGGGGGAAGGCTACAAAGGCAAGAAGTGACTGGCTTACAAACTTTCAAGAGGGAGCCTAGATCCAGAGGCATGGAGGAAGGCAGAATCTCCACTGAGTAATATATCCAATCTCTTGTGATACAATAGTGAATAACTCTTATCAGGACTGATAGTGAGAGTTGTAAATGTAAAGGTACACGTTTTGTAGCAAGGAGGGGAGTGATTAACTTTGCAGTCTAGGAGCAGAGGAAGGCCCTGGGACCATGAAGGGAGAAGAGCGGAGAGTGGGACCCTACCCAGAGAAGCAGTGATACCTGAGATGGAGGCGGAGTCGATGACGTGGAGCGATGGAGCAGCTGGGGACTTTAGACCCAGAGAGGGGCTGTGTGCTGACCACCGGGGGGGAGGGGCAAGTGGGCAGGCTTGTAGGATATACCTGGTGGTTGGGTGATGATGCATGGAGGGGACTGTAACCATGGCAATGAAACAATATATGATAGGATGAATGTTAAAACTAATGTTCTCCCATGTAAATGATCACATAATTCACAGTAAAACACTAAAAAAGAAATCCCCAAAGCAAACAGGCACTTTCCAAATACAAAATCCAACTGATTTAAGATGAACATGTTGCTGGTTCCAGGCTATAAATAAAAGTTTTACATGTACAGTCTCTTCACACAGACTTGGATTCAAATCCCAGCATTACCATCTGGAAGCAGTGTGTCCTTGGACACATTATTGGCCTTTCTAAGTTTCCTCATGTGTGAATGTAGTTCATATCATCTACTCTGAATAGTGCTGAAGATTAACAAATTTGGCAGCTAACTGAAAGGTGAAGGTTCCAGTGGCACCTGGAAAGATAGGCTTGATTATCTACTCCCAAAAGATCAGTCACTAAAAAACCCTTCAGGTCACTCTGACACATACATGGTCGCCATGAGTCAGAATTGACTCAATGACAACTACTTAGGATTACTGCAAGGAATGACTCAGATAATGACTGTAATGTGCTTAGCACACACCCAATACACTGAGAGGTCAGTAAATGGTAGTTACTGATTTTTCATTCTAAGCCAATATGGAACCGAGTACTTTCACATGCCTTTTTCTAAACTGAAATCCCTAACACTTTAGTGCTATCGAGTCAGTCAACTCCTAGCGATCCTATATAGAGTTTCCAAGGAGCAGCTAGTGACTCTGAACCAATGATCTTACAGTTCAAACCAACCTGTGGTCCAGTACTTTATCCCACAGTGTGATACCAGGATTCCAAAGCACTTTGTGACTATTGTTGTTAAGAGCCATTGAGTTGGTTCCAACCCATAGCAATCCTGTATAGGGTTTCCAAGGAGCAGATGGTGAGCCTCGTTGTTCAAAGCGCCTTTGCAGTCCAGTGCATTAGCACACAGCACCACATCAGACGAGGAGGCATTATATCATTATTGCATAAATCCATTATGTAAGTGGCTAAATAACTCTAAGTCAAAGATATATATATATATCCTTCAACTTTAAGCCCTATATGTATCGTACAGCCACTTCCCTGAGGACTATCCAGCACAACTTGACTTCCCAAACTAAGAGAAAAAACAAACTAAAGAAATTAGGAATTCAGAGAGGACTTTTTACCCCATAATAAGACTGAACACTTGGCAAAAGCTATTTTTGTGCTGAATTCTGGAGGCTAAACAAGTCCAAAAAATTTCTAGAACCAATATGGTTCTTTTCAACAAGGGTGAAGTCTAATCAGAATATATATAATACAAATAGATAAATTATAAGACAAGATACAGATGATGAGCTATCTCAGAATGTCATAAACATACTCATAACAGTTAATCAGTTTAGAAAAGGCAAGAGAAAAAAAATCTATGTACTAACTCAGAAATACATTTTAACTATTGTGTTGTTGCTAGAATACTAGAAGTTACTTGTCAGTTTGTCCTACTGTGGTGGTTAGCATGTTGCTATAATGCTGGAAGCTATGCCACTGGTATTTTAAATCCCATCATGGTCCCCCGTGGTAGAAAACTTTCAGTGGAACTTCCAGACTAAGACAGACTAAGAAGGAGAAAGAGACTACTTCTGAAAATGTAGTCATTGAAAACCTTATGAACAGCAGCAGGACACTTTAAGCTGCAGTGCTTGAAGATGAAACATTATGAAAAGCATGATAATATTGTCAGCATTGAGCTCAAATGTAACAACTGTGGGGACCACAGGACCAGACAATGCTTCATTCTGTTGTGCATGGGGTTGCTAAGTCAACTCTGACTCAATGGCACCTAACAACAACATACCATTAATATATGGAGCCCCAGTGGCACTATAGGTTGGCAGTTCAAACCTAACAGCTGCTCCACGGGAGAAAGATGGGGCTTTCTGAGAATGTAAGATTTATAGCCTCAGAAACCCTATACAAGGTCACTATGTGTTGGAATCAACGTGACGGTTTCCAACAACAATATACCATTAGTATTTCGAATACTAGCAGGATTATCCGTAGTGGACAGGTTTCAGCAGAGCTACCAGGCGACAGAGTAGGAAACAAGACCTGGCAATCTACTTTTGAAACTAGCCAATAAAAGCTTGTTGGGTAACAAATAGATCATGATGGTGGCAATATGACTAAGTTAACATTTCCTTCCTGTTGTTGTTGTGAAGTGTCTCGAGTCAGTTCCAACCTATAACGAACGACCCTGTACAGGGTTTCAGAGGAGCAGCTGGTGAGCTTGAACCATCGAGACCTTGCAGTTCAAAGAGCTTTGCAGTCTGGCACATTAACCCACAGTACCTATCTCTCATAAACATATCAGATTCACTGATCCAAACAATCAAAAGTTGTCAGTGAGTCATGAAGGACCAACAAGTCAAATTTACATAAGAGGTTCTGGATTGCTTCATGTTCCAAATGTCTAGGATCTTATTTCTACTATGCCAATTTCAGCAACTGATTTTATGTTTTAGATTAGTTAATATTAAACCTAAATCTTTTAGTTAGTTTTGTTTCAAATTTTCTGGCTTCTGCTATACATTTACTCTTGGTGTGGCACTGTAGGATAAGCTCTGGACTGCTAACCACAAAGTCAGTGGTTCATACCCACCAACCGCTCCGGCAAAACCCTATACAGGATCACCACGTGCAGAACCTACTCAATTGCATTTAACATACATTTATTATGAGAGCACTGTTGTTGCTGTTAAGTGTCATCGAGTCAGTTCCAACTTTTGGCAACTCTGTACAGGGTTTCCAAGGAGTGATTGGTGAGCTTTAATTGCTGACCTTCTGGGTCAAACCGACTTTGCAGTCCTGCACATTAACCTATAGTACCCACATCAGGATTGGCTAACTTGCTAATCATGTAAATAAAGGGCATGGCACCCTCCTTGTAGGATAGGATCATTCAAATACAGTACATGGATCCCTAACAAGGGAATTGGTTAGTTCTGCTACCCCAGTAGTGCAAAGGGGGATCCTACTACTGTCAAGAAACAAAAGTCAGCAGTGGATCATGTCCTTTGGACCCAAGATCCCTGTACTAAACCTCCTAGATCCAGGAGACAGAGAGCTGTGACAACAGGGATAGTAAGAAGCAGCAGCAGCAGAACCAGGAGACTAGGCAGTTGACAAGAAAAGTGGGATTCCTGGAAAACTGACTGCCTTTGGGCAAGTGGCATGCTGGTGGAGTGGCGTGGCGTGCCTCTGGATCCTTGTCTTGGAAGATAAAGCTGAGCCTGAGGACCAAGCAGGGTGCCTATGGGCAGAGGTCGAGGGTCTGGATGGCTAAGAGGTCGAGAGTCAGAGAGAGTCGTGCCTCTAAACAGAGTTGAAAGGAGGATGTTTTGATCTAAGAACTGCATCCTGAGCACTCCTGCTCCTAAATTGTGACCTGTTGCTTCCGTAACAAATCTCATAAACATGAACACTGGCTCAGATTTCTGTGTTGCCATTGCAAAAAATGATCAAACCCAGCAAAAATTTGAGAATGTAGAGAAACGTACAGCTGTTATCACAATGATAAAATGGTTGGAGGCTGGAGATACGTCTGACTTCTGCCTCAGAAGAATTGGCCTTAGACTGATTTTCCTCCTCTCCTCCAGAGGTTTAGAGATCATTTTTGAAACCCAAATCACCCATTAACTGTTGAATAAGTAAACATGTCACTGTAGGATAAGAACTAGACTACTAACCATAATCACCAAGACACTCCTGGGAAACCCTGTAATACATGGTCACTATGGGTCAGAGGTCTGGTAGTGTAGTGGTTAAGAATTGGGCTGCGAACCGCAAGGTCAGCAGTTCGAAACTACCAGCTGCACTGTGGGAGAAAGATGAGGCTTTCTGCTCCCGTAAAGATTTACAGCCTTGGAAAACCTGTTCAGGGTTGCTATAGTTCGGAACCGACTCGACGGCACTTAACAATATCATGGGTCAGAAAGCAAAAAGTCATTAAGAAGACAAGAAAGAAGGAAAAGATCAAAATGGATGTCAGAAGAAACATTGAAACTTGCTCTCCAGCATAAGAGAAGCTAAAGCAAATTGAAGAAATGAGGAGGTACAAGAACTAAACAGAAAATTTCAAAGATCAGCTCAAGAAGATAAAAGCCACGTTACAACAAAATGTGCAAAGATCCAGAGTCAGACAACCAAAAAGGAAGAACATACTCAGCATTTCTCAAGCTGGGGAAACTAAAGAAAAAATTCAAGCCTCGACTTTTGTTATTGAAAGATTCTCTGGGCAAATTATTGAATGATGCAGAAAGCATCAAAAGAAGATGGAAGGAATACAGAGTCACTGTAGCAAAAGGAAATGGCTGATGTTCAACCGTTTCAAGAGACAGCATATGATCAAGAACCAATGATAAAGAAAGAAGAAATCCAAGGTGCATTGAAGGAATTGGCAAAGAACAAGGCATCAGGAATGGATGGAATAAAAATTGAAATCTTTCAAGAAAGTGAGGCGGCACAGGAGGCACTCACTCATCTCTGCCAAGAAATTTGCAAGACAACTATCTGGCCAACTGATTGAAAGAGATGCATATTTGTGCCCCTTCCAAAGAGAGATGACCCAAAGGAATGCAGAAATCATCGGACAATAGCTTTGATATCACATGCGAGTAAAGTTTTACTAAAGGTAATACAGAAAAGGCTGCAAGAATACATTGACAGAGAACTTCCAGAGGTTCAAGTCGAATTTAGAAGAGACCGTGGAATGAGGGATATCATTGCTAATGTCCGATGGATCTTAGCTGAAAGCAGAGAGTATCAGAAAGATGTTTTACTTGTGTTTCATTGACTACGCAAAGGCTTTTGATTGCATGGGTCATGATAAGCTATGGGCAATATTGTGAAGTATTAGTATTCCGAACACTTAATTCTGCTCATAAGGAATCTGTACATGGACCAAGAGGCAGTTGTTTGAACAGAACATGGAACACTGGATGGTTTAAAATTAAGAAAGGTGTACAACAAGGTTGTATTCTTTCACCATACTTATTCAACCTGTATGCTGAGCAAATATCTGAGAAGCTGGGTTATATGAAGAAAAACATGGCATCAGGATTGGAGGAAGACTCATAAACAACATGTGATATGCAGATGATACAACCTTGCTTGCAAAAAATGAAGAGGACTTAAAATATTTACTGATGAAGATCAAAGAGCACAGCCTTCGGTATGGATTTCATCTCAATGTAAAGAAAACAAAAATCCTCACCACTGGACCAATAAACAACATTCTTATCAACGGAGAAGAGATTGAAGTTGTCAAGGACTTCATTCTTCAATACTCACAGAAGCAGCAGTCAAGAAATCAAATGACATATTGCATTATGCAATTCTGCTGCACAAGACCTTTTTAAAAGTGTTGAAAAGCAAAGATGGCAGATTGAGGATTAAGGTGCACCTGATCCAAGCCATGGTATTTTCAATAAGCTCATATGCATGTGAAAGTTGGACAGTAAATATGGAAGACCGTAGAAGAATTGATGCTTTTGAGTTATGGTGCTAGAGGAGAATATTGAAAGTGCCATGGGCTGTCCAAAGAACCAACATATCTGTGTTGGAAGTGCAGTCAGAGTGCTCCTTGGAGGCCAAGATGGCCAAACTTCGTCTCTCATATTTCAGACATATTGTCAGAAGGGACTAGTCACTGGAGAAAGATATCATGTTTGTTAAGGTGGAGGGTCAGAGAAAAAGAGGAAGACCCCCAGCAAGATGGATTGGCCAAGTGGCAGAATCAATGGGCTCAAGCATTGCAACAACACTGAGGTTGGCTCAGGATCGGGCAGTGTTTCGTTCTGCTGTGCACAAGGTCACTATGAGTCGGCCCCGACTTGATGGCACCTAACAACATGATGGGTCAGAACCGACTCAAAGGCACTTAACAACTAACCATAAGGTCAGTGGTTCCAACCCACCAGAGGCTCCACAGGAGAAATATGAGGCAGTTTAGTCTCATAAAAATTTATAGAGTTGCTATGAGTCAGAATTGACTTAATGAACATTGAGTTTGGTTTTCAGTATATTCACACGAGGAGCCATGGTGACGCAGTGGTTAAAACACCCAGTTGTTTGAACCCACCTGCCACTCTTCAGCAGAAAACAATCCACCTCTGTAAAGATGAGAACAGCTCTACTCTGTCCTACAGGGATGCTATAATCAAGATCTACTTGAAGGCAGAGGATTTTTATTTATATTCATATAATGGAACGCAATTTGGCAATAGAGAGAAATGAACATGGATAAACCTTGAAAACATGCTCAGTGTAAAGAAGCCAGTTGCAAAAGGTTATATATTCTAGTAAGTCCATTTATAAAAGATGTCCAAAGTAGGCAAATCTACAAAGGCAGAAAGTACAGCAGTGCTTGCCAAGAGATGGGGGAGGGGAATAAGAAAGTGATTGTAATGGGCACAAGGTTTCTTTTGGGGCAGGATGAAAAAGTTGTTAAATTGGACAGCAGTGAAAGCTGCACAATTCTGTGAATATACTACAAGTCACTGAAGACTGTACTTTAAAGGGATGAATTCTGTGGTATATATATTATGTCCTAAGTTTTATTTTTGCTAAAAAGCTAAAAAGAAGAACGATGGCAAGTAACCACTCTGGGGGCAATGAGAGAAGTTCAAGAGAGATGATGGTAACTTGGGTTGAGGTGCAGTGATAGAGGGGGAAAATAAAAAATGATGAACTAAGAAGAAGCATTTCAAAGGGATGCAAAAATCCCGATTAGTTGGAAAGGAATAAAATAAACAGATAAAAATTGGCTAGCTGTGTGGAGATGACAACAAGGATCTAAAAAAGTACTGTTGTTATGTGCCGTGGAGTCGGTTCCAACTCACAGTGACCCTGTACAGGGTTTCCAAGGCTGTAAACCTTTACGGGAGCAGAAAGCCTCATCTTTCTCCAGCGGAAACAGCTGGTAGTTTTGAACTGCTGACCTTAAGGTTCACAGCCCAATTCGTAACCACTATGCTACCAGAGCTCCTTCTAAAAGTATTAGAGCAGTATAAAAAATAAAGGAAAGAAAATCAATGAGAAATGAGATATAACAGAGGAAACCATCTATTTCAGAAAATACTTCTGATATTTCTCTCCAATAAGATCACTCCTAATTTAGAAAACTCTATACTACACGCAAAGAGGAGATGCAGTGGTGGGTCCTAGGATGGCTAGTTCCTGTACTAGAGTTGGTTGTTGCAGTTACATGCCTTCAAGTCAGTTCTGATTCATAGCAACCCTGTATAGGGGTTTCCAAGGAGTCGGTAGTGGGTTCGAACTCCTGCCCTTGCTATAAGCAGTCCAGTATTGAGTTGGTTAGTATTTACCAATTTCCTACTTATACAGCATCACATCTCACCTATCTTGGTATTTTCAGGTGATTTACAAATTCTCATTTTCACACATAAACATAACTTCAGTTCCTGGTAAATGGCTCCTTCTGTTTACAGAAATGAGCTCTCAGCTTCAATCAGATGAAATTTCAAAATACTGATTTTCAACACTCCTTGTGCAGTTTCAACCCTTGGGGAACACATGGCTGCATGAGTTGACAATGCTGTGTTTTTTTTTTCCAAAACTCTTTCCCTGATTTCCTACATGGAGCAGAATATGGAACACAAGTCAACATTTCTCCATGACTCAGATCATCATATCTATTTGTTACATATATAACAGCAGGGACACCACAGGTTGGTAGGACAGTGATACAGGCTATAGCCTGCTTTATCTTAACAGTCATGATTTTTAACTTGCTTTTGGGTCCTTTTGTTTCTTTCCCATGAAGCAGAGTCATGCAGCTGTAGGCAGAACAGGGCTGCCTTTCTGAAAAGTGGTATACCAGGTTGTCTCCCACTGCTGAGGGGTGATCATCTATGTCACTCCTCACTCAACTCAGAACATTGTTAATGGTTTCCAAATTACCCAGACAAGGACTGAGAGGCGCCCCTCCTCACCATCTTGCACCCACATGCCCATGAGGTTTGAAACAGAAGTATCCATGACCATTTAAAACATTTGCATGTGGTGTCCCAACAACTGTCCCCCAAAATGACAAATGTCCATTATCGAGAGTGGACTGGAGATGGTGACGGTATATAATACGTATAAGAAGTACACATGGGAAGCTGACTTTCCCCAAGAAGAAGCCAAAAAAGGCCTAATTACTGTGTTCCTACAATGAAATCTCAAGTTATACCTCAGTGTTTAAACAAATTTCCTTGCCTTGCTTCAAAACTCTGCCCTCCCGCTCCACCATCCACTACTAGGCATACCTTTGACAGCTTTAAGGAAACACTCAAACTTTTGTGGGAACATATGAATAGGTGTCAAAATGAAGAGGTGAGAAAAAGTGATTGAGTTTAGGGAAGAGAGACCAATGACTACATAACCAAAGAACACATGCTTCTGTGCAAGACAGCTCTACGCTGGGCTCAGTTCTGAGAAGGGAAATAAGAGACCTGACAGAAGCGGAATCCAAGGGGCTAAAGAGACAGACTCAAGATGGGTTAATAGGTCACTTCTAAAGGAACTAGCTTGCTTAGAGCCAATGATTTTTATGCTGGACAGAGAACAGTTAAGGATATCTGAGAACCTTGTGAGTTCTGGTGGCACAGTGGTTAAGCATTATGTTGCTAACTGAAAGGCTGGCATTTCGAACCCACCAGCTGTTCATAGGAGAAAGATTTGTTAGTCTGCTTCCTAAAAGATTGTTGCTATTAAGTGCCCTCAAGTTGGTTTCAACTCATGGCGACCTTGTATAGGATTTCCCAGGAGTGGCTGATGAGTTTGACCCGCTGACCTTGCAGTCCAGGGCATTAACCCACAGCGCTATAGGGCAGTTCTATTCCAATAATGCCGCTATGGTAGGAATCAGCTTGATGCTACCTTGTTAAAACTTTCATTTTTAGAAAAAGACTTGAGACTTAAATGGGGTATGGTGAAACACATGGGTTTGGAAGAATTTCTCTATCAACTCCTTTGGGGTTTACTTAAGAAAACAAAAATATTCTAACCCTCCCACAGGTCTTAGCAGTTAGGCAAAATGGTGAAGAGGACAAGTTCTGAAATCAGAATGGTTGCCTGTGCTCACGTCCTACCTCTGCTACCCAACAACAGTGAGATGTGGGGCCAGTTACCTCAGGCTATTCAGTACATATGGCTATATGGCTGCTGTAGGTGACGAATGCGTTCCCACCTAGAACCCTGACAGTGATCAGCACACACTGAGAACAGTCAGTACTAGATTCTCGGTTCACAGTTACCATGGATGACCACTCACTGTAACTTTATCAAAGGATACGGATTCATTATTCCTAAAGAGCAAACATCCAGAATGCTCCTTGGGAGGATCACTACCGTTTGGATTTTTAAAATACTTTGCTAAAATAATCTCTCAAATTTTTAGTTGTGTACATTTTTATCTGACTAGCACATCTGACCAAGAAGTACTTGCTGAAATGGCAAAGTATAACAGCCTGGAAATCAAGAGACATGGTTATACTTGATCATGTGGTCCTCAGAATTTCAAGTGTTTCAAGGACTTTCAGAAAAGCCTGGACAAGTTCCTCAAAGGTCGGTGGTTCAAACCCAGACAAGTGACAGTAGATAAGTCACTCCTGGGAATCCAATACCAGGTTGTTGAATAGGAACCAACTCAACAGCACTTAACAACAAATCTAAAATAAAACGTTTGTGGCCTTAGTCAAGTTTGTGATTAAATGCTGGAAAACAAAACCAATCCCACTGTTTTCAGTGGACAGACTAGAACTGCTCAATAGTTTCCAAAGCTGTAAATCTTTATGGGAGTAGACTGCCTCATTTTTCTCCCATGGATCAGCTGGTGGGTTTGACCTGCTGACCTTGTTAAAACTACCCTAAAAGGTTTCCAAAGATGTAAACTTTTACCAAAGCAGACTGCCACATCTTTCTCCCATTGAGAGGCTGGTGGATTCAAACCACTCACTTTGACAGCAGTTGACTGCTTAAGCCACAGAGCCACCAGGGCTCTGGAAATGCTGGAAAAGGAAACATATATTACTATACACAAATTTAACTTCCTCAAGGGCAGCTGGAAGTGGCTACACTAGCTGCAGTTGGAAGGGGCTATACTAGCAGCCCTGCCCTATAAGAAGGAATCTTTTCTAAGGCACAGTGATGTACTCAGCACTACTGGTAAGCATTTCCTCTTGCTTCCATAATACAGTTACACTGTGGCTACTGTGCCTTCAGTGTGCCCCATACAACTGGATATCTGACTGTCCTTGCCCCATGCATGTACCTCCTCACCTATCCAGTGAGGGCGGTCCCTGTCTCATTAGTGGCATTTGGTTTTCATGACTGTGGCTATCTGCCACACTATTGGAAAATCATTCCTTCTGCTTTCTCCCCTGTCCCAAACCTACTCTGGGCTTCAACCCACAAGTTTAGCATCTTACAGGCATCACATGGCCCTTACCAACCAATCAGATGCCTATCCTCCCTTACCCCAGGAGTTCTATGCTCTTCAGGCTCTGAGTGCTTTTTGCTGGGCACCTGGGACTACTGAATGGGAGACCAAAAAGTGTGGTTCTTTCACATACTATGTGACTTTGGGAAAACAATCTTCTAAGGTACTATGTGTATATTACCTAGTCTCAGGACTGCAATGAGGAGTAAAGGGTGAAACCACAGGAAGCTGTGGAATGATTCAGTGCCTTCTAGGAATGAAGCTTTTCCAGAAGCCTGAGTGCACTGGAAGGATGGCCTCCTGAGAGCTAAGTGTTTCCTTTATCTCATCCACTAAAAGCCTTGGAGGAATTCTGAATCTCATCTCCAAATAAGCTTTCCAGAATAAAAGTCAACTTGTACACTAACCATATTTATATAGCACATTTCAATGTAAGAGGGTTAGTGTTTATAGCCGAAGTGTCACCTAAATCAGATGTTTCAAAGTTAATATTAGAAACAGGATAATTTTAAGCAAAAAAATTTAAGAATCGCCCATAATTCTACCACCAACTAGTAAGTATTCTTAACATTTTAATGATCCTCTTTCTAGTTGTTTTTTTTAAATTAATTTTGTAAACATCTGTTAACTGGGATCGAACACGTTATTATTTATCAACTGGTATTTTCAAGTTCCAATATTCCAACTCTTAAATTTTAAATTGAAGGGTATTGTTTTTTCCAACTCATGGTGACTCTCTATAGGATTTCTGAGACTAAATCTCTGCAGGAGCAGAAAGCCTCATCTTTCTCCCACAGAGCAGCTGGTAGGCTCAAACCACCAACCAAATGGATCACAATCCAATATTTAATCCCCTAGAGTCACTGCACTCCCCCATGGGAAAAACTGCAGGATAGTTATAATTTATTTCAAGTTGATACACATTATATACGGACTAATATATGGATAAACAATATGGACTAATAAACAAAATTTGTATATACCAAACGTTTCGGGTTTATTTTAGAACCTCCAGAATGAACTGAATGTTTAAAAGAAAAATTCTGTGTTGGTAGAATTCAATTAATGAGTAACTACAAAACATTAGGAAAAGCTCCGTATACATAAATAAAATTTAATGCTACCAATATTACACTGAATATACATGCAGAACTACAAAACATCATCTCAAATGACATTTTAAAAAATATATTAATGATGGTGTGGCACTATAAGAAAAATACTGAAACACGAGATTGGTTTGAATCTCAAGGTCGGAGAGAGCTGCTCCTGGGAAACCCTACAGAATCAATATGAGTTAGAACTGACTTGTCGGCACTTAACAGCAACAAAACAAGTCAATAGTCACAGTTTATAATACAGTCTCTAAAAAGAACCCTTTTTAGAGTTTACAAAAAGTTAAGCCCTTGGATGCTCACCAAAAGATCGGTGCTTTTGAGTCCACCAGCAGAAGAAAAGACCTGGCGATCTGCTCCCATAAATACAAGAAACCCCAATGGGCCTACTTTGTCATATAGAGTCACTATGAGTTGGAAATTACTACAAAGCACACCAAAGATTAACAACAACATGGATAATTAACCAATCGTAGCTGTTGCCTTCATTATGTCTCAAAGTTAGAACAAAAGCAAAGAAATAGTGTTCTAACAAAATAATGATCAAAATTTATAATTCTATTAAATGACTATTTTATATTTATGAGCTAGTACAAACCAAGCAATAGAGTTAAACTCATAAAATAAATACTGACCATCATAGCTCATCTGTAACTGTAAAGAGCTCAACAGAAGATGGGTATGATTCATTTCAATCATGAAGAGAATAAAGGTTAAGAGAGCAAAGAATCCCTCCCACATTTAATAAACCAAGGAGATTACAGACTGCTCAAAGCCTCGACTGATCTTTTGCCCTTAGATAACTACTAGTATGCACTTTTCATTTTAGTGGTTACGAATAGGGCTGCGAACCACAGGGTCAGCAGTTCGAAACTACCAGCTGCTCAGCAGGAGAAAGATGAGGTTTTCTGCTCCCATAAAGATTTACAGCCTCGGGAACCGTGTACAGGGTCGCTATGGGTCGGAACTGACTTGAAGGCACTTAATTAACAACAACAACATGTCAAAGATAATGATTCAACTGCCAAACTTTAAAGGAATGTGCAAAAGAACTTTACAAACCAAAGAGAAAAAAAACCCTAAACACTGAATAAATAATTTGAAAAGATCATATCTCACTAATAAAGAAATACATATTTACATTGACAAAAATTACAAAGAAAAATATGGGAAAATTAACACTCAAAAACTCTCAGGGGAAAATGTGGCAGTAATATCAAAATGTAAAATGAGCATGTCTTCCCAGGTATCCTACTTTTACAAATTTCTCCTTAAAAAAAAAACAACCAAGCAGCCTATCAGGACTGACTGTGAATGTTGCAAATGTAAAGGTAGATATTTCGTAAAACAAAAGGAGTGGTGTGGTTGATCTTGCAGTCCAGGAGCAGAGGACCCTGGGACCATCAGGGGAGAAGACGGAATGTGGGACCCTGTCCAGAGAATCAAAAATGCCAGAGATGGAGGCAGAGACGATGGCATGGAGAAATGGAGCAGCTGAGGACTCAGGGAGGGAGAAGGGCTGTGTGCTGGCGGCCGGGGGGTGGGGGTGGGGTTGGGTGTTGGTTTGGGTGTGGGTGTGGGTGGCAGGCTTCCAGGGCATGTCCTTTGGTTGTTTGAATGATTATATAATTACTTGGTTGTTTGAATAATTACATATTCCTGAGTGCTTCAGTGTACATCAAAAAAAAAGAAGAAGAAAAACAGAGGAACTGGCAGCAAATGCTGTTGAATGATGATACATGGAGGGATGGTAATCATTGCAATAAAATGAAATACAACAGGACCAATGTAAAGCTGATGTTCTCCCATGTAAACCATCACTCAATTCACAATAAAAACTTTAAAAAATCCCACAGCAGCCTAAGTAAAGCGAAGACATAGATGTACAACCTAGTTTGCACAAGCATTTCTTGTCCTAAACAAAAACTGGAGAAAACCAAAATGGAATGATCATTTAGAGAATGACTGACTAACCTCTGCTATGAATCCTGATATGGCACTATACAATTAGCACTGGACTGGTAACCACAAGGTCAGCAGTTCAAATCCACCAGCTGCTTTCAGAAACCCGATACGGGATCACTATTATGAGTTGGAACTGACTTGGCAGCACACATGTCCATAGTAAGAAATTCTACTTAGCTTTAAAAAGAATGCCAAGGATATACAATGGCATGGAAAGATGTTCATATATCATTGTATGAAAAACAAACCAAACTGCAGAGCCTTACGTATAATAAGAATACTAACAATGATGCATGTGATATGTCTCCTGATATGCTTTATAAATTTGTTTGAACACGTATAGAAAATTATCAAGAAGGGCAAATCCTAGTTGTGTACGGTGTTTCTCTCTAAGGTTATGGGATACACAATAACAAGAAGTGGAAACTAAGATTTAATTTTTTAGTCTTCCATGTTGTGTGAAGTTCTGTATTAGAACTTTACCTCTGTAATTTAAAAAAATAGTAAAGGGGGCATTCTCTCAAAAAATAAACTGTAACATAGTAAAAAACGGATCTCAGCCTATCTATTAGACAGTAGTTACATGCTTATTATTAAGTAAGGAGGGTGGCTACAGCATTAATTATTTAAGAACTAAACATCAAATGAAGACACCCACTTACCTCTTTAGGTGATAAATTTTGTGTGTATACTGCCCTTTTTCTCCATCCTTCTCATAAGGCTCATTCTTCAAGACTTCAATTCCCTCTCCACCGCCAGTTTCATTTTTACTAGCTTCTGCAACGGAGTAAAGCTGCCCAACCTGATACTGAAATTTTAAATAAAGTAAGTCAGTAGTACCTGCAGAAAACTTCCTACACAAAAATCTTACAAAAGACAATAAAGCAAATCAAGCCCCTATAGCACGTATTATAGAATATGACCCCCCCCACACTACCACCCAGTCATGGAATTGATCCCGACTCATGATGACCCTATACGGTTTCCAAGGCTGTAAATCTTTGAGTACAGACAGTCTCATCTTCCTGCCGAGGAACAGCTGGTAGGTTTGAACTGCCAACCTTGCAGTTATCAGTCCACCAGAGCTCCTTATAAAATGACACACATGATAAAGTAATGTTTAGGAAGACCAACACCAGATAACCATACAACTTTAGAAAATCTATAATGTCTACAGAACTTCTATTATTCAAGAGAAATGCCAGTTATCAACACTCTGGTGCTTTAGTATATACTATCTACATACCAAGGAGCTCTGGTAGCGTAGTGGTTACGAATTGGGCTGTGAACCTTAAGGTAAGCAGTTCGAAACTACCAGTCGCTCTGCGAGAGACAGAGAAAGCTTTCTGCTCTTGTAAAGATTTACAGCCTCGGAAACCCTGTACAGGGTCGCTATGGGTTGGAACCGGCTCGACGGCACATAACAACAACCATCCAAATATCATCAATAAAAGATCTTAACACTAGTTTCTCCTCACTGTACAGTAAATATACATTTGTACTTGCCAAACCATTTTCACATTGACTGTATCTATTTTAATTTGCACAAAATTCTGAGGACTTGGCAAACGTATTCACTGTCCATGTGCCAAATAAAGTTTAGGTTTACAGGGATTATATACTGATTTGTATACGGGTAATAGAAAGAGCAGGGAAACATCCCAATAATAGTGACAAAAAATATAACACGCAATAACAAATGACTGAAGACCCAAATTTCAGTAGATCTTTTTATTTGTGACCTATGTATGCCCAATTTGCTCCTTGCCCATCTAATCAAAAACAGTACTGGGGGGCCAGGACTGGAATTGTGAATTGTGGAGTTTTCAAACTTAAAGAACCTGTTTTAATACATAAACATTACCATAAAAGGTATGAAACAACTGAAAGTGGCTTCCATTTCACTTTTAAAAGAGCCAGAAATCTCAGTGGTCTGCATCAGGATCTGAGTTAGCAGACTTGTCCTGTCTTGATCTGAAATCACTAACAGTCCCAAATAATGATGAAAATCAAAGCTAAAACCATGTGTTCTAATGTGTTTCAATGACCCACCATGACACTGGCTCCAAACTCTCCAATGTGACTCAATTTCTTCCCTCCAATGAAGATAGCTGAAGAAGTGTTTTTCCTCTGTATAAGCATTATTTTCCAAAAAGCTATACAAATATACTTCTGTAAACTACCAATTTAAAAAACAGGGGTAGTTGTAAAGCAAGTACGCACTGACATCTAAAAAGCCTATAGTATGATACTATCTTAACAGGTTAATTTCAGCACACAGACACAAATACACAATCTTCCTCAATTTATAACGGTTTAGCATGTTGGAACCAAACAAAATTTTAAATGCACCAGAGGTAATTTTCTATAAGAATTTTAGATTGCACAGAAAACTGCGTTTCTTCTTTCACTTTTACATAACGCCTAGGGCTAGTACAGTAATGCCACAATCCTTAAGTTCTTTACAATGGACTTTTCAACAGTCATAGTTCAAAAATAGAATTAAAATGTGCCTAAGACAAAAGGAGCTCTGGTAGCATAGTGGTTACGAACCGAGCTGTAAACCACAAGGTCATGTTTGAAACTACCAGCTGCTCCACAGGAGAAAAGATGAGGTTTTCTGCTCCCGTAAAGATGTACAGCCTCGGAAACCCTGTACAGGGTTGCTATGAGTCAGAACCGACTCCACAGCACATAACCACCACCAAGACAAAAGCTCTGATAGCATAGTGGTTACGAATTGGGTTGTGAACCGCTAGGTCAGCAGTTCAAAACTACCAGCTGTTCCACGGGAAAAAGATGAGGCTTTCTGCTCCTGTAAAGATTTACAGCTGACCAGCTACTCCTGAGAAACCCTATACAGAGTCACTATGGGTCAGAACTGACTCAATGGCACTTAACAAGCCAAAAGTTAAATTAGATCTTGGTCAGAAACAACAAAACTTTACACAGAAACAACTGTACAACAAACTCCAAAAAAATATAGTAGGCAAACAGACGGGCATGTAGTGGCATGCTACTAGGTTTTCTCTTATTGTCACTTTTTCAGTAAAACTGGGAATAGAAACAAGAAGTACATTTCTTAAACCTGGATATAACCAAAAGTTCAGAAAATAATTCTGGATGATGATACTAAGGATTAGAATTATTTCAAGAAGTAGATTTAATCAGCTGAAACCAAAAGAAAAACTAACAAAAACCAGTGTCAGTTTGCCCATTTATTCTCAAACAACTGTGCAAGTAATGGATGATGGTACCTGCCTTACCTCAAGAATGTTTTCACTCAGTGAAACCTCAGGCACTACCCAGAGAGTTCCGTTCAAGTCTACACTAACAGTGCTGGGCAGCTATGCTTCTTTAGTTCCTATTTTCTTTTCTCTGTCTTCTGTCAGCTATCATTTCTTTGGATATCAGTTTTTGTCCCACTTCCAGTTCACTGATTCTAATCAACCTCTGGTCCTAGAAAAACCAAAGAATGGAGGCAAGTACAGAGTACCCATTATGGAAAAGCCCAAAGGATCTTAGTTAGGGGCTTTGTTAGGTTATCTTGATTTCTTGAAAACCTTTCCTGCCTTTATCCCCATTCTTGACTACACTACAGAGCGCTACAACTACAGGCCACGCCAGGTCTGAATAGGTGATGAATTTCTATATTCTGTGCAGATATTAAGGAAGGTAAAAATTTCCCCCAGCTATGTGTGCTGGTCAGACCCCAACTGGAATACTAGTTTCAGTTCTGACTAACAACCTACAGCACCTGCAGGAGTAAGACAAGCTGGTAAGAAAGTCTAGTTGTTGTTGTTAGGTGCCATCGAGTCAGTACCAACTCACAGCGACCCTACGCACAGCAGAACGAAACACTGCCTGATCCTGGGCCTACCTCACTATTGCTGCCAAGCTTGAGTCCATCGATGCTGCCACACTTGGCCAATCCATCTCGTTGGGAGTCTTCCTCTTTTTCTATGACCCTCCACCTTACCAAACATGATGCCCTTCTCCAGCAACTGGTCCCTCCTAACAATATGTCCAAAGTATGAGAGACGAAGTTTGGCCATCTTGGCCTCCAAGGAGCACTCTGGCTACACTTCTTACAAAACGGATCTATTGGTTCTTTTGGCAGCCCACGGCACTTTGAATATTCTCCTCCAACGCCATATCTCAAAAGCATCAATTGAGTCATGTTTCATTAGGCCAAATGGACATGCTAGCACCTTTTAACCTATTAACCTCATATATAGATGATGGAACAAAATGGTTTAGAGGAGGAGAGAACGCAGTAATAAGAAATCCTGAAGGGTTACCATGTGCAAGACAGAACAGGCTTACCTCCTACTGCTCAAGTAGGACAAACTATAAACAATGGTCAAGCATTCTAGAAAAGCAGATTTTGGGTTAGTGTACAAATGTATGTTTAAAATGTCTAATAATCAAACGGGGCTGCTGTTCAAGCAGCAAGCTATCCTGACCTAAAAGTACTGAAGTTGAAGCTGGAATCATTTCTCTGGAATGACGCTGAAAGAATTCCTGCACTAAACAGGAGGTGGAACTACAAACATTCCCAGTACCCTTCCTAAGTAAGGCAGTATAACAGGAATTCATTTGCCTTGAGTTATCTGAAACATGGAATGCTGGTATGTACTGTAGAATAAGCACATTGGACTGCTAAGGATAAAGCTATAGGTTCAAACCCACAAACCACTCCTTGGAAACCTTATACAGGGTTGCTATGAGGCAGAACTGACTCGGCGGCACTTTAATGACATCATCTGTAACACACCGTAATTCATTATGTAGCCACACACATTGGAATGAATAGACATACAAATATTATGAAAATATCAGCTTAAATTAACCTATTAGACCTATCAAGGTAAACTATTATCGGTGAGATAATGCAGATGAAAGCCAGACTTACCTCCTGAACAGAACATGGCAAAACCACACGACTAAAAGACAAAAAGGAAAAAGAATATCCATTACATATGAAATAGTTAGCTTTAAAACAAATCTCTACACTTACAAGAACGTTTACTTTAAATCCAATTCTATTACAGAGAAGACTCTTAAATCCAAAATCCAAGGATGTCACTTAGGGAAAAAGGTCTTTGCAATAGGTACAGCCTTAATTAAGGATTTTTTAAATGAGGAAATAAAGAATTCCTGGATCTCCACTGATCACTAGTAACATTTTCTGTCCTTGTTGTACCAGGACACAATTACAGAGATTCCTGTAGGGGGGTAAAGAAACAAGTAAAAACATCACTGAAAATTGCAGGGTACAGAAATATGTTATAGGTAGTCATCAACTTAGAACGGATTTGAGTACAACAAACCATATTTACGACTGTCTCATGTGTTTGTTGTGTGTACATCTTATCATTAGTAATACGAGCTTCAAAAACTTTGTGAAAATGGAATTAAAAGTAATGGCATACAGGGGTAACGCACTGTATTAAATATGTAAGGTGTTATCTACATGGGTTTGATTACAGAAACGAGTAAGTATTCTCTAAACAATGAAGAAAAAAAAGATGACAATTTCTCATGAACCTTTTGAATCCCCCTAGTATGTACTACAATGTTGTTGTACATAATTTTGTTCATGTTATCATTCTTCAATGTTCATTCACCAACAAAGATAGAATTTATGGGTATTAGTAATACAAGACAATAATGAAAACTAAACAACAGCAACAATGACAACAATACTCAATTTATTCCAAAACCAACTTATGACAGAGTGTTTAGGGACTATCTGTACCTGTGTTTGTAGACTATCTATAGTCACGTTGCCTTCATGGAACTTTTAGCATATGGTTTTCATTCTCCATCTATATGCTGTGTATTCTGTCTTTATATCATGTCTCACAGAACACATGTCTCAAATCTCATGAATATAAGCATCCATCACTGATTTTTACAAAATAAAAATTAAAGAGAGATCCTTCAGGCTTAATAGTAAGAAAAAATCTTTTACCAAAAAAACTACCCTGAACTTTATATAAATACAATATCCCTTTCCATGGTAGAATCATTATAAGGTTGATAAGTATGGTGTTGTAGGATCAGTACTGGACTGCGAATCACAAGGTTGGCGGTTCAAGCCAACCAGCTACACCTTGGAAACCCTACACAGGGACACTGAGTCAGAACCAACTTGACTTGAGGGCACTCAACAACAACAAAGAGAGTACTACTGGACATACCAAAAGACTTCAATCTATCTCCATTTTACCTACAACAAAATCCTGATAGGTCGAATGCCAAGGTCAATGTAATGGTGATTTACTTTCTAGCAGACTTCAGATTTGTACAAGGAAGTCCCCTATTTCACTTATTTCCACCATAAACTTTGAAAACTAAGGTCACCCCAGCAAATCTACTGCCTCCTGATAACAGCTGGTTTCCAGTATACCAGCCTCCTTTTTGTTTTTGAACATGGTCCTTTCTCAGACTTTTCCTTCAAACTATTAAGCTACCGTAGCAGTTCCATTTAAAAATCTTAATCTGAATTTTTTTCTATAAAGAGGAAAGGGAAAAAAAACCCACAAGAAAACCTGTTGTGGTGGCAAATTCCCAAGTAGGTTTCCTCCTTCCATTTCCTCTGTAGCTGTACTTTTCTCCATACTCTCCTCAAACATCGCTGCCTGGCTGTTCACATCAGCTTACCCGCCATTTTCTGTCTGCTTATGGAGATCTAGAGGATGGACATTCTGAGAATCATAATAGCGTTACCAATTTCAATTCTTATCAAGAATAAACTTGTTATGTAAGGTCCTTCAGATACCTAATCATCTTAGATGTCGCCTCAGGATACACACTAACTTGCTTTCAGTCTCATTAAATATAGTATACTAAACTGCAGGATGGGGAGAATAGGCAGGGGAAAGGCAGGAAAGATCGAGATTAGGAAGGTTTTTACAGAACCTGAAATCCTATGGTAAGAAATGTACCTGAATCATTAGTCACTAAGAAATCCGAGATGGCAAGTGGCCAGACTACAAATACACAAAAGCAGCATCTGTACGTTGCTAAAAATGATGAGAGGCAGGAGAACAGGAAAAACTCTATTATGGGAAGCTAGGTTAACAAAGGCCTGAACCAAGATGATGCTCAGGGATCTGGGAAGACGGGATCTGGTGACCAGATGTGAGGGGACAGAAAAGGTAAGAGTTTAAGAGTTAAAGACTTATCTGAAGTTTCAGAAAAATAAAGAATCATTGGTGAGTAATTTTACAAACTACTCAATAGCAGGCTAGCAGGAAGATCCTCGTTTTTACATAACAACACTTTCAGAGAAACTTACTTCACAAACTGCAAATGACTAAGACATTCTGAATGAAAGATGAGCCAGGTAACATCAAGACTGACTTAATAAAACATGTTATAATAGAAACGGAACAGAGAGGTTCAGCTTTCTCTGAACAACCTCAGGCTAATCTTTTTTTTTTCCAAATAGAACTGGCAATTCCATTTAATTCTTTAAAACCTGGACATTATAACTAATGGTAATGTCATCTATAGCTTAGTGACTTACACTCATTGCTAACCTTTTACTTCAAGTTAATAATAATAATTTAAAAAATGCTACTTTGTAGAAGAGACATTTGTCTACCTATTTTATAGTTTATCAATATCTTCACATAGGAATAACCTACTCATTGCTCCTGCCCAAAAATACTATTAAAACGTTGACCCAAGAGCAGGAAGAATCATTTTTCATTCAACCACATTGACCAAGTACTTACAGTGTGGAACACTATATGTTATGTTAGATATCAGGAATCTGTAAATAAAGGACAGACCATGACATCAAACACTTGAGGGAAAAGAAAAACGTCTAAGAAAGACAGGAGGCGCTCTGGTGGCATGGTAGTTAAATACTGGGCTGCTAGGTTAATGCGTTGAAGGAGCTCTGGTAGCACAGTGGTTACAAATCGGGCTGCGAACCGCAAGGTCAGCAGTTCAAAACTACCAGCTGTTCCACAGGAGAAAGATGAGGCTTTCTGCTCCCATACAGATTTACAGTATCAGAAACCCTGCACAGGGTCACTATGAGTCAGAACCAACTCCATGGCACATCACCACCACCACCAGGTGAATGCACTGGACTGCAAAGTTGGTTTGAACCTAAGTCAGCAGTTCAAGCTCACCAGTCACTCCTCGGAAACCCTATACAGGGTTGCTATGCGTCAGAACTGACTCAATGGCACTTAGTAACAACAACAACCGCAATGTCAAGAGTCCTAGTGTGGCATTGTGGGTTAATGTAGTGGACTGCAAGGTCGGTTTGAACTGCAACATCAGCGGTTCAGGCTTACCAGCCGCTCCTCGGAAACCCTATACAGAGTTGCTGTGAGCTGTTGTTAAGGGAGCATTTAACAACAACAACAAACTGCAAGGTCGGCAGTTCAACTCTACCAAATACTCTAAAGGAGAATAAGGCAGTAGTCTGCCCCTGTAAAGCTTTGCAGTCCTGGAAACCCTGAGGGGCAGTTCTACTCTGCCCCATTGGGTCATATGAGTTGGAATCAACTTGATAGCAGAAGGAAGGGAAGAGAGACTTTGGGATCAAGAAATCTGATTTAATACTCCTTGTTAAGTTGTTAAGTGCCGTCGAGTCGGTTCCGACCCATAGCGACCCTGTACAGGGTTTCCGAGGGTGTAAATCTTTACGGGAGTAGAAAGCCTCACCTTTCTCCCGCGGAGCAGCTGGTAGTTTCGAACCGCTGACCTTAAGGTTCGCAGCCCGATTCGTAACCACTACGCTACCAGAGCTCCTTAGGGGGGAAAAAAACTAGATGTTGACCACATTTTAAAACAATTGTTTTAAAATGAACTGAAGCATAGTGCATTTTAATTTTTATGATAAAATTAGTAGATAGAAAAAAATACCAGTGCAAAATCCCAAGTGCTTTTGGTGAGTTAACTTTATACTACTCACATAGCTATCAAAAGTAACTATTTGAACACTTAACTTGCCTTTTATGGAGGAGAAACTTCTAAGAAAGACATAAAGATGCCTCAATAAAATCAATCTGCAACTCACTTGCTATGGGACTTGTTTTTATTAAGTGCTGTGGAGTTAGTTTTGACCCAGTATAGGGTTTGCGAGAAGAAGCTAAAGAGCTTGAATTGCAGACACTGCAGTTCAAATCGAATTTGCAGTCCAGTGTATTAGCCCACAATGCCACACCAGGACCCCTATGGAACTTAGGGCAAGTAAGTTTCTTTGTCCTGTTTTCCCCCTTTGTCTCATATCTTCCACCCATGCATATAACAAAGACCTCAAATAATAACACTTACATGACTAATTATGCAAATGATTTTGAAAAGATTTCTATTAATCCAGTTCAGTGCTATATAAAATACTTTAACAGCATTGTCCAAAACTTCTCTCTACATTTTTTTGTCTTTTCTCAGTATCCCTGTCACTGATCAAAGTTACCATTTTTCATGAAGTCATTTCACAAACGTTAACTGAGTCTCTACTATGTACCATGGATTCTTGTAGGAACTGGCTATGTGGGAGTGAGCAAGAGACAAAAACAAAAACAAAAATCCTTGCCTTCATGGAACTTCCAGTCTAGTGTTGCAAATCCATTCCAACTAGCAGCAATCCTGTCCCTGTATAGATAGGATTTCCAAAGGTACAGATTTTTGCAGTAACAGAAAACCTCATCTTTATCCCATGGAGCAGCTGATAGGTTTTGAAATTCTGATCTTATGGTTAGCAGTCCACAGCTTATTCTACAGCACCAGCAGTGCTCCCTCCATTCTACTGTTGTTAAGTGTCGTCATGTTGGTCCCAACTCATAAAGCCTGTATAGGATTTGAGGAGGAGCTGGTGGGTTTGAACTGCCAATCTTGAGATGTTTATCCCACAGCACCGCATCAGGATGCCTCCATTCTACTTATTGTTGTTCATGCTTACCCTATAGTAACACACCAGAACTCCTCTATATTACTTGTTAGTCAAGTCAGTTCTGACTCATTCTGAGGAGCAGATGTGGTAGTGGTGGTGGCTATATGCTGTGGAGCCAGTTCCAACTCATGGCGACCCTGTATATAGGGTTTTACAGGGGCAGAAAACTTCATCTTTGTCCCACAGAACGGCTGGTAGTATCGAAATGCTGACCCTGATGTTAGCAGTCTGACTCATAGCCACTGCGCTACCAGAGCTCCTTGAGGAGCGGCTAATGGGTTTAAACTGCCAGCCTTAAGGTTCAAACCTACCTTAAGATCCAGCTCTATTCTATTGTTGCTGTTGTTAAGTGTTGTCGAGTCAGTTCCAATCACAGCAACCCTGTATAGGGTTTCTGAGGAGCGCCAGATGAGTTTGACCCTCTGACCTTGTGGCTCAAATTGACCTTGCAGTCCAGTGCATTAACCAGCGGTACCACCCTACTAGACTAGAAAACATGGTAACAAATGGTTTATTAGACGGTGACAGGCCTGGTGTGGCACTGTAGGATATGCACTTGACAGGTAACTGCAAGGTTGGCAGTTCAAATCTACCAGTCGTTCCTCAGAAACCCTATACAAGGTCACTATGTACCCAGAACTAACTCAATCAGCCCTTCACAACATGAGATGGTGATCAAGTGCTCCAGAGACTATACCAGGAAAAGTCTATGAGGAAAGTTTCCAAAAGTTCATGGAAAAGCAAACTAAAAGATAATGGATTTTTCCACGAACTTCTCTGAAGCCCCCTCATTTGAAATGGGTGAGTGCTGTAATTAGGTAGGTACAGGGATTCCCTGAGAAGGGGATAGTCAAGCAAAGACCTAAAGGAAGAGGGTGCGCTGAGAACAGAGCACCGTAAGGCCAGTGTAAAGACCCAGAATCCAGCTTACTGATGGACGGCTGAAGAACAGTGGCCAGGCAGGCTAGGCTAGAGTGGGCAAAGGAAGGGTGTCAAGGAGCTCAGAGCTGAAAAGACGACTGCAAGCCCATGTGGTGGTGGTGGTGGCTATGTGCTGTAGAGTTGGTTCCGACTCACAGTGATCCTGTACAGGGTTTCCAAGGCTGTAAATCTTTACAAGAGCAAAAAGCCTCACCTTTCTCCCGTGGAACAGCTGGCAGTTTCAAACTGCTGACCTTGAGATCAGCAGCACTGTTGTTGCTATTAGGTGCCATCGAGTCGGTTCCGACCCATAGAGACCCTGTACAGGATTTACGAGGCTGTAAATTTTTATAGGAGCAGAAAGCCTCATCTTTCTCCCATAGAACAGCTGGTAGTTTCAAACTGCTAACCTTAAGATTCGCAGTCCGATTCGTACCAGAGCTCCTTATGGTGGTGGTGGTTATGTGCCGTGGAGTCGGTTCCGACTCAGAGCGACCCTGTACAGGGTTTCTGAGGCTGTAAATCTTTACGGGAGCAGAAAGCCTCATCTTTCTCCCGCAGAAGGTGATCATAAATCCCTGGACTTCTTATTTCGACACTATGAGTCTTTGGAGAGTTTTAAGCCTAAGACTAGAACGCAAGGTTTTTAAAGGTTTGAGAACGCACACCAAAACACATTGTCTGAAGGTAGCAAAATGAAACCAAAATCTATACATTTTTAAAAGGATTTTTTAAAATGTAAAGGGCATTTGGAAAGCAACGAAAGTACACTCGAAATGCCTAGTTGTCCAAGGGATGCTGACCCCACCAACCAGCTGTGACAACTGAACTGTGCCCTGCCCGGCCCATTTCCGGTGCCAGTTCTTTCCAGTGTAAAAAGGTCCCACCTTCGCCACAAAAATCACTTCTCCAGTCTGAGGGCCTCTATTGGACAGGCCTCCATAAAAGTAGGAAGGGGTTCAGGGTGTCACCCCATCTTAAAGACTTGGAAACGGTGACTCGGAATTGAGTATGGCTAGAGGCAGTCAAAGAAAGGCCCAGAGGAGCTCGGGTTTGGAGACTCCAGGCTTCAATCTGAACTTAGGGCTCACCCAACGTCCCACCTCGTGTCCCGACGCCCTGGCTCCTCTAGCAATTGAACCAATCTCGTGGCAGGCTCCGCCCCGGACGACAAATCACAGTCGGGCCCATAGCCCCCCGCCCTCGGGCGGCTGCTCGGCCCCAACCCGCGGGCCTGGGGATGGGCCCCGACCCAGACCGGCCGAGGGGCGGGGAGAAACGGGTCCCGGCGGAAACTCCCGGCCGCACCTTCCCGAGCTACGGGCCCCCGCCCGGCCCCAAGCACTACCGCAAGGGGGTGGGGGGGGGGGAGCGGTGTTGCCATAGCAACAAGAAAGGGGCTAGGGAACCCGCAGCAGAGTGGCCTCGAGGGGGCCGGGGGAGCGTGCGGGGGGAGCGGACGCGCGCAGGGAGCGGCCGGCCTGGGGCTCACTCCGTTTTCGGAAGGTCTCCGCCGCTCTTCAGTCAATGAGTCTCCCACCCCCGTCACCTCAGAGCCTCGCTAGCGCCCACCGACCCACTCACAATTCCTTAATCAGCACCATCTTCCTGGAATCCCCTCACAGCTGCCGCCGCCGCTACCGCCTGTCAAGGCGCCTGCGTGTCCCCGCCTCCCTGACTGGAGCCACCGCCGCGCCTGCGCGTTGGCACTGTTGCGCCGCTGCCCATCGCGTCAGCTCGCGAGGAGGATCTGCTCCGCCAAGTCCTGTGCCCCACCCAGGGCGCACAAGGCTTCCACCGCGGCTGCGCTGGCCCGCTGAACGCGTGCGGCATCTACTGCGGCTGCGCAAACTTGCCACACTCCCGCCCGTTGGCTTTCTAATTCCCTTACGGGGTTCCTGGGACCCATGCTTCTTGGGGTTTTCAGTCAGTTTTCTAAATTCGGCTTTGCTAAATTTCGTTCAGGGGCAGGGGTCTCGCCTCTTAACGGACATCTAACTTCCAAAGCCCACATAATGGGTTTAGGAGTAACAACGCCCAGTCCTATTACCTTTATTTGGCCCTCTCTGTTCAGGTTCCACAGAGTCACCTGGTTTACGGTTCACGTGGATGTTCCTGAAACCCAGAGCAGTACAAGGTTCCTGAGTACAACTATCTGCTACTCACCTTGCTGGAGCCGGCAGCTGTGACCACACGGGTACAAACCCCCACAGTAGGATGAGCACTCTTAGGCCCCCTTGGGAAGAAGAGGGACTTGTCCCTAATACCACTTAGGAAAGGGCCCTGTTCTGGCAAGACAGAGCGCAGTCACAGCCAATGTCCCCCATCCCACCCAAGAGTTGGACCTTAGATTGAGGAGTAGTAGCCCATAGCTCCAACCAGGAGTCTAGGCACTGAGGACACAGCTGGCCACAAAACAGACAACTGGCCCAGTCCTCAAAGAGCTCGCAGTCTAGAGGAGGAGTTTGAAAACAAGAATTTGGAATAGCGATAAATCCTGTGTGGAGACTAAAAGAAAATGATCACGGGAGGTTGAGTAGTCTGGGAAGGGGTCTATTGTATCCATTCTATCTAGGCGGGGCTGGTGAAAGGAGATGCGGATAGGTCTCTTGTGATACAACAGTGAATAATTGTTATCAGGACTGATTGTGAGGGTTGGAAATGTAAAGGTAGACGTTTTGTAGCAAGGAGGGGAGGTCCCTGGGACCATCAAGGGAGAAGAGCAGAGAGTGGGACCCTACCCAGAGAAGCAGTGATGCCAGAGATGAAGGCAGAGATGATGGCGTGGAGAGATGGAGCAGTTGGGGACTTTAGACCCAGAGAAGGTAGGGAGCTGGGGGGGCAGGCTTGTAGTGTATAACCTTTGGTTGGTTGATGATGTATGGAGGGGATTGTAAGCATAGCAGTGAAAAGATATACTATAGGATGAATGTAAAGTTAATGTTCTCCCATGTAAACTATCACATAATTCACAATAAAACATTTTTTTAAAAAAAGATATTTTAGAACCATCTTGTATAATTTCTATCTTACGTTAAAATTAGCCAGTTCTCCAAGGAGAATAATTTTAATTTTAAGTAAAGTGATATTAAAGTATTTTTTAAAAGGCTGTGGTTTATAGTGAGAAACTGAATTCCATTTTGAGTCTTGGCATAAATTCAAGCTCCACTTGAGTTCTGACCATTAACCAGCAAAGTAAAAAGTTTTGCCCTTAAGCAGTGTATTTTTTAAAGCAAATTAGGACTCCAAGGAGTCCTGGTGTGGCACTGAAGGAGTAAATACTAGACTGCTAACCACCAGGTTGGTGGTTCAAACCCCCCAGCTATCCCTCAAAAACCCAATACAGGGATGCTGTGGGTTAATGCAAAGTCATTTGAACCGCATGGTCGGCAGTTCAAGCTTACCAACCGCTCCATAGATAGGGTTGCTACGGGTCAAAACCTACTCAACAGCACTTAACAACAACAACAATAGAGAAATACCTTTTTTCAACAACATAAAAAACTATTCATGTGGACCTTGCCAGATGGAATACACAGGAATCAAATTAACTACACCTAGGGAGTAACAAAGGAGCTCTGGTAGTGTAGTGGTTACGAATCGGGCTGCGAACCTCAAGGTCGGGAGTTCAAAACTACCAGCGGTTCTGCGGGAGAAAGATGAGGCAATCTGCTCCTGTAAAGATTTACAGCCTCGGAAACCCTGTACAGGGTCGCTATGGGTCGGAATCGACTTGACAGCTCTTAACAACAACAACCACAGGGAGTAACAATGGAGTTCAATACAGTCAGTATACACAAGACCAGGAGCCAACGATAAAACAGACCATCCCCAAGGTGAGAAGTGTGACCCTGCATATATCCCACCTGAGTTTAGAACCATCTCAAGAATAGGTTTGATGTGTTGGACACTAATGATCAAAGACCAGAAGAGTGGTGAGATGACAAGAATTTCATACATTTAAGAAAGCAAAAAGTCATGAAAAAGGAAAGAAAGAAAAGACCAAAATGGAATCAGAAAAGACTCTGAAACTTGCTCTTACTTGTAGAATAGCTAAAGCGCATGCAAGAAATGAAATAAAAGAGCTGAACAGATTTCAAAGGGCTGTTTGAGAAGACCAAGTATTAAAATGTTCAAAAACCTGGAGTTAGAAAACCAAACGAGAAGAATATGCTCAGCATTTCTCAAGCTGAAGGAACTGAAAAAAATGTCCAAGCCTCGAGATGTAATATTGAAGGATTCTGTAGACAAACTATTGAATGACACAGGAAACATCAAAAGATGATGGAAGGAATACACAGTCACTGTGCCAAAAAAGAATTGCTCATTGTTCAACTGATGGTGTTGAAGAAGTACAAGCTGCTCTAAAGGCTTTGGCAAAAAACAAGGTTTCAGGAATTGACAGAATACCAACTGAAATGTTTCAGCATACAGATACAATGCTGGAGGTGCTCGCTTGTCTATGCCAAGAAATTTGGAAGACAACTACCTGGCCAACCAATTGGGAGACATCCATATTCATGCCTATTCCAAGGAATTTCTTCACTTCTCTTAAGCTGTTCCATATTCTGGTCTGATAATTCTATAATCTCTTCCATATCTGAATCAGGTTCTGATGCTTGCCCTGTTTCTTCAGACTGTGGTTCGTGCCATTTACATGACTTTTCATTTATGTTGAAAGCTGGACATGATGTATTGGGGAAAGGACCAAGGTTCTTTCCATTATAATCGCCTATAAAGCCCTGCTGATATGATGGTAAGGTATATAATTGTAAACGAGATCCCCTTCTCCCATAATTTATCTGTTAGTGAGCCTGTGCCCATGGGTTAGTGACTTTCATAATTCTCAGTTGTTATTTTCCACATCAGGTGAATGAAACAAGCAGGCTAGAGAGCACTGAATTTATGTGCCTTCTTCCACATGTTAAACCAAAATGAAAACCAAACCTATTGGTAGAACTGACTCATAGTGACCCGATAGGATAGAGCAGAACTGCTCCATGGGGCTTCTGAAATGAAATCTTGATGGCAGCAGACAACCATCTTTCTTCAACGGAGTGACTGCTGAGTTTGAACTGCCAAGCTTGCTGTTAGCAGCCCAATGCCCTAACCCACAGGCTATGATAAAACCTAGGTTGGTTGGGCTTTCATTAAAGATAGCAGAGTACTATTTTAAAATGACTCTTTTTTCTTTCCGCTGCCAGAAGCATGAGGGAATTTTTCTCAGAGCCTCGCAGTGAGAACCTGGTGGTGGTGGTGTCGTTAGGTGCCATCAAGTCAGTACCGACTCATGGTGACCTTATGCACAGCAGAAAGAAACACTGCCCAATCCTGGGCCAACCTCACAGGACTCCTGAAAGTAGTGAGGGCCCCCAAAGACTGGGCCTACAGGAGTTTCAAGCGTGGAAGCTAATCCACCTGAATCTAATTATAAAGCAACAATTATCCTTTAAGTATTCTTCCCTGATGCTGGGTCCAGTGCCTGAAGTTTATGCTACTAGTAAGTACAGATTCTTTGTATGAGCCTGTCTGTTTCTACTTTTTGAGGAAGCAGTTTGGCCCATGACCTCAATTTCCAAAGGGATGTAAGAGAAGTTGTTAATTTTACGTTTTTCAGCATTTTTCTTCTTGCGGACAGGAATGATTTGGAAGCTATTTGTATAATGGATGGACTGAAGCAACAAAAATTGTTGATTTTAAATTTTCAGCGTTTTCTTGTTGTGAGGACAGGAATAATGATTTTAAAGCTATATGCATGCTGGTCTGGAATACTGAAAGTTCAAAAATAGTAAGGTAAACTACCTTGTGAATTAATACTGATAACTTCTAACTCAAATTTAGGGCCTTGAAGATTTTACTAACTCCTTTTCTCTTATATCTTTACCTTTTTCTCATCACTGAGAATGCGGTTTTCCACTAAAGAATTTACCATTCTGTGAGTCTCTGTATTCCCATCCTGATTACAATTCTCTTCCATTTATTTCTATACATTTTCTGTGTCAATTTTTTTTTTAATGATTTAAAAGATCTCATATTTTTTGTTGCTAAGTTATTTGAATGCTTTCAGGTATGTTTTGAGATGTACTGACTTGAAAATCAAGGCATTTTAGAAGTTACATTTAGAAGTTTAGAGCTTGGACATAATCTGCTTCAGATTTTCCCAATTTAGAAGAGAGCTGCGCCTTAGAATCACATGGGGAATGGTAGGGATGCAGTGGTGGTGGCTGTGTGCCACCTAGTCGGTTCTGTGAGAAACATTGTCGATACCCCAGAGACTGCCTCCATCCCAGTTATGAGGTCACCAATGAGTTATATCTAATGCTTACCGACAAACACTCATGATATCCAATCTGTACTCATTTTAGTGAGAGTGAGGCTTTATTGTTATTCACATTTGCAAAATCAGGTGGCAAACCAGAAGACACAGGCAGACATGCCACATACATGGTCATTTTGCAAAGCATTTTATTCTCCTAGGTCGATATAGGCCCTCCCCCAGCTCTTCACTGACTGAGTACTATGGGGTTAACAATCTTTCCTGGAAGTTGCCTACTTCCCTTGATGGCAGCATTCTTGTTTAAAGTTCCTAGTCATAGAACAGGTTCTTTACGCCTCCCCCAATCCATCCTGCTCACATACCCCAGATGCATTGGCCACTGTTTCTATGTTAATCAAAACTCTGTCTGGTCTAGCAATTTCCTGGACCCCACCTTATTCCTGAATATGGGCCGTCTTGAGAATTTATTTCTCATAGTTCTAATCATATTCACCCTGTAGAGGGTTTCCAAGGCTGTAAATCTTGATGGGAGTAGCAAGCCTCATCTTTCTCCCATGGAGCAACTGGTAGATTTGAACTGCTAACCTTGTGGTTAGCAGCCCAGCAAGTAATCCACTACACTATGAGGGCTCCTTTAGTAATGCACTGAGTCCCATTAAAAGGTTTAAATACATTCATTCCTTTACTTTTAAATTCTCTCATTCAAGAAACACTGAGACCATCCTGTGTAATGGCTATTAATGATACTTAGTGACATAGGCAGAAATCCACAAAACCGGATGCAGATGACTCATTTTATTAAAGGAAGTTTTGTTGCTATTACTGAATTTTCCCCATTTCATAGTTTATAGCAGAATGTGTCTTAAAAAGATAACCAGTAGTAATTTTAGATTCAGGTAATAGTTTATAGAGGACCAAATAATACTTAAAATAGGAGCTTGAGAAATTCTGGTTTGTTTGTCCACCAGACTCCAAATCCTAAAACTATGCTGGCTTGAATAACCCTCATAATCTTGGGACTGTGCTGGTTTGTGACTAGATTCAGGTAAGGTCACTACCAATGCTGGACTAAAAGACTACAGTATTTTTGTTACATTACAAACATTTCAAAACTATTTGGTGATCATCCAAAAACGTATTTGTACTACTTTCATTGTGCACTGTTTCTGTTAATACCAGCATTCACTAATGGAAAGGATATTGGCTTTGGAACCAGGAAACTGTGGCTACACCACTTAAAGTATTTGAGTCCTATATGTATATAGTAATATGGGGGGGGGGGGCTTTAGAAAGTTTTGGAAAAAGGTCTTTTGTTTTTCTGTTGTTTTTCTTTAAGTTTTTATTTTGGATTGAGTGAAAGTTTACAGGGCATATCATCAGTTTTACATTCAACAAATCATACACCTTGTTTCATTACAATGATTATAATCCCCTCCA